>NC_133620.1:118212469-118521219 GCF_048593235.1 Sminthopsis crassicaudata | reverse complement strand
TCCAAAATATGTTAAACTTGTTAAAATATATGTTAAATCCAATATATGTATACGTATTTATACAATAATTTTGCTGCACAGGAAAAATCTGATTCATTTTTTTAAAAGCTGGTTCATGTCAATAAACTGAGCACATCAGTCCTGAAGCATAGTTTTCCTGCTTTCTCCCAGAGACAGATCATTCTGAGTTAGAACACACCCACTAAGCCTTCCAAAGAGTATAGAAAGGAAGAGCTCTAAGCTAATTCAAATCCCTGCTTCAGTGGGATATGCTAGAAATATTTCCCCACCTGTTTGGATTCCTGCCATGAACAACCAGGCCACCTGATCACTTGAGGCAGCATTTCCCCAAACTATGTGCCGCAGGCAACCACAGGAGCACAGCTGTGACCCTACTTGGCATGGGAGGTTCTCCACCTACACAGTATGGCTTAGTATTGGAGTGGAAAACCTGCTCACAGATATTGTTCACCCCCCTGGAAACAGTTACATTCTGAATGGCTACCCAGTTCTGAAATGGCATTGTCATGCAACTGCAGAAGGGGAATACTCTCCATGCCCTTCCCCCACAACCAAGTGACCTGGGGTAATCGGTCTAATGATGGTGGGAAACCAAACAGGTGGATGCCTTCCTGTTATCTATGATGGTGGCGGAACCCCAGGCATTTGAGTCGAACAATGGCTCTGACAGCAAAGACTTTATAGACATAAATGGTTTCAAAATAATAAACCATCTCAGTCTCACAAAAGACTGCCCTGTTCTGTCTTCCTGCCTACCCCCACTCTCCTCTACACACACACACACACACACACACACATACACACATTGAGATACAGGTCAAAATATGATGGAGAACATACACCAAAATGTTCGTGGCAGCCCTTTTGACAAAGAATCGTAAACAAAGTAAATTGCCCATTGACTAGGGATCGGCATAAGAATGTAGTGGATTATTACCATGCTATAAGAAATGGTGAATGGAGAAAATAAAAAATTATTTGTGTAAATTGATGTAAAATGAAGTAAGCAAAAGCAAGAAACCATATACAAAATGATTACAACAATGTAAGTGAAAAGAACAGCAAAATAAGCTAAACTAAATTTCAAGAAATTATCATATACAAGCTTTACTTGAAGGAAAAAATACGAGATGCTTCCCCTTACTCCTTTGAAGAAGCAGAGGTCTGTGTAATGGAAGACTACATATAATGTTAGACTTTTTGATGCTTAACTGGTTTTGCTAAACTTTTTCCTTTTTTTTTTTTTTTTTTTTTTGCTCTGTTACAGAAGGATGATATTTTTGGAGGGAGGCATATAGGGAGAAGCATAGGTGATTTAAAAACAAAAGGTTTCAATTAAAATATCTTTTTTTAAATAGAAAAAAAAGTATGGAAAAGTATAATTGAACCTGATGGGTGGTTCTGAACACAGCAGACCTAATGGAACATTTGCCCACCCAAGAGATATTACACAATTTGAGCTGTCATGTCAGAAAATAAGTTGCTTTTAAAAAAAATTTTTTTGGTGAAAAAGAAAAAGACATCACCACAGACCATGTTAGCCAAAACCTCAAAGCAGACCTTTTGTTTGTGTTTTTGTGACCTAAATTCTGAAAACTGTAAGCCTGAGGGAATTACAGTTAACTGAATAAAAGGTTATATGGATTAATGCACAAGAGAAACTAATAAATTCTAGTTTTTCCTAGTGTGCTATTGAATTTCCCACCTTTAGCTGTCCCAATTCAATATTGCTGCCACCTCAGTGCAATTTAACTCATTTCTAAAATCATTTGGAAACGCACCTACTGTGTGCAGAGGCCCTGTTTTAGTGGTTAGAGATACTCCAAAAAAATAAAGTCAGAGTCTTTTTTCTTCAAGAGGTTTACAATGGAATAGAGGAAATAAGATGTGCATACAAGAAACAAATAAGGAGGCAGTTACAGTGGAGTATGAAGATGCTGGTTCTGGATTGTAAGATCCTGGTTTCAAATCCCATTTCTGATTCTTCTTATCTACGGGGTCAAGTCACTAAATCTCTAAAGTCCTCAGTTTCTATAAAACTGAATGGCCTCTAATGGTCCAGTTCTGAGACTATGATCTTGGGCACTTGAGCACAAAGTGAACTCCAATTAGTGCAAAAGACAGGTCCAGACATTGTTACAAATTTAAGAGGGAGAATTCTAAGGGAAGATTAGGGAAAGCTCCTTGGAAGAAATAGCATTTAAATAGGACTTTGAAAAAAAAAGTAAGAATTTTTAAGAGGGGGAAATAATGAAGATGGCTGAGGGAAATCCAGTGCTGACCTGGAGGAAAGAGGCTCTAAGATAAGAAAAAGCCAAATGAATATACTTCAACAACAATACTATATGATGATCAATTCTGATGGACGTGGCTCTCTCCAACAATGAGATGAACCAAATCAGTTCCAACAGAGCAGTAATGAACTGAACCAACTATATCCAGCGAAAGAACTCTGGGAGATGACTGTGAACCACTACATAGAATTCCCAGTCCCTCTATTTTTGTCCGCCTGCATTTCCTTCACAGGCTAAATGTACACTATTTCAAAGCCTGATTCTTTTTGTATAGCAAAATAACTGTTTGGACATGTATACATATATTGTATTTAATTTATACTTTAACATATTTAACATGTATTGATCAACCTGCTATCTGGGGGAAGAGGTGGGGGGGAAGGAGGGGAAAAGTTGGAACAAAAGGTTTTGCAATTGTCAATGCTGAAAAATTACCTATGCATATATCTTGTAAATAAAAAGCTATAATAAAAAATGATTAATTAATTAATTTAAAAAAGAAGAAGAAGAAGAAAGAAGAAGAAGAAGAAAAGAAGAAGAAGAAAGAAGGAAGAAGAGGAGAAGAAGAAGAAGAAGAAGAAGAAGAAGAAGAAGAAGAAGAAGAAGAAGAAGAAGAAGAAGAAGAAGAAGAAGAAGAAGAAGAAGAAAGAAGGAAGAAGAGGAGAAGAAGAAGAAGAAGAGGAGGAGGAGGAGGAGGAAGAGGAGGAGGAGGAGAAGAAGAAGAAGAAGCCGAATGAGAGCAGGGCAAGTCAAAGGCCACAGTTATAGTCTATAAAGAGCATGGTGAAAGAGGAAGGAAGAAAAAAGGCTGGAAAAGCTATGGACCTTATGATTATGAAAAGTCTTCAAGTCCAGGCTAAGTACTATCTATATTTTCTAGTGGGAAATTACTAAAAACAAAGCATTTTTCTTTGTTGGTAAGGAATTTCACAAAAGTCCTTTCTAAAACACCAAAGAAACTTCTTCTTAAGCTGTAGAGAAGGGGTTTCTTAATTTTTTTTACATTATAAACCCCTGTGGTAATCTGATAAAGCCTATGGCTTCCTTTAAGAATAATTTATTTTTAATTTTAATTTTTTTTCTTTTTTTGCTGAGGCAATTGAGGTTAAGTGACTTGCCTAGGGTCACACAACTAGGAAGTGTTAAGTGTCTCAGGCCAGATTTGTACTCAGGTCTTCCAGACTTCAGGGATAGTGCTTTGTCCACTATACCACCTTAGCTGTCCTTAATTTGGATTTTTTAAATTAAATTAATTGCATGTTTAAATTTTAATTTTAAAATTAATTGAAGGAAATGCTAAATTTCAATTAGGGGTTAATGGAGCAAAAGGCATAATTCCCCCCATCTCAGTTCACGGACTCTCTGAAATTTATCTCTGGACATATCACAGGTTAAGGATCACTGCTACAGAGGAAAGGAAAGGAAAGAAGGGAGAGAGGAAAAGAGGGAGGGAAAGAGGGTGGGAGAGAGGGAGGAAAAAAAGAAGGAAGGAAGGAAGGAAGGAAGGAAGGAAGGAAGGAAGGAAGGAAGGAAGGAAGGAAGGAAGGAAGGAAGGAAGGAAGGAAGGAAGGAAGGAAGGAAGGGAGGGAGGGAGGGAGGGAGGGAGGGAGGGAGGGAGGGAAGGAAGGAAGGAAGGAAGGAAGGAAGGAAGGAAGGAAGGAAGGAAGGAAGGAAGGAAGGAAGGAAGGAAGGAAGGAAGGAAGAGAGGGAAGGAAGGAAGGAAGGGAGGAAGGAAGGAAGGAAGGAAGGAAGGAAGGAAGGAAGGAAGGAAGGAAGGAAGGAAGGAAGGAAGGAAGGAAGGAAGGAAGGAAGGAAGGAAGGAAGAGAGGGAAGGAAGGAAGGAAGGAAGAGAGGGAAGGAAGGAAGGGAAGGAGGGAAGGAGGGAAGGAGGGAGGGAGGGAAAGAAAGAAAAAAGGGCAGTCAAAAACAATGAACAAGTCCTGTGATCTATGAGACCGTCCATGCCAGGATTTGGGCTCTGCTTTTTTTTCCTGAGGCTTTGAGGTATACAATAGAGATGATGCCTTCATTTGCTGAGTGATCTCATCAGCCTGAGTGCCTAAGCTTCAGCAGCAGCCACTAGAAGAGGCAGAGGTCTAGCCCAACAGGAGCAACAGCACAGAAATGACCCCACTTTGCCAAATGATGAGCACTCCAGTAGTTGTTGTCTCTGAGCTCAGAGAGACCTGTGACTCTTCAATATTATCTTTCAGTCAATCAGAGATATGTCAGCTTCATAAAATGCCTTATTTTTGACACATTGTGGAATACAGGGAATAGAAAAATATCATTATCACTTTCCTTAAAAATAATTTGGCGAAGAGACAAAATCTGTGTGTGTGTATGTGTATATGCATGAGTGTGTGATTTTTTGAGTAGTATCACTTGGCTTATGTAATTATTTTCCCCCAAAAAAAGTAATCAAATGAAGAATAAGACTAAATGTAAGTTTCTCCTAGGAAAAAAAATTACTTCTCTAAGATCCCATATGTAGCACAGTATTTGAACCCTGCTCTTTTTAGGTAACTCAATCCATTGCCAATAATACTAAAAATCTATCTAGCTTAGAAGAACCTATAAAAACTTACAGTCTCCAGGCACACTCTTATTGAACCCAGAGTCAATACCCTGCCATAACTAGATTAGTCTTTTTTTATAAAGAAATACTATTATTCAAAATCACAAAGACTTTATGAAGATGATTTCTACTATTGCAGTCTTACTATTCCTAAAGAGTACTACTGCTACTATTACGATAAATTCACTTTAATAGAACATTTTGAATTTCATAAGGAGCTTTTTTCATAGGAACCAAAAAGACTAATAGTTCAGACATGATTATTACATAACAGATAAGAAAACTGAGTCTGAGTAATAAAAGGAATCTGCTTATGGGTTACATAGCTCCTAAGTATATGATCATAGAATAATAGAATTTTTAAATCATAAGGAACCTTAGATCTAAGTCTAATCCCTCTCATGTTACAGATGAGGAAAATGAGACTAAGAGAAATAGATAACTTCCTAAAGATTCAGTGACTCTTGTTACCTAAGGTAAGGAGAAGGCCTCAGGCAATTAAGAGAAGGACTTGCTTCTAAAAATAGTAGATTACAACTAACACTAGTAGTTATTAGTATTTCTACTAGGTTCAATATAAAAATAATTTAAAATCATTTAGCATCTATTAACTATGAAATGATCATGCAGAAGGCTTAATCCACAAATAAAAACCTTAACATTGCAGCCGATTTATGTGAAAACATCATTTTTAAAAGGGTGTGTGTGTGGAGGGGCGCCTTAGTTTCATCTTCTTAGAAAAACTCACCCAAGATTCAAATGTTAAATTGATTTAGAATCTAGCAATGAATTTGATATTTGAGGTTGGGTTTGGGAGGTTTTCAAAGTAATCTATGCTAGTTTAAAAAAGTGAAGATCCAGTCTTTCTGAATAGATAATAGTAAAAGTCAGGATTCAGAATTTGAACCCCAACTCTAGCCCTCCCTAGCTGTCTCCTCTCCTAATTTTGGACACATCACTTAGTTTCCATGGCTGTAAAATTGATGTTAGTACCAGAAGCAAATATATCACCTCAGGTAACAGAATGTACATGTAAGAGGCCTGGAGTCTTTGCTTCAACATTTTCAGTCCCTATAGACAAAAATATTTCCTAAATCTATTATGAATAAAAGGCAATCTGCAGTCAACAAGTAAAGACCTATCACTAAGGAGGGGAGAGGGAGAAAAAGAGGAGAAAAATTTCCTCTAAAAAAAAAGACTTTTTTCAAATATTGGTCTGATTTGAGGAACACTGTTAGGTTCTAGCAACAATGCAAATTTTGCTGAATTTTTTCTCCCTTCAATCTTTTCAACAAGAAATTTGCAACAATAAACTTTTTTAACGATTGGAAAAATCATTATTCTTTTGTATAATGTGTACACAATAGAAATGATGCCTTCATTTGCTGATTAAAAAATTAAAATCCACAACATGGCTGCTTGAGCAGAGAATATTTAGTCTTAACCACTAGTCCAAATGTGAGGTTTGATTTTTAAAAAATATCATATTGTCTAGTACAATAATATAGTTGCACCAATTTTTAATGGAATTCAGTACAACATGCTCTGAGGCTCTGAAGGAAGGTATTGAATCTTTAAAATATAATTCACGGGGTCAGTGAGAGATTCTTCAGAAATGAATGTGATTTCAATGAAAGAGAACTGAGGAAGCCAACTTGAAAAGAGCTGAGTACCACTAGCAATAGTTACTAGAAAATAGGCACCATCTCTTTACCTACTTACTCCTATACACCAAGAATAACATAGGAGAATGCTTTACCTATAGTTGATTAATAAACAATAGTTGGTTAATAAATGCTTGTTAAATGGTTGGTTTAAGAAAGAGGAAAGAAGGGATTGGGCCAATTCTTCAATTCATGTTCATTATCACTTTTTTAATCAATTATTTTTGAAGTACTTTCATATAATATAACAATATTACAAATGTCTGGCTACTTCATCTGTTCTCTCTGCTAAGGGACCTTGGAGAATAACTGAAGAACCAGAGTCCTGAGATGCTCCCAAACTTTTTTCCTGTGTCCCTGTGCATAATACTGTGATTTCACTTGTTCGGAAATGTCTCTTGACAAAATGTCTGTGACTTTCAGCCTTAGAGAGTTATGGAGGTGATTAAGGACCCACAATGGTCACACAGAAAGTTTATATGTCAGAGACAAAATTTGAATCTGGGTCTCTCTGACATCCTGTCTCTCCTGACATTGACCAAAAGAATACTTATATTTATTTATCCCATGCCTCCCTAGATTATGCTACAGCAAGCACATGTGCAAATGCCCCCAAAAGCCTATGGGAGTTGTTTCTAATAAAGGCTTCAGGATTTCACACCTACCTCTACAAAGAATTGGACCCCATCCACAAGGAACAACCTCATAATCCTATAGGAATCTTCTGATTTCTTCTTCTGCATTATTGTGTGTGTGTGTGTGTGTGTGTGTGTGTGTGTGTGTGTGTGTGTGTATGGTTTCAGTTCTAACCTAAGTCTTCCGAAACAGAGAGTGAGTTACCTTTCCATACAATGAATCAGACAGAGTTCAGTCCAAGATTGCAAAGAGTCATGCATTGAATAAAGGTCCCAGACTCTGGAGAAACCAGGTTCTACCAATCCGGGGCTGCCTTTCAAGGCAGCATCTGTGCTTAGCATATGGCAACTATTTATTATAGCTCAAGAAACAACAATTCCCATGATAACTGGTTCTCGTATATCAGGATGCTTCAGTCACAGTTTCCCACAACAATCTGCTTGTCTGGTATGTGGGTGCCAATGCCACCACAGGCCAAGCAGACAGTTGTCTACATTTAGTCATTTACTGAGGGTAAACAGACATGACTTGAGTGATGGGAGGGGAGGGAGAGAGCGAAAAGACAGGGAGGGAGGGAGGAAAGGAGCTGCTAATTTAGTCTGGCTTGAACGTTGAACTGTGAAAGAAGGCTCAAATACTAAGTGGGCAGTATTTACAAAGCCCTCCCACTCTCTAGCCCACCTGCTCCATACATACACCCTTTGCCTTTATCCTAGGACCCATCTTGAGACCACTAGTGTTTCCTATTTGCTGAAGTGCCAGGAAGGATCTGTTTGTTCCAAAGATCCCTGGTCCTCTCTTTTTATATCAGCACCCCATTAAGAAGAGAAGAGACCGATTAAACTACCTGCTACTGTTTGCTGAATCAAACTCAGGGCTAAGGGATACTTTACCAAAGACATCCTTTCAACCGGAGCTTGGATGATGGTAAAGAAAACACATGGGCATCTGTGCAAAAGCCATAATTTTGTGGTAAAGTCATCTCTCCGGCTTTCAACTCCCCAATTATCCACTCTGACCCTTCACATTAGTGGGTTTAATTGTCAAAGGCAAAAGAAACAATTCGGCTACTTCATTAAACTCACTTTTGAAGCCCATTTTTTTAAAATGCCAGTAGCCTTGTCTATAGCTCCTAGCATTCATGCTGTTTATTTATCTCTTCTTTGAACCTCCATGTATCCCCAGGTTACTGATTGGAGCCTTATATGAATGCAAGATTGTGTTTGTTTGATATATAATTGCGCTTAAAAATTGGGTTCAACTGTAATGCTTTTTATATTTGATTTTGTACAAACAATTTTCAGCTCAACCAGTGGAAAGCTGCTCCTTACAGCAGATGAATATGTAATTAGTAGAAATAATGGAGCCAGAGTCAGCTGCAAAAGCCACTTCTTTGCCTAAATGTGTGAGGACTCCAGGCTGGGGCACTTTATTTGGCTTCCACATTATTAAAGTCTATTAAGTTAAATTATGAGAAGTGTTTTTGAAGTCTTTGACACAGAGTTTGAAGCCTCTCCTTCCTTATTTACATTTCGGCATCTATCTGGATGGAAGACTTTTCTCTCCCATGAATTAACAACTGGGGAAAACAAACTGTAATAGAGAAACAAATACTTATTTTGAGCACTCACTCATGCAAACACCCCACCTTTAAAAAATACATGCATATATTTTCAAACATCCCCCCAAACCTCCTAACTGAATTTCCTGACTAATTTATTCAAAGAACATAATTGGTGTATCCCCAACTGTTGGATAATTTGCAGTTGGAAATGCATTTGCTTGGCTTCTTCCCACTGGTGGCCGCTGACAAAGTGTCAAACCAACGGGTCTTTGATGGTTGTTTTGTATGTGTATGCTTGTTCCTGTGTACCCGTGTGTTTGTGTGTAACATCTGAGCACATGCCGTTTATTTAGATTTCAACACATATTGTGGAGATTTTTTTTCCTAATAAAAGGAATTATCTGAGAGCTTTGCATGTAAAATGTAAATCTGGAGAGGGCTGGCTTAATGCTAAATGGTTTTCCCCTTGGGGAACTACTGGCCTGGTAGTAGACGAACCTCCCCCTAAATATAATTCAGCTTCAGAAAAGAAATTGCAGAAGGAATCTATGGGTAGATAGGAGAAATACCACTGAGAACAGACACTATATCTGCATGGCCTGTGTTGAACTGATTGTGAAGAGATTTTAAATAACATGGACCAACTTGGGTCACAAGTTCAAATTCTATACTTCCTCCCTACCCAGTACCTTGAAAACATGGAATCCACTTAACACAAATCTAGTTGCGATCATAACAGCTTTTTTACTTTCCATCTTCTCTATCACCAAGTCACAGTTTATAGGAGATAGAGTTGGAAGATACCTCAGTCAATCTTCATCTTGTTATAGTTGAAGAAACTGAGGGGAATTTTCTTCCTTTCAAACCAGAGGTAGGTTTCTAATCTAGGTCTAAAGTTCATTGTTCCTTCCATCATACTAAAATATAGATCAATCTCCCTCCCTTCTTGACTGCTGGCACTTTATTGTAACTACTGGCCTCTGACCATTATAAGTAACTACCACTTTATACAAAGTTTTAAGGTCTGCAAAGTGCTTTACATATATTATTTCATTTGATCCTCACAATAATTCTGCTATTATTATTCCTCTTATACAAGGAAGGAAACTGTGGTAAACTATGTTCAAGTGAGCTGATAGTAAGTGTCTTGGGCTAGATGTGAACTAAGTAAGTTCTTCCTGCCTCCAGGCCCAGTACTCTATGTTCTATCACTATTATTTCCAACTAATTGTAAGAATGGTTATGGTATACTGGTAATGGTAGCTATGTAGAGGAAGCTGTCATTCAAACAAACTTTGAAGTTTGAGCTTCAAATTGAAAATTGTGGAGAACCTCCTATCGTAATGACAAATTTGCTTGTGTCTGCAGAGAAAGAAAGGGAGATTTATTAAAGCTTTGCTTGGAGCCATAGAATTTCTTGGAAAACTAGATGACTCTGTGGTCCAAGAGCTGGATCTCAAATAAGAAGACCTGAGTTCAAATACAGCCTCAGACATTTATTATATGTGAACCTGGGCAAATCATTTAACCCTATTTTCCTCAGTTTCCTTATCTGTAAAATAAACTGGAAAAGGAAATGGCTCTCCAGTAATTCTTCCAAGAAAATCCCAAATAGAATCAACAAATAAAATTTAAATTTACATGATAGGGCATTACCAGGATGGCACAGAGGAAAATCTGACTCAGTATTACTTTACATTTTGAGGGAACACAAGGACAGTACTTTGGGGGGGAAAAAACAAAAAACCAAAACAAAACAAAACCCCACTGGATTAGAAATCAGAGATTCACATTCTAGCTTCAGCTCAGTATCTAACTAGCTCTGTGACTTTAGGCCTCAGTATCCTCTCTAAGGTGTTACCAATTTTATTCCATTGGAAAAAAAAAAACAACACTTATTAAACACCTGCTATGTGCCAGGCACATTAGTAGGTACTAGGGATACAGACAGCTTCAGCACAGCTCAAGAATCAATTGTTTTATCTTCAGTGTGAGCATTTATACCTTGGAAATCAGCAAATGCTTCAAATCAGGGCTTGAGTTACTGTTGTGTTGATTGTTTAGAACTTAAGAAAGAGATGAGGGAAATGTTAACAATACAGATTAAATTTTAAAAGTGCACTAGGTTTATTTTTTGTTCTCAGAGAGCTGGTTGCTAAACATTTACCAGCACACCTTCTCCATACAGAGACCAAATACGAAATAATCTTTGGTCTTAAAGTTACATTTCCATAGGTGGGGAACAACATGTACACATAAATAAAGACAAAATATATAGGATTATAGATCCAGAGCTGAAAGGAATAGCAGAAGTCATCTAGTTCAAATGGACCCAGGGGAGTTAATTGACTTGTCTAAGGTAGCATAGTGTCAAAAATCAGTATTTGAAATTGAAGCCTTTAACTTGGGGTTAGTTTTTGCCTTGTACCAAATATGAAGTAATTTTTGAGGGGGGTAGAAGAGCACTAATAACTGGGATGGGGAGCAGAATCAGGAAAGATCTCTTGTAAGATGTCCACCAGCTCCAAAAATACAGCATGGAACAATGAGGGTGTTATCAGTCAAGGAGTCTGCTGGATGCTTTCTCTCTTCACCCTTCTGATCTGTTTTTATTTTCCCCATCTTCTTTAATTATTTTCCCCTAAAAACCAAATTCAGAGTCCTTATTATGAATTCTTAAAGATTCAGTGATTTTCATACTTGAAATCTTCATCTTAATTGAAAAAAACCCAAGGCCTTTCATAAAGCAGACAAAGGAAATTCATAGACTCTAATTTTTTTTTCTAGTTTTAGTTTATCTATAACAAGCTGAAAACCACAGTCTCTCAAAATAAGCAAATAGGGGGTTGGGGATGGCATGTGAATTTTGTTCCTCATTCCCCACTTTACTTCTCCCCATTCTATTTTCCTGGGAGTTGGGTATTTTCTTTTTTCTTTTTGGTACAGGAAACTATCAAATATGGTGTCCTCAGGCCTATGGGAGTGTTCAGACTGTGTCCAGAATGCCTGGGAGCCAGTTATGTTTTGATGAGAAACCCTGTTTAATGTGCTCCATTAGAAGAGACTGCTAAATGTGGCTGGAGAAAAGCAGGGTCTGTTTTGTGCTGGGGAATTAAATCATGCTCGTTTGGATACATGGCTGGCACGGGTTCCCTCTGCTGCTGGCAGTAAGGCTCAGCAAATCTCATTATGAGATTTGGTATAGACAAGGCAACCAGCAAGATTTTTTTTCTCCTTTTTTTTTCAAACAATTATTCATTAAAATACAGTTGATGTAGAGAAGCCAGGGCTTAATTGCCCAACCTAATTTTAGTATCACCCCCAGGGGGTAGATATTCTGTTTTGACTGTATGATTATGATTATTATTATTATTTTTAATTCTAGGCTAAATGAAACAGATGCTTCTCAATAAACTTCTTTGGTAAACACACTTGGATAATCCTCAGCACGACTGTAAATGTCTGCAGCAGTGAGGAATACAGCCGGGTTTGGGAAAGACAGATGTAGTCACAATTATCTAAGAATCCTGGGCATCAAAAATATAGTTAGAGCCTTTGATAGCAGTAGGAGAGCTGGGAAAGAAAGGGTAGATTCCATGCTTTTTGTCATCATTCATTCTTGGTCCTTATAAGGCAATGTGACACAAAGGATAGAGAATGAGGAAGGTATGGGTTCAAATCCCACCAATGATATATATTAAATAACAAACTACTTAATTTCTTTTTTTTAAATTTATATAGCTTTTTATTTACAAGGTATATGCATGGGTAATTTTTTTCCAGCATTGACAATTGCCAAACCTTTCGTTCCAATTTTTCCCCTTCTCCCCACTCCCTCCCCCAGATGGCAGGTTGATCAATACATGTTAAATATGTTAAAGAATATGTTAAATACAATATATGTATACATATCCATACAGTTATTTTGCTGCACAAGAAGAATCTGACTTTGAAATAATGTAAAATTAATCTGTGAAGGAAATCAAAAATGCAAGCGGACAAAAACAGAGGGCTTGAAAATGCTATGTAGTGATTCACACTCATTGCCCAGAGTTTTTTCACTGGATATAATTGGTTCTATTCATTATTAAACAAATGGAACTGATTTGGTTCATCTTATTGTTGAAGAGAGTTTTGTCCAAAAGAATCGATCAGCATACAGTATTGTTGAAGTATATAATGATCTCCTGGTCCTGCTCATTTCATTCAGCTTCAGTTCATGTAAGTCTCTCCAGGCCTTTCTGAAATCATCCTGCTGGTCATTTCTTACAGAAAAATAATATTCCATAATATTCATATGCCACAATTTATTCAGCCATTCTCCAATTGATGGGCACCCACTCGGGTTCCAGTTTTTGGCCACCACAAAGAGGGCTGCCACAAACATTCTTGCACATACCGGTCCCTTTCCTTCCTTGAGATCTCTTTGGATATAGGCCCAGTAGTAACACTGCTGAATCAAAGGGTATGCACAGTTTGATAGCTTTTTGAGCATAATTCCAAATTGCTCTCCAGAATGGCTGGTTGTATTCACAATTCCATCAACAATGTATCAATGTCCCATTTTTCCCACATCCCCTCCAACATTCAGCATTATCTTTCCCTGTCATTCTAGCCAATCTGACAGGTGTGTAGTGGTATCTCAGAGTTATCTTAATTTGCATTTCTCTGATTAATAATAACTTGGAGCATTTTTTCATATGGCTAGAAATAATTTCAATTTCTTCATCTTAAAATTATCTGTTCATATCCTTTGACCATTTATCAATTGGAGAATGGCTTGATTTCTTATAAATTAGAGTCAATTTTCTCTATATTTTGGAAATGAGGCCTTTATCAGAACCTTTGATTGTAAAAATGGTTCCCCAATTTATTATTTCCCTTGTAATCTTGTCTGAATTAAACTACTTAATTTCTGCACATCTTCATAGGTAACTAATAAAAATAAGATTTAACATTTATACAATGTTGAAAGGCTTTCTACATGCTACTATTAGGCTGTGAGCTCCATAAAAGCAGGGGGTGAGTTTTGAGATTTTTTTTAACCCTCCTTTGTGTTTCTAGAACTTAGTACAGTGCCTAGCACATAGTAGGTACTTAATAACTTGTTGCCTGGCTGTGTGTTTTACATATTTGAGTCGGTATTGGTAGAGAGATTTTCTAACTGAGGAAGCCCTTACCCCTAGAGAAACCACAGGTCTTTCTGAAATAGAACAGAAAGAATATTTCTGGTCCATGTTTAACCATGTAATGATTCAATGTCTGCCCCAGTTTTGAGTAAAAGAGAAGGGTGAAGATGGGAAGAAAGAAATAAGGCAGAGCAAAGCTTTGTTGACCTTTGATGATATCTTTTTGTGTTCATAGATAATTGAGAATTGCATTTACTTGCTCACTCTACTCTGCATTCCCCTCACAGCCAGTTGCACAATTCGAGTGTTGCCCCTTTTTACAAGAAAGGAAAAGGAATCTAACTTTGAACAAAGATAGACCAATTTTCCACCATTTTGCATTCAGAGAAATAGTTTCAAGAGAAAACTAATTAGATAATGGTTGACTCTTAAGGGTGACAAGTACACAGATTAGAACTACTCTATGCTTCAAATGGTGGTCTTAAATTCCCCCCCTCTCCTTTTCTCTCTCCCCAAAGCTATGTTTCCAAAAGACATATTTCTCCAGTAAATCCAACTGATAGATTCTTAAAGCTTTCTGGGGGAAGTCAGAAAAGAAAAAAGAAGAAATTAAAACAACTAAGAGCAATCTTGGAAGAAGAGTTAAAAGTTATTATTGTTGTCATTTGGGCCTTGGGAAAATCAGGAAAATTCTACTTTAATGTATTATAGACTTGAGAACAAAAATCCCCAGAAACAGGGTAATAATAGCTAATATTTTTTATCATGCTTGAAGACTTACAAAGTAATTTGCATAAATTATCTTTTAATGAGCTTGGCAATCTTGTAAGGTAGGTGCTATTGTGCCTTCATTTTACAAATGGGGTCATTTGACTTTCCCAGGATCCCATAACTAGTGTATGAGTCAGAATGCAAACCTGTCTTCCTGACCCAAACCCCGGAGCTCTTTTCACAATTCCATTCAATCTTATTTGAAGTTCTCTTTAAAAAAATGTTTCTGATCTGAAAACTAGGATCCTGAAGACTGACCCTGGAATTGAAGTGAATTCAAGCAATGGAGTGACCATATAGTGATTTTCTTTTTTCTTTCTTTTTTTTTTTTTTCACTCCTAACCTATGGTTTCAATGAGATAAGGAAAATGAAAATTTCATTGACATAAGGAAGCTCCAATGACCAAATTCCTCCATGAGAATTTATCAAAGCAATTTCCAATGAGAAATTATCCATGCAAATTGGCAATTTTCCTACAACTAACAGTCTTAGAGAGTTGCCTGGTTCCCCTAGGGGTTAGGTGACTGACATAAGGTCACATACTAGAATTCAAGGCAGGGCTTGAATCTAGGTTTTCTCCACTATCTTGGGGAAATGATATCCATAGAAATGGATAATTTACATGGATATAGCAGAAGGCACACAGAGACACAGAAACACACACACACACACACACACACACACACACACACACCCCTCACAACTTAGAAACCAAATAAATCAGAACTTTTTATTTTAAACAAAAATTCCTATTTTTGGAAGAGTTAGAATAAGGTCTGGGGTAAGCCAACCACCCTTGAGTATGAATATAAACCCAGGGCCCTCCAGCTGTTACATAAAACCTCCTCTAACTTCTTTCTCCTCATCTAATAATAACAATAATTGTGTAGTAACTCAAAACTTGTTCATTTTCTTTAATATATGATTTGTCCAGTTAGCCTTTAATAATCCCTAATTCCTTTTGCTATTCTCTGAATTAGTTTGGGAAGGATTAAAAGATTGACATTTTTAAAAATCACCTCTGGGAAAAGAAAATTATCCCTCTTTGTGGATGATATGATGGTATTATTTAGAGAATCCTACAGAATCAACTAAAAACATCTAGAAACAATTAATAACTTTAGCAAAGTTGCAGAATACAAAATAAATCCACATAAATCATTGACATTTCTATAGGTTACCAATAAAGTCCAGCAACAAGAGATAAAAAGAGAAATTCCATTTAAAATAACTCTAAATAATATAAAATATCTGGGAGTCTACCTGCTAAGACAAAGCCAGAAACTATACGAACACAATTACTTTCCATACTTTAGTTAGATCTAAACAATTAGAAGAATATTGAATGTTCACGAATTGGCCAAGATAATATAATAAAAATGACAATACTACCTAAATTAATCTACTTATTTAATGTTGCATCAAATTGCCAAAAAATTACTTTATAGAGCTTAAAAAAATAAAATTCATCTGAAAGAACAAAAGGTCAAAAATTTCAATAGAATTAATGAAAAAAAATTTACCCTTACAAAACTTTGTGTTCCAATTTTTTTTCCTCACTGTTTCTCACTCTTTTTCCTCTTCCCCTAGACAGCAAGTAATCTAATATATGTTAAATATGTGCAGTTCTTCTATATATATTTCCACATTTATCATGCTTCATAAGAAAAATTAGATTAAAAAGAAAAAAAATAGAAAGAAAAAAAAGCAAGCAAACAATAACAACAAAGGTGAAAATACTCTGTTATGATACACATTCAATGCCTATAGTTCTCTGAATGTGATAGCTCTCTCTTTCTCAAGTCTATTGGAATTGACCTGAATTACCTCACTGTTGAAAAAGAAAGGCACCAAATCTAAAGCTATGGTATAAAGTGGCAGTCATCAAAACCATTTGCAACTAGCTAAGAAATAGAGTAGTGATCAGTGGAATAGGTTAGATTCACAAAACACAATAGTCAATGACTATAGTATGCTAGTGTTTGATAAACCCATAGACTCCTGCTTCCGAGATAAGAGCTCAATATTTGACAAAAACTGCTAGGAAAATTGGAAATTAATATGGCAGAAATTAGGCACCTAACACCCTATATGAAAATAAGATCAAAATGTGTTCAACACATAAAGAATGATATTATAAGCAAATTAGAACCAAGGATAGTTTACCTCTCAGATCTGTGGAAAAGGAAGGAATGTTGAAAACTATCTTTGCATGTATTTTGAAAAATAAAGTTATTATTTTAAAAAGTCACTTCTGGTTTTTTTTCCACCTACAACAATATGCCTTTACATCTCTAGCTTCCTACTGAAGGTGGGAAATTCTCACTAATTCTTTCTTTTCCATTCTTCACATCAAAGCCTAATTCACAGCATTCTTTAGTCCTTGTTCCAGTTTCCCTTCTACAAAAGAAGCAGGGTCCAGGAGATGGATTACTGGGTTCTCAACCTGGGGTTTGTGAACTTTTTTTCAAATTTTAACAACTATATTTCAACATAATTGTAATTTTTTAATTCTCTGTCTCCATCTCTGTCTGTCTGTCTCTGTCTCTGTCTCTTTTTCTTTCTTCCCTCCTCCTCTTTCTCCTCACAGACATTACATATACACAATATACACACATTATATATGTGTGTATAGATGTAATGCATGTATGTATATGTATATATATATATATATATGTATATAAATCCACATTATTCTGAGGTTACCCGACTGCTGAAGTACCACAAAATGTCACAAAAGTCAAGTCAACAGGTGGCTACTACTAAAATTAAAAAAAAAAAAAAGGTGGAGGGCGAAGGGGATGTGGTTAAGAACCCAAGGATTAGAATTAAGTGATTCAAGGTCTACTGCACAATTAAAAACACATTCTAGCTGTTAGTGTTGATATCTGTGGGATTAGTGCTGGACCTGAAACCAGATTCACTACAGTTCAGGGAGAATAAGCTTTCAATGGAAATGCCCTGAAACTTATCAGTAGCCTATTTTTTTACCTGAAATCAGAGATCTGAGACCTTTCCTACTAAGGATGATTTTTCTTGAATCTGAAGAATTGTATGATCCGGAGCAAATGGCTTGATCACAGTTTCCTCATCTGTAAAATGGGAATAATGACAGCACCTGGTTCCCAGGATTGCTGTGAGGATAAAAAGAGAAATATTTATTAAGTGATTAGCACAGTTCCTGGCACACTGTAGATGCTATATAAATGCTAGCTGTTCTTATTAGCAAAATTAGGACTTGACCTGAGGACCAAATATTATGCTACACTGCCTCTCTGGGAGGATATTCTCCTTTCCCTCCCCCTCTCCACTCTTTCCCTCTACCATTCCCCATCTACACACACAGACAGATGAAGAACATCTGTGGCCTAGAGGATTAGGGAACACTGGCAAAAAGACTGGCAACTCCCCAGTGATTATCTGAGCTGGGACTAGAAAGCACAGTACAGGGCGGAGGCACTGCCTTTCCCTGGCAGCAGATAGAGAGAGGGAGGACCAGAGGCAGGGACTTAATTGTATCTCTAATTTCTGGCTATATGACAGCCAGAGCAAGCATCATGACATGCATAGTAATGGATGGAGGCTAGACAGGAATTGTATGAAATACCAGTGTCTCGTCTAGTACTGAGATGGCATCCTTAATGGGTCTGGACTAAATAGGTTTTTCTCTCTTTACCCAGCTTCCTTTGCACCCACCTTCTCCTGAGTGCTTTTGATTGATTCGGTTTCCAGATTTCTGACTTAAGCAGAAAGGGGGCAGAAATAATAACGTTCGGGTCCTCCCACAAGATAGCAACAGATACTTTTGGGTGGGGGAAGAGTAAAGCATTTCTGATCATCATTTACCACCAGGAATTCCCCAAGGGGTATGTCTGTGTGTTGGGGATGGGAAGGGGGGATGAATTAAACTCTGTGGAACTGGGGAAAGGGGAGGAGGGTTGCCATTTCTGTGACCCCTCAGATGGCCTTGGAAAGCTTCAAATGGACACTCAATGAACTTCTGCAGAATTGGGAAATGCTGTTTCTTTGTGAGGAGGGTAAGCCCATGTCTCCCGGGAGGAAAGAATAAGAAGAAAAGAAAAATTGGTTTGTCTTACACTTAGTGGCAGCTGTTGAGGTATATAATTAATATACAAACACACACACACACACAAAGGCTATGGCGCCCAGATACAGAAACATTGAAATTGCCACCATCAACAGTTTCCCAAAATAGTGTTAAAATCTATTCAATTTACTAATTACATATTCTCTCTATAATGAAGGTAATTGCTGCAATTCTTCATAGTCACAGCAAATCTATTAGGATCTTTAGTGGAAGCACATAGGTAAATACTTCTGTAAGATGTGTTGTTATGGGGGGGGGTTGTCAAAAACAATAACCTTAAGGATCATAAAAACAAATTTTAAGACTAATCTATGAGATATGTTTCTATTTGAAACAAATGCTATAATTATTAAATTGCTGGCACTCTACAATTACAATATTGGTTATAATAGTAATTGAGAAGTTATAATACCCAAAAGGGGCAGAGAGATTCAAGGGAGCAGCCCCCAAATGCACCAATCAGAGAAGGCCCATGACAACACTGGACTCAATTCATCTAGGAGGAGACTTTTAAATATTTAGTGATTTTTCCAAGGTCACCTAGACATAATAAAAGTTAGGGGCAATACACGCCTTGGACAGTGGTCTTATGACTTTACAGCAATGATCTTAACATTTCACCCAAGAAAGAAAATTTAAGGTCACTTTCTGTCTTCATAGATCCCTTCATAGATGAATAAATAGTCGGAGTTGTAAAGGTTGCCTTGTACAAGACAACCTGCTCATTTGACAGATGAGGAAACTGAGACCCAATTATATTAAGAGGCTTACTTAGATTCAAACTGCCAGATAGTAAACATCAGAACTGAGACTCAAACTTAGATTTCTTGATTATTGTTTCCAGGACTCTTTCCATCATACCTTGCTCCTTAATTCTTTCTATACACTCTAGAAGCTACATTACATCATGGATAAAATGCTAAATAGAGAGCCAGGAGCATTTAGTTCCAGTCATATTTCTGCCACTTATCAGGCATGTGGTTTTGGACAAATTGTTTAAACTTCAAGCCTCAATTTCCTCATCTGTAAAATAGGGATGGTATCAGCACCTACTGTATGGGCTTCATGCAAATGATATTTTTTTAAATTTAAAATAGATTGCTATTAATACACACTATAGATTTCTTTTTTGTATTTTTCTACTTCCCCATTCTACAAAGTAATCCCTCATTTTTTAAAAAATGACAAAGGAGAGCCACACTTAACACCACATACTAAATAAGATAAGATCAAAATGGGTCCATGATTTAGGCATAAAGAACGAGATCATAAATAAATTAGAGGAACATAGGATAGTTTACCTCTCAGACTTGTGGAGGAGGAAGAAATTTGTGACCAAAGGAGAACTAGAGATCATTATTGATCACAAAATAGAAAATTTTGATTATATCAAATTTAAAAGCTTTTGTACAAACAAAAGTAATGCAAACAAGATTAAAAGGGAAGTAACAAATTGGGAAAACATTTTTACAATTAAAGGTTCTGATAAAGGCCTCATCTCCAAAATATACAGAGAATTGACTTTAATTTATAAGAAATCAAGCCATTCTCCAATTGATAAATGGTCAAAGGATATGAACAAACAATTCTCAGATGATGAAATTGAAACTATTTCCACTCATATGAAAGAGTGTTCCAAATCACTACTGATCAGAGAAATGCAAATTAAGACAACTCTGAGATACCACTACACACCTGTCAGATTGGCTAAGATGACAGGAACAAATAATGATGAATGTTGCAGGGAATGTGGGAAAACTGGGCACTGACACATTGTTGGTGGAGTTGTGAAAGAATCCAACCATTCTGGAGAGCAATCTGGAATTATGCCCCAAAAGTTATCAAACTGTGCATACCCTTTGATCCAGCAGTGCTACTACTGGGCTTATATCCCAAGGAAATACTAAAGAAGGGAAAGGGACCTGTATGTGCCAAAATGTTTGTGGCAGTCCTTTTTGTTGTAGCTAGAAACTGGAAGATGAATGGATGTCCATCCATTGGAGAATGGTTGGGTAAATTATGGTATATGAATGTTATGGAATATTATTGTTCTGTAAGAAATGACCAGCAAGATGAATACAGAGAGGCTTGGAGAGACTTACATCAACTGATGCTGAGTGAAATGAGCAGAACCAGGAGATCATTATACACTTCAACAACAATACTATATGAGAATGTATTCTGATAGAAGTTAATATCTTCAACCTAGAGAAGAGCTAATCCAATTCCAATTGATCAATGATGGACAGAATCAGTTGCAAACAGTTTACACTCATTTCCCAGTGTTCCTACATCCAAAGAAGGAACACTGGGAAATGAGTGTAAACTGTTTGCATTTTTTGTTTTTCTTCCCAGGTTATTTTTACCTTCTGAATCCAATTCTTCCTTTGCAACAACAACAACAACAACAAAATTCGGTTCTGCACATATATATTGTATCTAGGATATACTATAACATATTTAATATGTATGGGAATGCCTGCCATCTAGGGGAGGGGGTGGAGGGAAGGAGGGGAAAATTCGGAACAGAAGGGAGTACAAGGGATAACGTTGTAAAAAATTACCTATGCATATGTACTGTCAAAAATGTTATAATTACAAAATTAATAAAATAAAATAAACAAAATAAAATAAAAGGACAAAGGAAAGAAAAAATCCAACAAAATGATCAATACATTAAAAAACTAATTATATATACAATTTCTGCATACATGTATCTCTCCCCCTTCTCCTTCCTTCTTTAAAAGAATAGATGTTTTCTCATCTCTCTTCTTTTTTAATAGTATTTTATTTTCCAAATACATGTAAAGATAGTTTTCAACATTCACTTCTGCAAAATTTTTGAGTTCCAAATTTTTTTCTCCCTTCCTCCTTTATCTTCCTTCTCCCCAAGACAGCAAGCAATCTGATATAGGTTATAATGGACAATTTTTTTTTTTTTTTTTTGCTGAGGCAATTGGGGTTAAGTGACTTGTCCAGGGTAACATAGCTAGGATGTGTTAAGTGTCTGAGGTCAGATTTGAACTCAGATCCTTCTGACTTCAGGGCTGATGTTCTATCCATTTTTAACATATTTCCATATTGTCATATTGTGCAAGAAAAAATCAAATCAAAAGAAAAAAACATGAAAAAGAAAAAGCAAACAAACAGAAGAAAACCAGCAATACTATACTTTGATCTACATTTGGTCTCCATAGTAGTTCTCTCTATCTGGATGTGGATGACATTTTCCATCCCAAGTTTTTTGGAATTGTCTTGGGTCACCACACTGCTGAAAAGAACTAAATCTACCATAGATGACCATCCTATAATCTTGCTGTTACTATGTATAATGTTTTCCTGGTTCTGCTCACTTCATTTAGCATCAGTTCAGGTAAGTCTTTTAAGGCTTTTCTGAAATCAGCCTGTTAATTTTCTATGAACAATAATATTTAATTACATTCATATACCATATCTTATTCAGCCATTCCCCAGTTAATGGGTATCTACTCAATTTCCAGTTCTTGCCACTACAAAAAAGAGCTGCTATAAACATTTTTGCACATGTGAGTTTTTTTCTTCTTTTATGCTCTCTTCAAGATACAGACTCAGCAGTGGCACTGCTGGATCAAAGGGTATGCATAAATTTATAGTCTTTTTGGAATAGTTCCAAATTCCTCTCTAGAATTTCATATCTCTTCTTTCGGGGTAAGCTTGTTCTTTATAATTTCTTTCATTGTTTTGTAGTTATAATTTCTACTTACATTATTGCTGTCATTGTGTCTATTATTTTCTTGACTGCTTCAATTAATGTCTTTTCATGTTTTTATGTATTCAATATATTTTTCATTTTTATAATATAATAATATTCTATTTATGTACCATAGTCTATTAATTCATTTTCCAGTCAATAGTATCCATTGGTTTCCAGATTTTTGCTATCATAAAGCAATGATGTTGTAAATATTCTGATAATATAGTGCTTTTCTTTTTGAGAGTGACTTCCATCCCAGCACATTCCTAACAGTGGAATTTCTGGGTAATTTTAGCCATCTTGTTTGCATAATTCCAAAATGTTTTTTTCAGAAAAGTTCTATAATTTACAGCTCCAACAACAATGTATCAATACTTATTTTTTCCAGTTTCTCCAACACTAACTATTCCCATCATCCATCATCTCTGCCAACTTGCTAAGTATGAAGTAAAAATCTCAGGGTTCTATTGATTTTTATTTCTCATATTATATGATTTGGAGCATTCTTTCATATGATTGTCATTTGTTTGCAATTCTTTATATGAGAGTTGTTTATTCATGTTCCTTCACCACTTAACTATTAGGAAATGGCTCTGAGTCATATATTTCTGTTAATTGTCTATACCAAATAGATACCAAACTCCTGAAGATCATATATGTAGAGTACTTTACAAAACTTAAGATTGCTACATAAATAGGTTATTATTTTCCTTGGAGGATAGTACCCCACGTTTACTTTTCTAGCTCTAGGTCAGAGGAAGAAAAGTGGTTGTTAAACTTGATACTCACCACAGTTTACAAGGCAACCTAAGAAATTACTTATTTCTCATAGGGTCTTGTGTTAGGGAATGTAAAGGACTGTCAGCTCCACATAGGCTTTGTCCACTTGGAGGGTACAGACTTTTCCTCTGTGCCTTCTTGCTCAAGGCTCAAGATCATCTATTTTTCACCTCTCTTACTTGGTTCACTAGGTCTCTGAACTTCTGAATTGATTGCTGAGATAGCAGTGATTTACACAATCAAAGTCAGCACTCTTTCAGAGTGCTAAAGGAAGTCAAGAAAGTTCTGATTAGAGACAGCTTTTATTTTATCACACAGAAAATGTAAAGAATGAAAAGAACTCATAAGAACTCAGGAACAAATGCAAAAAAGGATATAATCACTTAATCAAGAAGCATCTATCAAGTATCTCTTAAGTACCAGGCACTGTGCTAAGCACCTGAAATTGGAATACAAAAAAAAAAAAAAAAAAAAATTTCTACATTCAAGGAGCTTACATTCTAAAGAGGGAATACACAAGTAGGCAGTATGCATATTGGAGAGGGCACTAGACTTGAAGTGGGAAAGAGTGTGTTCAAATACTGCAGCGAGGTGGATGATATAACCTCTAGGGTCTCTTCCTGCTTTAATGTTTTAATGAACCTATGGTTCCTCAGGGGATAAGGCAAAATAGTTTCTGGAGGCATTGTCATGATAGGAGGTTCTTTTGGAAAAATTTTATTTTATGGCCTGGAATCTACACTCCAAAGTTTTTTTTGAAGCTTTTGTGCCCATAATTCCTATAGAAATATTAAGCAAAAAATATCTCATTCTTTTCAGGTGAACTCCTAAATCAGAGTCTTTACCTCCTAATTCTGAAATCTGGGGGGTGTGTGTGTGTGTGTGTGTGTGTGTGTGTGTGTGTGTGTGTGTGTTTCTTACAGCTGGTTTAGGAAAACTAAGAGAGCTACTCAGTTACAATCATTTTTAAAGGAATCTGAAGCTAATTTTATTGAAAGACATTTTAAGGTACAATTGGTTAGTCACAAATTGTATAGTGATGGCTACAGTGACAAAAATCCATAACAAAACAAAATATTCCTTTCACAATTTTATAATATGGAAACTGAGGGAATTAATAATAATGAGAACTAACATTTATGTAGTACCCACTATGTGCCTGGAATTATGTTAATCACTTTATAATTATTATCCCATTTGATTCTCATGTCAACCCTGGGAAGCAGGTGCTGTTATTACCCCCATTTTACAGAAAAGGAAACTAAGGCAAACAGGGGTTAAGTGACTTGCCCAGGGTTACACAATTAGTTGCTTGAGGACAGATTTGAACCAGACCCAGCATTCTATCCACTCTACCATCTAGCTACCTCTTGATACTAAATGATTATCAATTCTTTGAACCTCATTTTCCTCAGTTATACCAAGTGATCTTTCTCTAGAAAACTAAGTCATCATATTGATTCCTGTGGCCAAGAAAAATACTGAGCCCAAGGCAAGATCAGGAGCAAAAATATTAACCCTCTCCTGCTCTTGGCAAATGAAAAATCAAGTCAGGCAGTCAGTTAACATTTGATAAATTCCTGCTATGTACTAGGCACTGTGTTAAGCACAAAGGAAGGCAAAAGGAAAATCTCTATTCTCACTAAGAAACTCACAATTTAATGAAGGCTTCATCTATCTGGACTAAAGATTCCTTCTCTATAATAATAACTATAATTATATGTATATATATATGTATATACATATACATATCTATATACACACATACATACACATATAGACATATAATATAATCATATATAATGTAAGTTTCCTCATCTTTAATATTAATTATAACAGCTGGCAAAGTTATATAATAATTATAAAATAATTGTGTTGCATCTACCTTACAAGATTGTCATAATGATCAAATGATACAATATATATGATACAATATAATTTTCTATATAGCAACTATATAGCAACAAGCATTTACATAGCATTTCAAAGCTTACCGTGTTATATCTATATCTATGTTACATATGTATATGATTTTTATGTATATTATATGCTACATAAGAACTTCGCAAATCTTAAAATGCCATGTAGATGCTAGCTGCTATGATATATATATATATATATGTAGTGTGTATATTATATAGATACATAAATGTACACATACACATATCATCATCCCATCCTTGTGAAGTAGAAACAATTACTATCTCCCCCCCCCCATTACAGATGAGGAAACTGAGACTGAGAAAGATTGAGTGACCTGCCCACTTCCACAAACCTGGAAGTATCAGAGGACAGATCTGAGTTCAAGTTTCTCCAATAACGTTAAGTCCAGCAGTCTATCCACCAAGCCACCTGTGGAGCTGTTAGAGTCATATAATTCTAGATTAGAAACATATCTAGAAACCACTTAGCCTAACTCTCTCATTTTGCCAATAAGGAAATTCCCACAAAGAGAAATTGAGTGGCCATGGTCACTCAAAATGTTAACGGTGAAGAGCAAGAGAGGCAGTTTGGTATGTTAAAGTTAAAATCAAAAAACCCTAGAAAACCAAGAAAATTCTCTCTGCCATTGTGTGAACCTAATGAAGTGTCCTATACTTCCCCTGTGCAGCTTTCCCAGTAGGCTCAATAGGCAGGTGCCTATATTGTAGGATTTGAAGGGGTGACAAGACCTAACTGATCCATCTCCCTGAGAACCTGAGATTGCCAGTAGTACCATTTCTGAATGACCTTCTTAAGAGAAGCTGAGCATTTTGGTTGGATTAAAGCAATAGATAATCAGGTATGGATCTCACATTAGACAGACCACACTTTAATTTATCAATCATTTCATTTCATTGCTACTCCATTGTCACTTCTTTGTCACTTCCTCTGTTTGGTATTTGAAATCTTTCACAACCTAACTCTGCTCTATCTTTCTGGACATTTAACAGATGTCTTCCCTTGACATACTCTACGACCCAGCCCAGTATCCTTCTAGCTGTTTTTCACACATGACATTCCAACTCTTGTCTCTGTTCTCTTTGCATAAATGTCCTCCTGTGCCTGGAATGTTCTCCTTCTGGCTCATGGACTCCCCAAGTTCAGTTCTCCAGTGCCACCTTCTATATGAGGTTTTCTCTGATCCTGCCAGAGGCCTGTACCCTACTCCATCCTGAAAGTAACAAATTTTCAAGTACGTTTTGCATATAATTATGTGTGTGGGAGTTGTCTTCCCTAATAAAATGTAAAGTCCTGGAGAAAAGGGACTATTTCATTTTTGTCTTTATATTCCCATTGCCTGGTACATAATAAACAATTAATAAATGTTTGTTCATTGATCGATTGATTTAGCAAGAATAGAAGAGCTGAGGGAATGAGACAAGGGAAGTTTAAGGAGGGAAAGAAAAGACCAACTCCATGCTGAGGATACAGAGGATATATATGAATTCTGACTGATAGTATAGTGGAAGTAGATGAGGGCTCCAGAAACCAGCTTTGTCCACTTTATGATTTTAACTAAAGATTGTGTCAATTCTAATATAGAAAGAGGGAATATAGAGTAATGGATAAAGAGCAGATACTTGTACTCTGGAAAGTCTGGGATCAATTTTTCTGACATATCCTGGCTGTGTACTCTGGACAAGTCACCTAACTTCACGGTGATTTCAGTAACCTCTCTATGACTATAAGTTGCAGAAAAGGTCTACATTGGTCAAAGAAATTTCACTAGCCTAACAATCAGTGAAATCAGATTCATTTCTTCTCCCTACTTTTGAATAGGACAAGTCTTGGACAAAACTATGAAGGGAAAATTTATCTTCAGTTTTTAGCCAACCCACTCCTGTGGGCTACCTCAGTCCTTGCTGTCCTCCACTCCCACTGCTCATCCCTTAGTACCAACATTTCCTTGCATAGGACCCTACCCTCAGCTCTGAACCTTCCTCAAGAATTGTCACTTCCTAACAAATTGGGAAAATATTTTTATAGTTAAAGGTTCTGATAAAGGTCTCATTTCCAAAATATATAGAGAATTGATCCTAATTTATAAGAAACCAAACCATTCTCCAATTGATAAATGGTCAAAGGATATGAACAGACAATTCTCAGATAATGAAATTGAAACTATATCCACTCATATGAAAGAGTGTTCCAAATCACTACTGATCAGAGAAAGGCAAATTAAGACAACTCTGAGATACCACTACACACCTGTCAGATTGGCTAAGATGACAGGAACAAATAATGATGAATGTTGGAGGGGATGTGGGAAAACTGGGACACTAATACATTGTTGGTAGAGTTGTGAAAGAATCCAGCCATTCTGGAGAGCAATTTGGAACTATGCCCAAAAAGTTATCAAACTGTGCATACCCTTTGACCCAGCAATGCTACTACTGGGCTTATATCACAAAGAAATACTAAAGAGGGGAAAGGGACCTGTGTGTGCCAAAATGTTTGGAGCAGCTCTTTTTGTAGTGGCTAGAAACTGGAAGGTGAATGGATGTCCGTCAATTGGAGAATGGTTGGGTAAATTATGGTATATTAAGGCTATGGAATATTATTGCTCTGTAAGAATTGACCAGCAGGATGAATTCAGAAAGGTTTGGAGAGACTTGCATGAACTGATGCTGAGTGAAATGAGCAGAACCAGAAGATCACTATACACTTCAACAACAATACTGTATGAGGATGTATTATGATGGAAGTGGATTTCTTCGACATAGAGAAGATCCAACTCACTTCCAGCTGATCAATGATGGACAGAAACAACTACACCCAGAGAAGGAACCCTGGGAATTGAATGTAAAATATTAGCACTACTGTCTATCTACTCAGGTTACTTATACTTTCGGAATCCAATACTTAACGTGCAACAAGAAAATTGAATTTACACACCTATATTATATCTAGGTTATACTATAACACACGTAAAATGTATGAGATTGCCTGTCATCTAGGGAAGGGAGTAGAGGGAGGGAGGGAGGGGAAAATCTGGAAAAATGAATACAAGGGATAATTTTATTTAAAAAAATTACTCATGCATATATACTGTCAAAAAATGTATAATTATTAAATTAATAAAACAATAAAAATAAAAATGAAAGGATTGGATAAAAAAAAAAAGAATTGTCACTTCCTCCATTTTCCAATTGATGAATGGTCAGAGGATATGAATAGACAATTCTCAGACAAAGAAATTAAAATCATCTCTAGTCATATGAAAAAATGCTCAAAATAACTATTCATCAGAGAAATGCAAATTAAGACAACTCTGGGGTACCACTCCATACCTTTTTGATTGGCAAAGATAACAGGAAAAGATAATGATAAATTTTGGAGGAGATGTGGGAAAACTGGGACACTAATACATTGTTGGTGGACCTGTGAACAGATCCAACCATTCTGGAGAACTATTTAGAACTATCCAGGGACACTGATACATTGTTGGTGGAGTTGTGAAAGAATCCAGCCATTCTGGAGAGCAATTTGGAGCTATGCCCAAAAAGTTATTGGGCTGTGCATACCCTTTGACCCAGCATTGCTGTTATTGGGATTATATCCCAAGGAAATACTAAAGAGCGGAAAGGGACCTGTATGTGCCAGAATGTTTGTGGCAGCTCTTTTTGTTGTAGCTAGAAACTGGAAGATGAATGGATGTCCATCAGTTGGAGAATGGTTGGGTAAATTATGGTATATGAAGGTTATGGAATATTATTGCTCTGTAAGAAATGACCAGCAGGAGGAATACAGAGAGGCTTGGAGAGACTTACATCAACTGATGCTGAGTGAAATGAATAGAACCAGAAGATCACTGTACACTTCAATGCTGTATAAAGAGGTATTCTGATGGAAGTGGAAATCTTCAACATAAAGAAGATCCAACTCACTTCCAGCTGATCAATGATGGACAGAAATAACTACACCCAGAGAAGGAACACTGGGAAGTGAATGTAAATTGTTAGCACTACTGTCTATCTACCCAGGTTACTTATACCTTCGGAATCTAATACTTAATGTGCAACAAGAAAATGGTATTTACACACATATATTGTATCTAGGTTATACTGTAACACATGTAAAATGTATGGAATTACCTGTCATCGGGGGGAGGGAGTGAAGGGAGAGGGGGATAATTTGGAAAAATGAATACAAGGGATAATATTATAAATTTTTAAAAAAAGAACTATCCAGGGCTATCAAACTGTGCATACCCTTTGATCCTGCAGTGTTTCTACTGTGTCTGTATCCCAAAGAGATCATAAAAAAGGGGAAAGAACCCACATGTGCAAAAATATTTGTAGCAGCACTTTTTGTAGTGACAAGGAACTGGAAATAGAGTGGATGCCCATCAGCTGGAGAATGGCTGAATAAGTTATGGTATATGAATGTTATGGAATATTCTTGTTCTATAAGAAACAATCAGCATTATGATTTCAGAAAAACCTGGAAGGACTTATATAAACTGATACTGAATGAATGAGTAGAACCAAGAGAACATTGTACACAGTATCAAGAAAATTATGGGAGGATCAATCCTGATGGATGCAACTCTTTTCAACAATAAAATTATTCAGGCCAAATTCAAGTAAACTTGTGATGGAGAGAGTCATTTGCACATAGAGAGAGGATTATCACAATATAGTACTTTCATCTTTTTGTTATTGTTTGCCTTCTTTTTGTTTTTTCTCATGTTTTTCCTTTGGGATCTGATTTTTTTTGTGCAGCATGATAAATGTAGAAATGTTTGCACAAGTTTAACATATATTGAATTGCTTGCTGTCTGGTGAGGGGATGGGGAGAAGGGAAGGAGAAAAATTTGTAACACAAGATTTTGCAAGAATGGATGTTAAAAACTATCCTTGCATATATTTTGAAAATAAAAAGCTATTATTAAAAAAAAAATACCACTTCCAACCATCAATAAGCATGCTTCTCTTATTGTCCCAGGGCTGCTGTCAACTAAGGAGAGCTAAAACATTATTCTCTTGCTAATGGGTTACATCTCTCAGGTAGCTTGTGTGCATTTTCACAGTGCTTTTTCTCATGAGCAATACTCTAACACAAAGTGTCCCTTAAGGCTACTTTATCTGCCCACCATCTGGGTGGCCACAACTAGGCCAGCTCACCAGCCTTCGAGCTCCAACCCAGATCACACAGAGACAGACCAACCAGGAGGTGCAACCATTCTGTCTTTATTCAGTCATCCTCTCAGTGGGGATAGCAGGAAGCAAGGGTGCAGGAGTGCAAGAGCAAGAAAGTTCTGCTCAAAGCTGTCTATTTATGTTGTCTCTCTTCGGGGATTACCCGTGTCCAGCCCACTCAGAACTGCATAGGTGGAGCCCCAGACTGGAGGTTTCTGGAGTTAGTGCTGTGTCCCAGAAGGAGATCTAGCTAGAAGACACGACCCTTGCCATCTCAAGAAACCGTGGTGTATAGGCTCCGTGGCACATCTCAAAGAGAGAACAGTGCTTCATTGCCCCTAACAGAATTTCAAGTTGAGAAGGGGATGAGGGTTGGAATTATTCTTGGAACAGGGAATCTTTCAGTGTGCTTCAATACATAACACAGGCATAAAGTTGGCCATACTTGTGTATAAAAGAGAGATATATGTCTCTTCTACCTAAATCCTTTACAGGCTCACTCCCATAGCTCCATCTATCACCTCCACGAAGATTATTTCCAAATCTATATTATCAGAGAAATGAGTTAGGTGGCAAAAAGGGCCTGGATAGTGTGGTGGATAGAATGCTCAGCCTTGTATCAGGAAAACTTGAAATCAAATTTAGATACTTACTAGTGTAACTCTGGAGAAGTCATTCTGTTTACCTCAGTGTCTCCACCTATAAAACAGAAAAAATAATAGATCCTACTTTGCAGGGTTATTGTGAGGCTCAAATATTTAAGTACTTAGCACCATACCTGACATATAGTAGATGCTGTATAAATATTTATTCCCTTCTCTAAAAGGTCTCAACCTTCCATAGCTCTAATTGTTTCGACTTTCCTAATTGTTTTTTTTTTAACTTTCCTAATTGATTATGGAGTCAGCTTTACTTACAGTTGACTACTTCTTTGGACATATCCTGCCTGTGAGGGCTTAGGCAAGTCACGTTACCTTTTTCAGAATTCAGTTTCCTTACTTGCATATTTAAAAGAACTGAAGTAGGGAGCAGCTAGATGGTTCAATGGATGAAGCACCTACCCTGGAGTCAGAAGGACCTGATTTTAAATCTGGCCTCAAACACTTACTATGCATGACTCTGGACAAGTCTCTTATTGCCAATTGCCTCTCAAAAAAAAAAAAATTAAAGGTTTAGATTAAGTCTAAGACCCTTTCCAATTCTAAATCTATAATTCTATAAGAAACCTCATAATTCTCAAAAAAAAAAATTAGTGATGGTTTAAACACATTTGCAGATAAACCAAGGGGAAGGGATACTATTTTGTTTGTTCCAAACTAGTAGCACTTAAGAACATATTATATTTCTATATTGTGGTTCAACTTAATTGTATTTAATTGAAACATTAAAAATCTGGCACTTTTAAAAAATAGTATTGGCTTATCTTCTTATATATTTCAGACTTTGGCCTTTAGGGTTATTGGATGCGGAGACTGAATTTTAAATCAGTAAGCTTAATGACGGGAGTTGTTTATGGTATTTTAGTAACTTAAGTTCTTTGGATGAAGTCCAAGAAGGATGTTCCCAAATATTGAGCTCTCCTCTCCCTTATAAGATACCAGAGTATATACAAAATATCTGGATTCCTTCAGGGTTCTGCTATGGTACCTTCATAAATTCATCCAAATGCATTAAACCAATTGAATTACATCTTAGAAATTTACACAGTGCTGAGAAAGAAAGACTCTCACCCCATCCTCCTGGTCACACAAACTAGCACGGGTACTCTCTGTTAATGAGGGCAATACACTGGCTGGTACCTATTTAAAATACCCAATAAAGAGTCCTTTTTCATTGCCACATTCTTTAAACCAGTCATATTCTGAAATTATCTCTTGAGTACAGATCAAGGTAAGTCTGGCCCAAGGCATCTACAGAACATCAATCCCCATCAGTTGTGGCTGGAATAGCTTTATATCATCCTCATCTTATCATGAAGAGCCAGGATAACATGTTCCAAGTGTCAGGTAAACAGCTTTACTTCTGAGATTCCCCAAGAATTAAAACCTGAACTCCCAATAGCCATCAACTTCAGTCCCTAGATAGAAAAGGACCAGGTTTCAGAATCAGTTTCATCTCTCCAAGGTTTTCAAAGGACAGCCAATATATTGCCCATCCCTTTGTTCCATTCCCAATCTTTGAGTTGCTCCAGCTTAAAACAGACACACCCATGAAACCCATAACACTCCAAATTTACAAAACTTGGCCAAACTATGGGTGAGTTGGAACTACTTTCTAATGTCTCAGGAAAAGTTCATTGTTAAATTTTCAATTTGAACATTTATACCTTGAAGATCAGCAAATGTTACAAATCAAGACTTGATTTATTGTTTATTTTGTTGATTGTATAGGCTTAAGGAAGTGATGGAGAAATGTTAATAATGCAAATTAAATTTGAAAGTGTGTCATGGGTAAATTCTTCCCCCCCCAGGTCCTATTATTAAATATTAAATATTATTAAACCAGGGTATCTGTAACCTTCATCTTAATCAAATGCCTGTTTCATTAAATGCTAGAATGAGGAGATGAAAGAGTAAGAAGAAGGGGAAAGTTGAATCATAGATTGAAAGCTCACAGATGATCTACCCCATATTCCTCTTTGTACAGATGTGCAAATCAATGCCTACAGAGATTTAATGATTTGCCCAAACTCTTACAAGTAGTAAGCTTCAGAGATAGGATTTGAATTCAGATTCTCTGACTCCAAGGATTTTATGTAGATCTATTACATGGCACACACTGTGCTAAGCACTTTACAAATATTATCTCATTTCACTCAGAGCTAGTGCTCTTACCATTATACCACAACGCATCCTTCCCAAACACTTTACCATTGGCCTTTAATTTAAAGATATCCCCACATGTAAAAATAAAGTAAAATATAAAAAACAAATTTAATTATTGTTCTGTAAGAAATGATCAACAGGATGATTTCAGAGATTCTGGAGAGATTTACATGAACTGATGCTGAATGAAATGAGTAGAACCAGGCGATCATTATACATGATAACAACAAGACTATACAATGATTAATTCTGATGGACACGGCTCTCTTCAACAATGAGATGATTCAAACTAATTCCAATTGTTCAATAATGAAGAAAGCTATCTATATCTAGAGAAAGGACTATGGGAACTAAGTGTGGAATACAATATAGCATTTTCACTCTTTCTGTTGTTATTTGCTTGCATTTTTGTTTTCTTTCTCAGGGTTTTTTTTTCTTTCTTGATCTGATTTTTCTTGTGTAGCAAGATAACTGTATAAATATGTATACATATATTGGATTTAATATATATATTTAACATATTTAACATGTATTAGACTACCTGCCATATAGGGGAGGAGGTGAAGGGAAGGAGGAGGAAATTTGGAACAGAAGCTTTTGCAAGGGTAAATGTTAAAAAAAAATTACCCATACATATGTTTTGTAAATAAAAAGTTATAATAAAATAAATTTTAAAAAGAGAAAATAAGTAAATTTTAAAACAATATTTTATTTTAGCATTATCACTAACTTTAATATGAACTATTAACTTTCAGCATTAGCACCAACCATCTATTGCTTTCCTGACAAACCTGAGCATCAGCAGACTTTAATTTATCAACTTTTTATTGTCATTTGCCTCTAATTAATATTTTCAGTGGTCTGATAACAAGCACAAAAGCACTTGTAGCTTTCACTAAAGAAATACCAAAAAAAAAAAAAAATTAAAGAAAAGATACTGAATTTTCTGGTATTTTATTTTAGGGGATCCCACTAGAGATTTTCTACTCATCCCCAGGCCTGCCTACCATCTTTTCCCCAATAGGCACAGTTGTTCTCCACAATCCATATTCTTGGCTACCATAAGCTCATAGACTCATAGATAGGCTTGGAAGAGTGTCATCTAATCTAAACTCTTCATTATGTAGATGAGAAAAAAGGATAAATAATTAATCCAAGGTTACCCAGAATATTCAGTAGGGCTGCCATGCTTATAAAGCAAAGTATTAGAGGACTAATGACATCAGGAAGGTAATGCCTTGACTTGCCAGTTAATTGGATTTAAGTGAGGCAGAATTGAGCAGTCATCAGCCTCACTCTCTCCTCCAGAGGTACCAGAGTTTAGTGACAATGCTAGAGTGCAGAAGACTGGAGATGGCCCAAGTAGAAATCTTAAAGTACTGCATAAGTATTATTTATTATTATTATTATTATTATTTTGATGCCTTTATGGTAGATTCTGAACCCAGTAGACTAGCCAAACATCAGATTCATAAAAACTTAGCCCTAAAATATCTAATCTAACCCCATCATTTTACAGATGAGGAAATTGATGATTCTTAAAGGTAAAGTTACTACCTGAGATCATATAGCTAGGAACAACAATGGGGTCAGAAGCAAAACCCCCTGACTACCAAAATAGAGTTTCTCCCAATACTGTGCTATTAGTCATCAATCTGGGTGGGAATACTGATTCTTATTCTACAAAGATTTATAATACCATAAAGTTAAATAACAACCAAGGTCTCGCTATAATAAATAATTTAAACATTGGTTCTGACATTGATTTATTAATTTAGATATTTATTAAGCACTTACTGTAGACATAGTATGGTAAGGCAGATAGAGGAGGGGAAAATGCATGCTATGGAGAGAGAAGGGAGTATATGAAGACAGAAACTCTGCTTTACTTTCCTGGTGTAAATAAAATCTTTAAAAATCACATATTGTGAGCTGCTAACTTCAACCACACATTGAGAAACGTGTTTCATTTTTCCTTGGCACCAGAATAGCTTATTGGTTCAAGGCAGAAGAGGAATGTTGGGGGTTGTAAATTGCTTCACACTTTGTCCTTTCCCGCTTTTAAAAGTGAAAATAATACAGGGATCAGGAGGACCAGCCCTCTGTCCCTGAATAAACATTTATGCTTCGAGCTCCCATTATTGGAGAGGTGTTAGGATAACATTCTGATGTTGATGCCAGGTCTACCCCAACACTACCTCCCCCTCCTCCTCCTCCTCTGGAGGTCCTGCTTAGAGGGCTTTGAAGTGCACACACTCTCACCTCAGCTCCTCCACATGGAAATAAGATCATACAGCAGGCAAGAAAGAAGCTGAGAGTTGTTTGAGGAGTGAAGGGTGAGTATGGAGAGCAGAATAGGAAATCACACCTTTGAGATAATTATTCACTGATTCTGTAAAAGTCTCCCTGAATAAAAAAAAAGAAGAAGAAAAAAGAGGCGTAGTAATATAAAAAAAGTGTGTGTTATTTTATGAATCACACACTTAAACATATAATAAAAGAAAGGAGAGAATGAATGAGTTTTCAGCCAAGAACAGCTCATATCCCTACGCTTTGCTTTGGTTTAAAAGAGAAGAAAAAATAACCTTCAACTCATTCCAACAATTCTATATTTTAAGTACCGTACATGGCACCAAAAGATATGGACTTGGTCTTTTCATTCAGAGGATTGAAAAGGTCACTGGGAAATCTTTTAGTCCAATGGTTCATAAAATGTCTTCAGAATGCTGAGAGTGCTTGGGGGAGTAGTAGTATAATTTGGCATCATTGAAATTTCTGCTTGTGATAATGAATTAATCATTTACTTTGATGTGCTTTATAAATATCTCTTGAACTCTTCCCATTAATTCTAGTGTACATGGTATACAATGGACTTTTTTTTCTGCCAAGATTGTTCTCAAGACTAAAAATGTTTGAGAATCTTTTCTCTGTTACATTATTCTTCTGTCTTCAGGCAAGATGGTACCTGTACCACTCAAGAGAGATAGGAATTTGTTCCTGGTTCCCAGAAGAGATGCTAGAATCTCCATTAATAAGTTCTCTGAAATATACTATAACATATTTAATATGTATGGGAATGCCTGCCATCTAGGGGAGGGGGAGGAGGGAAGGAGGGAAAAATTCGGAACAGAAGGGAGTACAAGGGATAATGTTGTAAAAAATTACCCATGCATATGTACTGTCAAAAATGTTATAATTATAAAATTAATTTTAAAAAATATTAAGTTCCCTGAAAAATCACAATCCAGAGTCCTAGAATGTCATAGCTGGAAGGGAACTTCATTTTCAACCCCCTCAATTTTACAGATGTGAATCCTGTTAGAAAATTCTTTGTGTCCAATCTAAAATCATCACTCAACAAATGTAAGTCCTATTATTGAGTTTCAGATAGTTATTTAGGACAAATGTATTGAATTTCAGATTATTCTTTATGGTATCAGTATAATGTGTTATCGTTTAGATTGTAAATTCCTTGAGGACAGGTATTTTGTAGTATTTTTACTTTTATATGACTAGTTCCCTCATATAGTGGTTTGTAGAGCAATGGATAGAGCACTGGGTTTGGAATCAGGAATCATCTTTATGAGTTCAGAACTGGCCTTAGCCATTTACTAGCTGTAGGATCACGGGGAACTCATTTAACCCTTTTTTTCTCATTTTCATCATTGTTAAAATAAGTTGGAGAAGGAAATGACAAATCATTCTAGTATCTCTGCCAAGAAAACCCTAAACGGAGTTAGGAAGAGTCAGACGTGACTAAAACAACTGAATAAAAAACATTGAGATGGGGGAAGAGTGAGAACAGAGATTATAGCACTTGAATGATTTATAATTTCATTTGGTGTAGGGAAATCCAAGGAAAACCAATGCAAATGCTGATCTGAACCAAGACTATTGGACAATTGTCTGGAGGACTAAAAAGTTCAATGATTTGCCCAGTGGCACATAGCCAACATGTGTCAAAAGCAAGATTTGAATCCACTTCTGGACAGAGTTAAACTTGGCTCTCTTGCTATTACACTATTGCCCTGAGCATAGTACCTGATAAACATCTGTTGAATTCCATTGAATTCACAATTTTCTGTCATTTAAAGGCATAAGATTAGAACAGGAAATTGACTTCTGGTTCTGTCTCTATTATCTATTAGACATAGGGTCTTGGGAAAGTTGTCCTTGGTCCTCACCTATAAAATGGAGATTATGAATTGTGTCTTGTCTATTGTGAAAAGTCAATTTAATCTTGTTCAATTAACACTGCTCCTAGATAGCTCCAATAGATTTAGGAGAGAAAATTAAAGAAGATATGTAAAGTATTTTGTAAATTCTGAAATGCACCCACACAGATGTAAGATGGCATCATTGCAAGCATTAAAGCTTCTAGAGGTAGATAGCAGAGAGATAAGGCAAAGGAGATGGGGAAAGGAAATATGCTCTAATGAAAGGATCCCTGGATAGTCATGAGATCTGAGTTCTATTTCCAGCTCTGTCTGTGTGACCTTAAATAAACCAGTTAGCTTTTGGGGGTTGTATTTTCCCCATTGGTAAAATGATAATATTGAAATAAATAATTTTAAAATAAGATTCTAAGATTCTTTCCCATATTTCACTTAAACACACACACACACACACACACACACACACACACACACACACACACACACTTTTAATTTCCAAATCTATGAGTCCATCTAGGAGTCCAATAAAGCTGGGAAACTAGAGCAACTGAGGGTTTAGGACTCCTTTCCAAAGATAAAAAAATAAAATAAGATAAGATAAGAAAGATCCTCTCCATAAAGAGAATTTTTAAAGGATTCAGAGATATGGTCTTTGGAGGTTTTTTCTAGGTTTAAACCCAAGAATGAAATGTGGAAGTCTGGACCAGGTGTGTTCTTGATCTATTTTGGTCCAGCATGTCATTCCACACTTAGCTTGGAGCTTCTGTTCCAGCTGTTTAAGATGCCAACTGTGTGAGAGAAGGGGAGAGAGGGTGAGGGAAAGAGATGGATGAGATCAGGTAAACGCATCAGATTCCTTCCAGGGGGCAATCTGCATTATTTAAAGCCTGTAAGGAGGGTGTTAATTTAACACCTCTGCAGATTTGCAAACTACCATTCCAAACAGCTCCCTTTTGGACCAGATTTGGGCTTACACCTCTTCCTTCCCAGGCCCCCCATGAATCTGACTTGCCTTCACAGGACTCATGCTGTTAATGTGAATCTAGGACCAATTAAATCTGTGTTGTAGACGATTTAAGAGGTAAGTGGCAATACGAGCAGTCCTCATGTAAAAAACAGCCCATGAGAAAGAAAACAAGGATTTCTTTTCTGCTAAGCTCCAGTGGCCCTTCAATTGACCATATTATTTTAAATTTCTTCCTCCTTATCCTCACACTCAATACTAGTAGGCCCCAAGGGCTGCATAAAATGTCTGTGAGGTAGGAAAGTTGTCTTCTATCTATACTCACCCCCCCTAATTCTCTTCCTTAGTTGGCCTGGAGGGAAATAGAGAGTCTGGGGACACCCCGCCCAAGCTCAGTCAATGACTAGCAGACTTCCACAAGTGCCACACTCTCAATATAGGCTTTAGGCAAGAAGATAAATCCTCACACACACACACAAAAAATTAAATTAAATAAAAAGCTTAGAGGCTCTTGATCTACCCAAATGTTTCCTTCAACTTCTTCCATTCCTTTTCACTGGAGTAAGGTGGCAGGAATGGATAGAGGAATACTTGAGTTTAAATATGACTTCCATTTTACCCTGGCCAAGTGACTTGATCTTTATTTATCTCAGATTCCCCATCTGAAAACGGGGATAATAGTGACACCTGCTTCACAGGGTTGTTATGAAGATAAAATGAGAAATTTGTAATATTAAGCATATTAATAAATGTTTTTTCCTTCCTTTTTTGTGAAATGAATTTTGTTATAAGCAAATTCATTCCACACACATGCAAAAGGAAAGTAATAGAGACCTGAGGGTGTTGGTAGGGTTGTCAGGTACCAAAATAATAACCCTCAAGTTTGTAAAACCCATTAGGATTATAGAAAACATTTCCACCTAAACAGAATTCCTTTTAGACTTCACAATAGTATATGTATGCATGTAAGTGTGTTTATAGATATATGTATATGTTTGTGAATATATATACATGTTTAACTGTAGTCTGTTTGGGGTGGGGGGGAGTGGAAGGGGGAAAAGAATAAAGTAAAAAGTACACAGCAGAGAACAAAAGAAAACCTATAAGGAAGCAAAGAAAAGATGGGCAATCATCTATTATTATATATTCTTTCTTCAATTGGAAATTTATTGTTACCCATTTGGAACCCTTCCTGTTATTCTGCTGAGTACATGACAATGTTTTAGTTTTTTTCCTTTTTCTTTTTCTATTTTTTCTTATTTTGTATTTGGTTTTAAATAAACAATTTTACCATTTTTTTTTAAAAAAAAGAAAAAGTAATAATCTTCACAATAACACTGCAAGAGAAGATATTTGCAGCTGAGTAATTAAGGGCCAGAGATGACATGTGACTTGACCAGTCATGTAGATAGTAATGGTGGGGATGTGAAGGAGAAAAGAGGGTCCCATGGGATTAGATTGTATTACTTGATGCCAACAATTAAACTCAGGATGCCAATCATTAAACTCAGGATCTCTTGAAGAGTAAAGCATCAAATGGTACAGAGGCAGAAGTGGTCTTAGAAGTCATCTAGTTCAAAGCTTCTTAAACTGTGGGTCATGACTACATATTTGGTAATATAACTGAATGTGGGGATCATGAAATTATAATTTATTATTAGTAACTGATTTGTGTACCTATTTTATCTACTTATATACCTAGGATTGTGTAAAAATTTCTTGGGGGAAAAGGGGTCATGAATGGAAAAAATTTAAAAAACTCTGATTTTAGTTCAGCACTTTCATTTCATTACCAAAGAGGAAACTGAGGACCATAGAGGCTAAGTAACTGCCTAGTATCACATAAGGAGTAAGTAATTCAAATATGGAATCAAGAACTTTTTCTTCTACAACCTCATGTGTCCCTTGGATTTCACATTAGATACCCATTGTAGGTGAAGTGTATTTCCTAATGCACCCACTTCCTAGGTTCCTTGTCAGATTCATAACACAATTGTCACCAGCCCACACATATTTATACCCCTGAAATGGCATTAAGCTAGACCTCTCTTTAATAGAGACCTCTGACTTTCAGAAATTTGGTGGGATGGGGTGAGGGAGATCATGAGTAACACAAAAATAAATGTTGATTTTTTTATTTTAAAATTAACTCTACAGAGCATCTTGAAACCTATTGCTACCATAACCCATACTTATTGCAGAGAGCTCTGTTCTAGAAGGACAAAGACTGGGATTGCTATAGTGGAGATGGAATCCCTAGAAACAGCACCACCATTGCAAACCTTCCATGGAGTGGTCTTTTTCTCACCTAATTTTATAGTATTTGTACTTTTTTATGTACTTACCATATTTAGAATTACATTTTACACATATGCATAAATACACACACACACACACACACATACACACACATTTCATTTCTTACCCAAGAATCTTAACAACTCCCAGTTCCATGATTTTGTACAGATGACGGTCTCTCATGCCTCAGATACCTCTCTCCTTTCTCTACTTACTTTCTTCCTAACAGGATCCTAACATGGATTCTTTCCTGATTCCTTCAGCTACTAGTTGCTTTCCTCAAAAACTTAGCTTGTGTTTGTAACATCTATGTGTATATCTCTAATAAATATGATTCATTAGATAATATAGAGAGAATGCCTGGAACCCAGTGTCTTGTTTGTGGAACAGTCAGAAGGCCAGTGGGAAGGAAAGAAGGAAGGAAGGAAGGAAGGAAGGAAGGAAGGAAGGAAGGAAGGAAGGAAGGAAGGAAGGAAGGAAGGAAGGAAGGAAGGAAGGAAGGAAGGAAGGAAGGAAGGAAAGAAGGAAGGAAGGAAGGAAGGAAGGAAGGAAAGTAAAAAGGGAGGGAGGGAGGAAAGAAATCAAGAATTTTGGCTGAAGATGCTGTCATCAGGTGTCTTAGAGGGCATCATTTTTTTTACTCATTTCCAAAGGATTCTGGGGAAAAAAAAAAAAAAAAAAAACATTCCCTGTAAATTGATCCTTCTCAGTTCTTTGCAGAGTGGGAATGTGTGGGTGGGGAGTGCCAAAACCCCTCTGCTCTCATCTCTGAAATCTTTAAGGGAAAGATTTGTTACTTTCCTCTCTACAGGCAGCCTTGGAAGAAGAGAAAAAGTATACTCAAATCTGTGGCCAAGTCAAAGAAACACCTTCTCTCTTCATCTTTATGAATCCATGAATCACTCAACACATCTGGGAATGGTCTCCAAAGTAGTCTTGAAAACAAAATAGGATACATCTTCACACTGTGACTTTAATTTGCATCTCATTTATTTAATGAAAGCTGAACATTCTTGTGGATGTCTCCTTTGAAAATTAGTCCTTTGTTAAAAAACAAAAGATATCAACGAAAAGATTTTTTAAATTAATCTTTTGTGCTCAAAGAGACATTTAAGTTTTAACAAAATAGTATAAAGATATTTCACGCATTCCCAGCACATAGAAAGGACTAAAGTGGGAAAGAAGGCTTAATTAATTACTTTAAATTAATTCAATGAACGTCATAGAAATATTCTGACTACTCCCTTAGGACTGCTGTGTTTACTGAATCTCTTAAATGGAAAGTCAGTTTTTAGAAGTCATAGCCTCACCTCCTTGCCATTGGGAAATGTTTGACTTGGTTTTTCACCCTCTAAAGGCCAAGAGAACAATGCCTCTAACCTTCACTCCTACCCAAGTATTCACATCATGTCCACCTACAACACAGAGGCCAGGTAGAAAAACAAGAGCCCTGTGGAGAACCTTAAAGCAGTCAATTCATAAGCATTTGTTAAATGTTGACTTTGTATGCCAGCAATTGTGCGAGATACTGAGAATTCGATGGAAAAAGAAAAACAGTACTTGAGGAATTTATATTTTAATAGGAAAAGCATTGCATAAGTAAGAATATATAGAGAATTTACACAAAATAAAAGTCAGATCATTTCGAGAAAGGTAATGACCAACAGCTAGTGACTGTGCAAATTGGGGAGGGCTTTGAGTTGAAAGTGGTATTTGACCTAAGTTTTGAAAGAAACTATGAATTCCAAAAGGCAAGAGAAGAGGCTGAAGAGCATCTCAGCCTTGGGGGACAGCCAGTTCAAAGGCATATAGCCTAGAGATAGTCGTGTGTGAAAAACATCAAGAAAGGTAGGGTGTGGATTATAGAGGGTGGAAAGGAGAATAAAATTGAAGAAAAATGAGAAAGGTAGGAAGGTTATAAAGAGCTTTGAAGGTCAGATTATTTGCATTAGATAATACTGATAATAAGAGTAGGAGGTAAGGAGGGAGGTGGGGGAGGAACAAGAGGATTAATCAGACCTTTTTTTACCTGCCCCTTCCCTTCCTTATTCTGTAATATGTCCCTAGATTAATCAGAGGAACTGATGTTGTAAGAGGGGTCTCTATCAGAGTATGCTCAAACCAGATGGCACCAGCTCTTGAGACAGTGAAATTTTCATTGTGAATGTTTATACCTCAAAAATCCACAAATGCTACAAATTAGGGCTTGATTCATTATTTTGTTGGTTGTCTAGATGTAAGAAAGTGATAGATAAAATATAATAATGCAATTCAACTTAAAAGTATGTCCTGCTAATACTTTTTTGCCAGAGAGAGAGTTATTAACTTACCAATACACTTCATCTCCGTCTCACTCACTGTTCTCCAGAATATACATAGCTTTCCCTGTGTGCTCATATTAAGGAGAATGAAATTCACACAGTGAGTTAATCAATAAACGTTTATAAAGAGCCTATGTGTTCGGCTTTGTGCTAAACCACTTGGATACAAAGAAAGGCAAAGTAAGTCTATGCAAAAAGTTCACAGAAAACATCCTAAAAGATGTGAACAGAATATAGAGAAAAGAGTATTTGACGCAGTGTCCCAGACCAGAATCTTTACCAAACTGTGTGACACACTTAACTATGTGACTCTGGGGAAGCCAGCTAATTTCCTGCGCTTGGGATTTCACATATAAAACAAGAAGATTGGCCTAAGTGACTTCTAAAGTTCCTTCTAGCAAAAAAAAAAAAAAAAAAATCAAATTATTTTATATCTTAAAAGGTCTTACATGATAGAAAAAGATGATAAATGTTGGAAGGGAATGTGGGAAAACTGGTACACTAATACATTATTGGTGGAGTTGTGAACTAATTCAACCATTCTGGAGAGCAATCTGGAACTATGCCCCAAAAGTTATCAAACTGTGCATACTCTTTGAACTCTACTGGACCTGTAGCTCAAAGAGATCATAAAAAAGAGAAAAGGACCCATGTGGGCAAAAATGTTTGTAGCAATCCTTTTGTAGTGGCAAGGAACTGGAAACTGAGTGGATGCTCCTCATTTGGAGAATGGCTGAATAAGTTATGGCATATGAATGTTATGGAATATTATTGTTCTATAAGAAACCATCAGTGGATGATTTCAGAAAGGCCTGGAGAGACTTATATGAAGTGATGCTAAGTGAAATGAGCAGAATCAGGAGATCATTGTACACAGCAACAATAAGACTATGTGATGATCAATTCTGATGGACATGGCTCTTTTCAACAGTCATTCAAGGCAATTCCAACAGACGTGCGAGAGCCATCTATATCCAGAAAGAGATATGGGGACTAAATATGGATTACAACACAGTTTTTTTATCTTTTTTGTTGTATCTACTTGCCTTGTTTTTTTTTCTCATTTTTTTCCTTTTTTAATCTGATTTTTCTTGTGCAGCATGATAAATGTGGAACTATGTATAGAAGAATTGTGTTTATATATTGAATTACTTGCTATCTAGGAGAGGGGCTGAGGGAAGGGAGAGAGAAAAATTTAGAACACAAGGTTTTACAAGGATGAATGATGAAAACTATCGTTACATGTATTTTGAAAATAAAAGGCTATTATTTTAAAAGTTTAAAAAAAAAAGGCATATACAGTGCAGAATAGGATCCTTTATCAAGAGATTTCCCACCATTAGTAAGATGTATTTTTAGGATTCTACTCTAGGGATGACTTGAAATGGAACAGAGGTGGCTACAGAAGGCACCATAAGCTAAGGGCTTGTCTTCCTGTGCTGTACCGAAATTGGAGGTGGAAAGAAGCCAAGGTTATAAGTTGAAACGGTGTTAAGAGGTAAGAAATAGATGTGATTTGGCTATCAGAACAAGTTAGAGACCACCAACTCATTATAAAGATTAATTAGTCAAGGATTTAGCTACTAATGTCTTGCTCCAAATTCAAACAGGTCACCTCTGGTGAGTGGCCACCAGGGAGTCAGTTAGCTTTCCTACCTGAGTGTGAATTGTAACATCTTGACAGCCTTATTTCACAAGGAAGGAGCTATAGATAGATTCATGTTGAAGAGGGACTAATGGGTTGAAAGGAAAAGCTGTCACTTGAGTAAATCTCTTTTTAGTTTCCAGTTGTGACTCCTGAGGTTCATTCACAGCAAATTTGGCAAAATTCATTAAGTACCTACTACGTGGTTCTGTGCTTTTTTTTCTATGGGCTACTTTGTGCTAGGTATCTCAAATCATATGGAATCATAAAAATGATGAGTTTGTACTGTTTCAACCAAGAATTTTGTTTCATAGAAAGAATCTCACACACTAACAAATACACACTCTACCAGTTGCTGATGGAACACTATGAGAAGGAAGGAAAAAGAAGAAAGGAGGAAGGGGGATGGGGGTGGTGGAAAGAGAGCAGATTCCAGGGCTATTAACTGCTCATGTGGTTAGAGGGAAAGGCAGAAATAGAATTGTCAGCTAGGACTGTGGAATGAATCCAGTTGGCTGGAGAGAGATTTAAGGGAAAACAGGTAGGAGAAAACTACAAAATACATAAGCTCATGGGAGTCTGCATAGCCCTAGGATGGCTATCAGTGGTGGTCAGTTTGGAAGACCCCCTATCAAAGGATGAATGTGGAATTATCGTGGTTCTCACACAAAGAGCTCCCATCTCACCCTCCAGAAATTTTCACATAGAGAAACCCAGTAGCTCATGACAGGTGTGTCTTGCCCAGAACCTGGGAGTGGCCCATGTTACCCTGTGCTGGCTCCCAATATGGGCCACATATGGTCTGGTAAATGGCCACCCTCTCCCAACGCTCTGGTCTCATCAACGCTATCTCATTTCAAGCCCCAGCTGACAAGGCATGGTTCTCTCCTTTCCCTAGCCTAGGAATTCTTCCCTCTCCTGAATTTCTCAGCAATGAGCTACTGTTGGAAGACACTCAACATTCAACTTCCATCTTGGGAAAATTTAGTAACAGAAATTGCTGGAATGCTAAAGATGAACCTTTAAGGGATGTCACTGAGAGAATCCTAAATGAGGAGTCTGAAAATTAGCAAGAATAATACTCTGTATTTATATAGCACTTTGCTGTAAAAAGTTAACATGGATTCTCAGCCAAATAGGGGATAGAACTGGAATGAGAAAGGAAAGGATATTCGCCACAATAGCCAAGCAGATTTTCTATGTACCTTTCTCATCTTCATAAACTACCTTGTTTTCTATTGGGAACTAGGGTCCTCAGACCCTATTGTACCTATTACATATATCTACTATTTAATCAGGTTTAGAGATGTCTAGTTCCATATCAGTTTCTCCAGAAAACCCTCAGGCAAAGGATTCTCCGGGGAAAGCCCAAACCTCTGGTCCTTAATATATAATTTTGGAAAGTGCTTCATTCAAGACATTTCAGTGATTAAGCTAAGTTAGTGTTGTCATCCATCAGCCACCAAGTGGCAAGACCTTGCAGCTGCCTTCATCTACATCTTTAAACAAATTAATACATTTAAATTCCCCTTTTCCAAACTGCCCTCCATCCCCCACCCTTTTGTTTTATTCAATTGAAATTCTTTATTTTATTTTCCCCATACAATTCATGTATTTCTCAGGCCTTCCTCCTCTGTTAACTGTGGGAAAAAGCTTGACTTGACTGGGCACTGCATGCATTGTAAAAGTAATTCAATTTTACACCATAGCAGTGAAATGATCAAGGGAACTCTCAGCTGGCTTTGTGGCCAGAGCATTTAACAAGGATGTGAAAAGTTTCCAAAGGATCTTCCAAAAAAAAAAAAAGAAGAAGAAGAAAAAGAAGAAAGCAAGAAAGATTATGACAATGGGAAAGACAGCTTGATGGAGGCAAATCGAGAGCCACAGGAGTGGTTTTAGCTAAATTGAAGAGAACACCAGGGACTAGAGGGAGAAGGAAGGCAAGAGAATCCTCTTCTCTCCAGGACTGAACTTGATGAGGAATGTCAGTCTTTACTCTGACAATATAATATCATACAAGGTTTTTTTAAATTGTGTTGAAAATTGCAGGTATCAATTTGACACTAAGGGGGAAAAAGAGAATAAGATGAGGAATGTTTAATAATGCCATACACCCATTGGGGACAGCACTTTGAACCACATAGAAAGAAGACATGGATCAGACCATGTCTCAAAGCTCTAATCACTAAGCAGGGAAATGTATTAAATTCACTGAAGCTGCTTTCTCAGGGGGTGAGAATCACAAGGAAATCGTTCATAAAATACCCACTATCAAGGCTCTGAGGTTTAATCAGAAGTACTTCTTATTACCTAATATATCCTGTCTACTTATAAGACTGTGCACTGGGCTTTTTTGCCTCTGAAGAGGAAAGATGATATTAGACATTAGATCTGTGGAAAATAATAATAACAATCATAATAATATATATATTCTTAAATCATGGTCTAAAAATTAGTTTCTTCTACTTCTTTAACCTGAAGTCCTGAAGATGCTCCCAGGCTTCCTATCAGTTAACTTATCCACAGTGACTTTAGGCATGCATTTGAAGCTACAAACCCTACAGAATCTAGGCACTGAAATAAGAAAGAGATGGACAAAGAGACAGAGACAGAAAGAGAAACTAGGACAGAGAAATAAAGACACAGATCCAGAGAGTGACAGAAATTCAGAGACAGATAGACAAAGCTAGAGAGAGAATTGCAAGTATATTAATGGGATTTCAGACTATCCCCAAATTATTAGAAAGTAAAAAGAAGGGTTATATGAAGAACAGAACTGGCTGAATATGCACCATAGGGTAATGATGCTTCAGTATCATGAGTACTTTCAAATATCCTGAGCCCCACCTTTTCGTAGAAGTACAATCAAGAAGCAGCCTGGTATTAGGAACAGAGAGCCAGTCTCATTCAGGAAAGTCTCTCAATTCTTCTTCTGACCTATACTGGCTGTATGACTCTGGGCAATCCCCTTAATCTCTCAGTGCTCTAAACCAGAGGTCAGAAAAGTATGACCTAAGGAACTGCCTACTTTTATGTAGCCTAAAAGCTTAGAATGGTTTTATCATTTTTTTAAAAACAATTTTATCAATAAGTTCTAGGGCAATTGCTACTCTGAAATGGTAGAGGAAGTTCCTTACATTGATGAAATTATAGATCCTCATTTTTAAAAGTCCATCAGGATATCCTTAAGATCTCACAGAGAAGAAGGAACTCTTTTTGTGGGACAGCAGAGGCCTCCCTCAGAGCAATAAGTCAACTAAACCAATGATGGTAGAAATCAGAGGGCGTCTCCAATTGATAAATGGTCAAAGGATATGCACAGACAATTTTGTGAAGAAACTGAAACTATTTGTAGTCATACGAAAAGGCACTCCAAATCACTATTGATCAGAGAAATGCAAATTAAGACAATTCTGAGATACCCCTATACACCTGCCAGATTGACTAAGATGATAGGAAAAGATAATGATGAATGTCAAAAGGGATGTGGGAAAACTGGGACACTGATCCATTGTTGGTGGAATTGTGAATGGATCCAGCCATTCTGGAGAGCGATTTGGAACTATGCCCAAAAAGTTATCAAACTGTGCATACCCTTTGACCCAGCAGTGTTTCTACAAGGCTTATATCCCAAAGAGATCTTAGAGGGGAAGGGACCCAAATGTGCAAAAATGTCTGTGGCAGACCTTTTTGTAGTGGCAAGAAACTAGAAACTGAGTGGATGCTCATCAATTGGAGAATGGCTGAATAAATTCTGATACATGAATGTTATGGAATATTATTGCTCTGTAAGAAATGACCAACAGTGTGATTTCAGAGAGGCTTGGAGAGACTTACATGAACTGATGCTGAGTGAAATGAGCAGAACTAGGAGATCATTATATATTGCAACAACAAGACTATAGGATGATCAATTCTGATGGACATGGCTCTCTTCAATAATGAGATAGATCATTCAAACCAATTCCAGTTATTCAGTAATGAAGAGAGCCATCTATACCCAAAGAGAGGATCATGGGAACTGAGTGTAAACCATAATATAGCATTTTCACTCTGTTGTTGTTTGTTTGCATTCTGTTTTCTTTCCCAGTTTTTTTTTTCTTCTTGATACGATTTTTCTTATGCAACAATAAATATGTATACATATTTTGGATATAACATATATTTTAATATATTTAACATGTACTGGACTACCTGCCATCTAAGGGGGTGGAGGGGATAATTTGGAATAGAAACCTTTGCAAGGGTCAATGTTGAAAAATTACCCATGCATATGTTTTGTAAATAAAAAGCTTTAATTAAAAAAGAAAAGAAAGAAAGAAAGAAAGAAAACAGTATTGGGAAAAACTGGAAAGAAAAGAAAAAAAAAAAGAAGAAGAAGAAGACGAAGTCAGAGGGAGTAGTTTCTGCTACTAAGTATTCACCCAGAATCCCAACTGAGTTGGGAGCAGAATGTCAGTTCCAATGGAGGAAAATAGAAAGGAATTTAGAGGCAAATACAGGAAGAAACTGAGATTGGGACAGACAGAAACACATACAAGTTGAACAATGCCAAGAGGTCTGAATCACGCAAACAGATATGTAAAAATAAGCCACTTCAAATGTGATGCGAACTAGAGATTATAATAGACATCTGGAAGTTGGGAAGAGAGTAGGCACATTTTTATCCCACCTGGTTTACACATGGGAGCCAATCCCAAAAAAACTAACAACAATATGGAAATATATTCTCTGAAAAAAAAATAGAACAGCTGATAAATTCTTGACTTGCCTGACTTGGAGGAACCAATAAGAAATACTTCTTGGGCTATTAAGTGGCATAGTAAATAAAAGTAAATCAGCCCCATAATTAAAATCTGTCCTGAAACACTTAAAATCCCTTAACCCTGATTGCCTCCCAAATATAAAAAGAAAAAAAGAAAAAGGAAGCTCGAAGACTTAAAACAAACAAACAAACAAAACCCAACTGCTGTTCCAGACCTAATTCTGACCAATAAGGAGGAGCTGATTGCCAAATAGAACTGACAAGAATCTTGGAAGGAAAGAATTGTGTCATCTTAAAGTTTGATGAAAGTGGAAAGTCATTCAAATATACACACCTTATATTTATGAAAAGCAGATTTTAGAGAGTTCAGAGAAAGGAGGGAGAGTTTCACATGGTCTAAAATTCTACAGGGGAATTTGGACTAAGATCAAATGCTTTCAAGAAATGAAATTCTGATGACACAAATGCAAATATTCCAATGAGGAAGAAAAGTTGTCTAAAAAGAGCAAAATAAATGTGTAGGGAACTCATCAATCAACTCAACGCTCAAAAAAAAAAAAATGTATGCAGAAATTGGAGGAAAGAATAAGTCTGGGGAAGGCTGACATAAACCTAATAGTACAATGAGCTGAATTCAGCTCAAAATGAACTCAATCAATTCAATCAACACTTAAGTATGTCTTAATTGTCTACTGTATGCCAGGCACAGTGCTAGATGCTGGCATACAAGTATAGAGAAGGAAGCAATAGCTGACAATGAAGGGCAAATGAAACAAAGAGACCTTTTAAGGCATAATGAAGTGAAGTGAGAGATGTAGGCAGCCTGGTATGGTGGGGAAAACATTTGATTTAGTATAAATATCTAGCTTAGAATTCTAATTCTACTACTTCCTAGCTATATGACCTTGGGCAATTCACCTTGCATGAGACTCAGTTTCATTTTCTGTAAAATGTGAGGATTAGTATATAAGTCCTTTCAAGCTCTAAATTCTGATACTATTCAGCTATTTTTTGCATTTGTTTTACTTATCTAGGGAAAAAAAAAAAGCTAGGAAGAAACAGAACAAAAAAAATTAACTTAGTTGAACCCCAAAGCAATGAATGAAAAGTTCAAAAGACCTAATTCCTGAGTAATTGATCACTGTAATTATGACTAGTGAATAATAACTAAAAGGATGGTCATTTGGTTTTCTCTTGCAAACCAAAGATGAATCATAGTCTCTCAACCTTTATGTGTCCTTGGAAGGGCACCTCCTGAGAAGCTGCAGTCAATTTTGGTTGGTTAACAATTAATGAAATAAATATTATAATGAGAAGTAGAAGAAATTTTGATTATGTCACTCTTACTCCTTTTTATCCAAACTAAGATCTATCTTTTCAATATATGTGAACATGATGAGCACACATACATACACCCACACTGCAGCACATAGGTTAGGGTTACAGGGCTAGTAAGAATCCAAGAGTAGATGTCTCTGAGCTGTGCATTTTATTTGCATTATCAAACTGACCCTATCAGATGATTTTTAATAGGAATAAATTTGAAGTTCTATACTTGGGTTCAAAAAAATAAATTGTGGTGGGAGGGGATTTTTGCAACCCTATTCCCTCCTCCCAGTCTAAGCTGAGTTCTCCTGGCTTCCTAAACTAGAGCTTTTCCTAGTGCTTGAATTTCTATTCAACTCTTTTTCTCTATACACACACAAACACACACACACACACACACACACACGCACACACACACTTGCCTGAATAGAACACAATGGGTACAAATTTACCTAGATTATATTCTTTGGGTGGGGTCTCAAACAAGATTGAGAAGAATGTTAAATCTAATGTCATTATCACTCTTGCCTTACAAATTGTGGTTGAATAACTTACAAAAGGCCGATTTCTGAATGAAAAAAATAGAAAAGAGAAAATTCTAATCTCAATTAATAACGATATTTAATATGAGAGAAATCTCTCTTTGCAAGATAAGTAAAAAAAACAGAAAGAAAGCTATCTATCTATCTATCCTCAGCTATCTATCTAGCTAATCTCAGTGAGCTCCATTCACCAGACCTGGTGATGAATGAGCCTTTGTAGGTGTTCTTTTTTTTAAAATGGCACACAGGGAAGATACCAAAAGACTATAAATCGCTAAATATGGTGCCAAATTTAAAAGAGAGAGAGAGGAGGTTACTTCATACCACAGACTGGTGAGCTTGATTTCAATTTTTAGCAAAATTCATATTATTAAGGAGATTGCTTATAATCCCTTAGAAAGAAAATAAGTGTTAACCTAAAAATAGGACTTATCAACCCAACTTTTTTTTTAATGACTCAGGCTGCAAATGTAAGGCTTGATCCACTTACTGATGAGTTTACTGAAGCTTTGACCTGTTCCATTTCTGATACAGACCATTTTACCCCTCCTTCAGCAACTTGATGGATCTCCCCTCCTAGGGGTTGGTCATATTGATGCTGTCCTCAGTTCAGATATCCAATCAGCTTAGCCACTGCTCAGAACTCCCAGGTTCAAAAAGTTCACCAGTCTCAGCCTTCCCAGGAGCTAGAATTATAAGAATATTCCATCATTCCTGGTTCTTCCTTTCTTTTCCTGGGAAGAGTTACTAGATTGGTAGATAAGGAAAATGGTGTCAGCATAATACAACTTAACTTCAATAATGTGACAAAAAGTATTTCATGATGTCATTGTAGACAAGATGGGATGAGGTGGGAGATAACATAAGGTAGATCTGGAATTGGTTGAACTGGACACAAAGATTATTGAATCATTGACTTAGAAGGAACTACAGCCAACATCTAACCCAATCCCACCAAAGTAGGATTCATCAAGTCCTAGAGAGTTGCCTGCAGCACATAGAGATCTCTTGGTCAGTGTCACAGGGCTAGTAAGAATCCAAGAATAGATGTCTCTTAACTGTGCATTTTATTCACATTATCAAACTGACTCTATAAGATGATATTTGATAGGAATAAATGTGAAGTTCTACACTCAGGTTTAAACAAAGAAATTGTGGTAGAAGGATTTTTGCAACACTGTTTCCTCCTCTCAAGTCTAGGCTTCCCAAACTAGAAGCTTCTCTTAGTGCTTGAATTTCTATTCAACTGATTCTTTTTCTCTAATTCTTTCTCTGCCATTTGGAGAGACATTTGTAATTTATGGGTTCTACTAGCTAGTCTAGAAGACCTTGCCCCTCTATAAATTCAGTCCATTTTTGTCTAAGGTAATCCTACCATTTCTTACTCTTGTGTTTGGCATTATACACATAAACAATAGGAGAACTGGTATTAATTGATGTTAATTGCTTCAGTCCACGAAAAAATTGCTCATCATTAACAATTAGGGCTTAACAATGAACCATAAATAACCATTTTAATTTAGGTATATAAACAAGATTTCTAAAAGAAATCACTCATTTAAGTATGAAGAATGGGATAAAATGAGACCATCAGGTTTCCCACGGCAAGGATAGTTATGATCTGGAAAACATTCTGGGGAAAAAAATCACAGTCCAACTTGGACCCTTTAATTAACTTCCTAGACAGCTTTGAAGGGAGAACAGAAAAAGGCTAGGCCTTTGGGGAAAGACTCTTGGTCCCAATTCCCACCACCATGATCCCCAAGCCATTGCCCCAAGAGTGAGCTAAGAGAAAGTTCATGTTCTAAAGCTTCATATATAATCTTACTTTCAATGTTTTAATTTGCCAGAAACAAATGATATAGCAAACTGTATAATTCAGTGCTTTACAATCCCATTTACAAGGCTTGCTTCACCACTCTCTCATCTTTCTTCTCTTCTCTCCACCCTTCTGAAAAACTAACTTTATTTACCTCTTCTATCTGAAAGCCTTCCCTTCAGTATCTCCCTTACCTTCCCATCTACTTTCTTTTCCCTTTGCAACTTTCTATTTTGTCTTTCTTCCCTCTAGATTCCCCTTCTTCACCTTTATCTCCCCTCTTCCACAGCCAGAAGAGGGAGTAGTTTAATTCAATAAACAATGATTAAACACTACATTTAAAAATTGCAATGCTAAGTATAAAAGAGATAAAAATGAAAAAGATCAATGGGCTCTCAAGGGACTTACAATATATAATAGAAGAAGAAGGCATGAACACAAATAATTCTGATGCAGAGTAAAATATGAGGGTAAAGGAAGTAGGAAATGGCAAATCACTCCAACATCTATGCCAAGAAAACCTCAAAGGATTAGACATGACTAAAACAATTAAATAATAACATCTCCCACTCCATAGTTGTTTCATGACCAAGGCAACTTGGTAATGATCAGAGAAGTTAAGAAACTTTACTGACAAAATTCACTACAAATTCATTCTATATTACTTCAAATAGGCTCTCATTGCTGCAAGACAATCTTTTCATTCACTGCTGCTTCTATCATGTTTCCTACAAAGAAACATTCTTTTGCCTCACATCTAAAATTCTCATCTTCTTCCCTCTCTGGACTAATATCATGTCAGCCAACTCATCTCCTGTTTTATAGAAATTGAGTCCATCTGCTGTGAACTTTCATGTTTCTCCTTTTACATATTTTTAAATCTCTCAATGCCATCACCCCTCCTCTTTCCCTCTGTGCTAGGATTGTACAGTTTTCCCACTTCCCACCCTGAAAAAAAAAAAAAAAAAAAAAAAAACTTCACTTGATCCTGCCATTCCTTTAAGATATTATCCCTTCCCTTGCCTGTGTAGAATCTTCTATTCTTGATATTTTTATTGCCTTATGACCAATTTGCTTTTATTTTTTCTCCAAGGCAATTTGGGTTAAGTGACTTGCTCAGGGACATAATAACTAGTAAGTGTTAAGTGTCTGAGATCAGATTTGAACTCAGGTCCTCCTGACTTGGTCCTGTCATCTATCTGCTGCAGGATTTGTCTCCAACCCATTCACTTCTTAATCCTTTATATTCTGACTTCTAGCCATAACATTCTAACCAATTCCAATCCAATAAGCATCTATTAAGCATCTTCTATGTGAAAGACAATATACTATAGATACAGGGAAAAGGCAGAAGAGTTCCTGACATCAGGAAGCTTATATTTTACTGAATTTACATATGTAAATACAATAATTTGAAAAAAGAGAAAATTTTAAGAACTAAGGGGATCAAGAAAGACTCCTTATAGAAGATGATAAGAGCTTTGAAGAACTTAAGAATAATAAGAAGGAAGCATAGGGTATATGTCAGTCATGGGGGACAGTCTGTCCAAAGATATAGAGACAAGAGATGGATTATCAAATCTGAGGAAGGAGGGGGCCATTTTGGCTGCTATATAGAGTTGGAAGTTGAAACTAAAAATTGATCTGGGATCTTTCAGCTAATATACCAAATACAGATCTCCATGCCAACAATGACCTATTTTAAATTAAAGGTTTAGATTAATTACTTCTTAAAATTTAGATTCCAGTTTTAAATCCCTGCTCCTGTGATCAATAGTTAAATCACTGTTGGCAATTAAGACATCCTGGTCAATTGATTCACCTATTTCTTTTTCTTTTCTGTCTTTTCTATGTGAAATTTGAATGCCCTCTCAAGTAATCTTTTTTTTTCCCTTAGATGTTTTATCTAACAAGGTCCTTTGCTTATACTTACTCAGATAAACTTAAAACTTCTTAAATATGTCTGAAATTAGAAACATTAGTCACCAATGAAATGGGAGATTCTATAATGGGGGGGAAGGATAGCCATCCTAGTGCCTTTTCTATTTCAACTGATCTCCCTCTAGACAATGCGAAGCCACAGATGACTTTTAGAAGTCATAATGTTAATCACTTTGTGCCTATTTAGCCTTCCATGGTTTTGAGGGTTACAGGAACATAAAGGTGAATAAAATGTCCAAATAGCAAATCCTGGCCCTGTTTTCTGGTGCATGCAAGTGAGTTTGCAGTCCTGTTCCTAAATCAAGATTTCTGGGGGATGTTTTCCATAGTTTTCTTGCTATATCTCTTAAGTGAAAGATGTAGTGTTTGGGAACACAAGGCAGACCAGAGTCTTTTGAAGAGAATAAGTTATTCTCTAGGCCAACATACAATAGTTCAGCTGCATTGTGATTAAAAAATCAAAAATTTGTCCTTGCCTAAGGTTAAAAAAAATCTTTTATAACATAGATTTTCTCCACCAACAGAAGAGGATGGGTACCAGGTGTTCATTTCAACTGAAGCTAATCTCTCTAGGATGTCAAGACTTTCTTAACTGCTAAGTCTGATAGCCTTTTTTTTTCATTGTTCATCTTCCAGTTCCCTCTGCTTCTTTTGACAAGGATCATGCTATGTTCTTTGATACTCTCTCCTCTCTTGGTTTCCATGGTTGTGCTCTCCTTATTTTCCTACAATCTATCATTATACTCCTTTTTAGTTGCCTTTGCCATATCACCCATGGCTCACAACCATATAAATGTCCCTGGATGACAACCATATAAATGTTTTCCAGGATTCTGCCTTGGGTCTTTTTTTTAAAAAAACTCTCACCTTTGGTGATTTCATCTGCATCCCTAGGTTCAGATGTCCCCCCCCAAATCTCTCTAGACAGCTTTAAGTCTCACCTAAACGCCATCCCACATTAACAATTGCCTATCATTTTCTGTATATCCCAAAGGCATTTCAAACTTAACAATATCTGTAGAAGAATTCATCATTGTCCCCCTGAAATCTACTATACCTCTAAACTTTCCTTTTTCTGTTGAAGATAGCACCATTCTCCCTGTTACCCCAGTCCTTGATCTCAGAATCATTTTTGACTCTTAAGTCTTTTATCGCCACCTTATCAAATCAGTGGTTGAATCTTGCCCATTCTATCTAGAAAGTGTCTTTGAATCTGGTTCCTTCCCACTTACATGGCCAACACTTGAGTTCAGACCCTGTCCATTTTTCACCTAGACTATTATAATAGCCTCTTAACTAAGTTCCCTGCTTCAAGTCAATCAAATTCATCTACCAAATAGCTGCTAAAATGATATTCCTAAAGTAAAGTTCTGACCATATCCCTTCCTTTAAAACAAAACAAAACAAAACAAAAAACTCCTATGGATTTTCTGTTGCTTGTAGAATTGATATTTAAATTCTTCCACAATCTTTTTTTGTAGCTTTCTCCTCCCAAATAGATTGCATATTCTTCCCCTTTACTTATTCCCTGTTCTAACCCAATTGTCCCCCTTGCTCCCAATATGTAATATTTCATTTCCCATCTCTGGCTCTGCAAAGAATACTCTTCATTTCTGTAAATAATTTTTAATCATCCTTAGTGCTTAAAATCCCTTGCTCCCTTCAAACTCAGAGCCATTTCCTATATGAGGTCTTTCAGGAGACTTCCCCCCTCAATTACTTCTGCTCCCTGAAATTACTTTGTGTTTATCTTATACATATATTGTTTTTAATTAAATATAAATTCAATTAATCATAAGCATTTAATAAGTGTTTACTATGTGCCAGATGTTGTGCTGAGAAAAGCAAAAAAGCTTCCTCAAGAGGCTTATATTATAATGGGGAAAATGATACATAAATAGGCACATACATGCATGATAAAGAAAAAGTAGATACAAGATAAAGTTAGAGAGGAAGATTCCAGTAATCTGGAGAGACTGGGAAAGGTCTCTATATTCCCACTAACTAGAACAATGCCTAGCACACAGTAGAAACTCAATAACATTTGTTGGTTGGTTGATTGGCTATCATATCAGACTCTTGACTAATGCTGAGTTTGCAAATTACCAAAAACCTCCAGCTCTTCTTCAGATGAAATGCTACCAGATCTTCAAAAATTCTGCTTCCTCATTTATAAAATGATAGGATTGGACTAAATCTAAAAGATTTTTTGCAGTGCTAATATTCTGTGACTTTGTGGTTCTCCAGATTTCCACTCAGTCATGTTTCAGGTGCTGGACAATCAATGGAAAGAGTATTGGTATTTTGGTATAACATGGCAAACCTTGAATGATCTTTTGAGCCTCTCACATTATGTGACAGTAGCAAGAGAAAAGAACTTTGTGGCACTTAGAAGAAATTAGTTTCCAGCTCAGCCTTTCTACTTTTGATTCTCAAGGTAGTAGCATAATGTAACTCCAGGACTTCAGTGAGGGATGGATAAAGACTGACTTTACCCAATCCCTGACTCCAGAAGGCCATAAGCACATAACATCTAAAGCACATATCTTGCCTAAACAAGTCTAAGCTTAGATTTTGGCTGTCTCTTTTCTTTTTGTTCTTCCCTGATCTTAGATGAATGAGAAACTATATTGAGATGAGCGTGTCCAGGATTGGAAGTGACCTTGTGAATATGAGAAATTCAGAAGTGCTGGAGCTTGTCCATGGAGGCAGGGAAGTATCCTCAGAAATTTCTCAAGAGTTTTTGAGAGGAAAGACATCCACAAGAGGATTGACCCAAGCCTGGCTGTTTTTACCAACAGATAGGTTAGAAGTAATTTGAATGGTATCAAAATGGGGAGTATAAACTACCTAATTAGCAAAAATTATTTTACATTTTAATGAGGTTTAAATATCAGTCTCCTAACTGATTATAACATTGTAAGCTATTGTTAATCTTAACTGAATCCTGCACAAAATGAGCAAGTCTGGGTCAATCCTCTTGTTGATTGTCCTCTCTAAGAGCTCTGGAGTTGTGGAAACCTCTTCCCTTGCCTTCATTTAACTGTGACTCAGGTATTCTAAAGCTCTTGAACTCCCAAAGTCACCTCCAATCCTGGAAACATTCACCTCAGAAAAGTTATTCATTCACCTAAGATAATGAAAAAACAAAGTAAGAGACAGCCAAACATATGATCAATCTTGCCTAAACAGAACTGAGGTTGAGAAAAGCCAGACCTTTATTCTAGTTCATAATGATTGTTATGAGCTGTATTCCATTTTAAGTTTGATTAAGATTGATTGTTTACAAATACATTTCACTTTGTCTACAGGAATACATTTTCTGTCCCATATCTAATTCATATTATATTTTGGGAGAAATTCTAATCAGAAGCTGTAATCTAAATTAATCTAAATAAAATCAGCCCATGTGACTATAAGGACCTCCCTCCCCCAGTTAGAGGTCTTGCTTCACATGACTGAACCTAGTCAAAACCCAACAGAACAATAAAACAGCAGCATACCCCAGGTCCTCTGGGCCCAACATCAATTTCTCCAGGTTATAATAATGATAGCATGCATGTAGCACAAGGGATGCAAGGTTCTTTACAAATATTACTTCATTTAATCTACATAATAACATTATGAAGTCAGTTCTATTATTATCCCCAATTTATAGATAAGGAAAACAAGAGAGAGCTCAAGGAACTTATCTAAAGCTACACAGCAAGTAAACAACTGGGGCAAGAACTCAGGGATTCCTGGCTCCAAGTCTAGCTTTTTTTTTCACCATGCTCTGTAAGAAACATTCACTCATTTCCCACTATTCCTCAATACATTTTTCCTTTGATCAAGTAGATTAGAGACATTGTCATAGACCATGAGGAAACAAAGATACAAAGTATATCATCTCTATACTCAGAATGCTTACATTCTATCTGGTAAGACAACATGTATATACTGTATATATAAACACTTTCAGAATAAATATGAAATAAATATAAGATCATAGGAAAGAAGGGCAGTAAGAGTAGGAAATAGGGAAAGGCAGGGTACTGAACTGAAAAGGTTTCATGTAGAAGGTAGCTCTTGAACTGAGACTTAAGAGAAATAAGGAATTCTGTGAAGCTCAGGTGAGAAGAGAATGCAATTCCAATCAGTGCATAAAAGAAATGGAGTCCCATATAAGGAAAAACAACTGAGTCAATTTGACTAGGCCATAGAAGTCAGGAAAGGAGTGATATATAAAAAAACTAAAATGGTAGGTTGGGGTCAGGTCAGGAAATGATTGAAAAGTCAAACAGAGGAAGGGCTATTTTCTCCTGGAAAGGAGAAGAAGTCACTGGAATTTACTAAGTTGGAAAAGTCTCATGGTCAGGTCTACACTTGAAGAAAATGACTGGCAGCCATGTGAAAGATGAAATACAATGAGAAGGGAAGGGTAGGAAAGTTTTCAAGAAGAAATGAGAAACTCCTAAAACTGAAAAGGAAAATGAAAGGGCAGCTATATGGACAGAGTGTGGCAATAGGAAAGATAATCATTCTTAACATTGATTTATTACAGCAAAGTTTGCTGAGCACTTTACAAAAGTGATCTTATTTTGAGCCCTATAACAATATTGTGAGATAAGCACTAAATTTCTCATTATCCTAGGTTTACAGATGAAGAAAAGAAGACTCTAGGGAAGCTGAGTGACTTGTCCATTGTAATACAAGTCTTTTTTTTTTTTTTTTTGTAATGCTCTTGTTGTTTATTTTCTTTTTTTTTTTTTTTTTTTGTATTCATTTTTCCAAATTACCCCCCCTCCCTCTATTCCCTCCCCCCGATGACAGGCAATCCCATACATTTTACATGTGTTACAATATAGTCTAGGTACAATACATGTGTGTGAATATCATTTTCTTGTTGCACAATAAACATTAGAATCCGAAGGTACATGCAACCTGGGCAGACAGATATTAGTGCTAACAATTTACATTCACTTCCCAGTGTTTCTTCTCTGGTGCAGCTACCTCTGTCCATCATTGATCAACTGGAAGTGAGTTGGCTTTTCTTTATGTTGAAGATTTCCACTTCCATCAGAATACATCCTCATACAGTATTGTTGTTGAAGTGTACAGTGATCTTCTGGTTCTGCTCATTTCACTCAGCATCAGTTGATTTAAGTCTCTCCAGGCCTCTCTGTATTCCTCCTGCTGGTCATTTCTTACAGAGCAATAATATTCCATAACCTTCATATACCACAATTTACCCAACCATTCTCCAACTGATGGACATCCATTCATCTTCCAGTTTCTAGCTACAACAAAAAGAGCTGCCACAAACATTTTGGCACATATATGACTCTTTCTGCTCTTTAGTATTTCTTTGGGATATAATCCCAGTAGTAGCGCTGCTGGGTCAAAGGGTATGCACAGTTTGATAACTTTTTGGGCATAATTCCAGATTGCTCTCCAGAATGGCTGGATTCTTTCGCAACTCCACCAGCAATGTAATAGTGTCCCAATTTCCCCACATCCCCTCCAACATTTATCATTATTTGTTCCTGTCATCTTAGCCAATCTGACAGGTGTGTAGTGGTATCTCAGAGTGGTCTTAATTTGCATTTCTCTGATCAGTAGTGATTTGGAACACTCTTTCATGTGAGTGTGTAATACAAGTCTTAAACGTCCAGGGATAAGTTAGGCGAGTTTGATCCCAAGTGTCTCCTGATTCCAAGTTAGTCACAAGCATTTATGAAATGCTAATCCAAGGGTTAGACACTGTGCTAAGTACTGAGAATCCAAGGAAAGGAAACAATCTGGTCCCTGTCCTCAAAAAGTTGACATTCTGATTGGAGAGATAATCTGAAAACTATTATGTGCAACATGAAGATGTATTATAGTGTTAAATAAAGGTAGACTCAGAGAGAAGGTGCTAAGGTGGGGTGGGAAGCCTCCTTTTAAAAGGAAGGAAGGAAGGAAGGAAGGAGGGAAGGAAGGAAGGAAGGAAGGAAGGAAGGAAGGAAGGAAGGAAGGAAGGAAGGAAGGAAGGAAGGAAGGAAGGAAGGAAGGAAGGAAGGAAGGAGGGAAGGAAGGAGGGAAGGAGGGAAGGAAGGAGGGAAGGAGGGAGGGAAGGAGGGAGGGAAGGAAAGAAGGAAGGAAGGAAGGAAGGAAGGAAGGAAGGAAGGAAGGAAGGAAGGAAGGAAGGAAGGAAGGAAGGAAGGAAGGAAGGAAGGAAGGAAGGAAGGAAGGAGGGAAGGAAGGAGGGAAGGAGGGAAGGAAGGAGGGAAGGAGGGAGGGAAGGAGGGAGGGAAGGAAAGAAGGAAGGAAGGAAGGAAGGAAGGAAGGAAGGAAGGAAGGAAGGAAGGAAGGAAGGAAGGAAGGAAGGAAGGAAGGAAGGAGGGAAGGAAGGAGGGAAGGAGGGAGGGAAGGAGGGAAGGAAGGAAGGAAGGAAGGAAGGAAGGAAGGAAGGAAGGAAGGAAGGAAGGAAGGAAGGAAAAGAAAGAAAGAAGGAAAGGAGAGAAGAAAAAAAAAAGGGAAAACAAAAGCAGTTCAATGAAACTTACCATCATATCAACAGAGCCTGATACTATACATAGTGCTCCATAGCCAGAGTCCCCAACCTGTGTAAAGAAGGGAGGGTATATTTTCCCATCTCTTCTTCCAGGCCAAGTTTGGTCATTATAATACATAATATTTATTTTTTGCTCCTTTTTGTTCTTTCCATTTACATTGTTGTAGTCTTTGCACATGTATTGTTTTCCTGCTTCTGCTTCCTTTGGTTTGCATCATTTCATATAAATCTCCCCATGCTTCTCTGAATCTTTTTTTTATAGCATATATTCTACTGCATTCATATGCCATAACTTATTTATCAAAGAATATGGGAATTTTAATCACTTTTTCAGCATAATTCCAAATTACTTAATAGAATAGTTGGACCAGTGTATAGCTCCATCAACAACATATTAGTGAGACTATTTTCCCATACATCCTCTAGCATCAATTATTCCTCATCTTTTGTCCTCTTTGCTGATTTTTGGGGTATAGAATTAAATTTTGAGCTACTTTTATTTATGTTTCTCTCATTGTTCATGATTTAGAGCAATCTTTTATATAGTTGTTAATTGTTTGAAATCCTTCTTTTGAGAACTGTTGATTAATATACAACTATCTACCTAATATAAGTGACATCCTGTGAGAGGACTTGTAGGTAAGACTAAGCTAGAATTTAGAAGCATAATTCATCCTTATGTATTTCAAAATCCACCTAAACAGGAACAGGAAACTGAAGGTTGAGGAAAGTATATTAGAATTTATAGGATTTCTCTCTGAGTATTCAGAAAAAAAAAAAAAAGACTAAAGATACAGGTGGAGAAACTGAAAGTTACTGAGAGTTAACTAGCCTCAGTCATGAAAGATGATGAAAACATGTGAATTATAAAAACAGCTGACATTTATATAGCACTTTAAAGTTTTCAAACTGCTTTATATTCTGATTTAAATTGAGGAAATAGTATTTTTTAAATGTTTGAGTTACACAGCAACTCTGCTATTCAGATTCTATAGGAATTATTTTTCTCCATTTTATAGATGAGGAAACTGAGACTCACAGAGCTTCATTGGTTTTTGCCTCAGGTCACACATTCATTTTAGGGTCAAAATGTTAAACTAGGTCTTCTGACTCCAAGTTCAGTGTTATAGCCACTAAATCATACTGTTTCATGAAATAAATTTCAATGCTATGCTCAGTTTCCTGCCCTAGTTTCAAGACTATAAACACTATAACATTTAAATTTTGCATCACTCAGGTCCTATCACAATGCTCAGCTCATCATAGACAGGTCATAATTAAATCGAACTGATTTCAGGTCTGTAAAAGCACAGATCAGACTTATTTATGCAAAGTATTCAGTGCCTTCTACCTACCCCCTCCCATATATCTATTTGTGTGCATGTGTATATACACATACAAATACATATATGCATGTAATATACATATATAGTATATATGCAAAGAAATTCAATTTTTTAGAAATATAGGTAAGAGAATGTTCTGAATTATCCAGCCTTAGCATATAGGAATATATTATAGTCTAATTTCTCAAATGACCACTTTTCTTCACTCTTGTGGATGCTATATAAGAGACTTGGCTCCTGAGCAACTGGTAGGATCATAGTAACATCTTCTGGCATGATTCTAACCTTTGCCCTCACCTGTTCCCTCTTCCATCATCCCATCATCTGAATGTTCCCAATACAAGCCAGACAGATGCAAGAGTGTGTATCCAAATGTGCAATCATCTAATTATATGCACATGATTTTTTTTCTGACAGTCAAACAGCATGATTGCTTCAACAGATGCATGTATATAAACACAGTGTTCCCCACGTTCAAATAGGAAAACACTATACAGCCGTCATTTTGAATGCACTAAAAAAAAAAAAAAAATTGTGTGGGAAACCCTACTCAGAGTACAATGCCAAACAATGCATGATATGTCAGAATTGTGGGGAAATGTCCCTTGCTCTCTGATTTTTCCAAAATCATCTATTCTACTCCAAGTTGTGCCTGAATTGGAGGAAAGTGGGCAAAACACAAAAGGCAACCCCCTCTCTTCACTGAAAATCTGCTCATTTCAAGTAAATTTGAAATTTTTGCTCATGAACCTAAAATTTTAGATTACATTGAATAATTATTTTTACAAAGATCAATCTAGTCTCTGTCACTAGCATATTATTGAACCCTTAATCCAACTCACTCTATCTCCTACTTTCATATTCCTCTTTCTATAGAATAGGGAGAAAATAAGGCAGTCAATAAGTAGCAACAATGGACTCTAATTTAGTATTCTATGATTCATGGCTTGCTAGGCCCTATCAAGAATTTTTAGACACTCTCCAAGTACAGGAAATTGGCTAGCTGAATTTGATAACCAATCAGTCATGTTCCGGCTTCACTCTCCATCGAGGTATCTGCCCAGACTAACTCATAATCTGCCTGCCGTCACTAATAACCTCATCTCCACTTGGACCAGTACCCTTCACACCTGTTTTCTTCTCCCTCCTATTTTTTTTTATTTCCTTATTTAATCTGGTCACTAAGCTTCTTAGTGTTTGTACTTAGAATGCAAACTCTGGAAGTTGGATACTGTCTTCCTTCTTAAATGTCTGTGTGTTTTGTGTTAGGTCATTTCACTTGTGTCTGACTCTGTGATCACATTTGGGGTTTTCTTGGCAAAGCTACTAGAGTGGTTTGCCATTTCTGTCTCCAGTTCCTTCTATACATGAGAAAACTGAAGCAAACAGAATTAAATGACTTGCCCAGGGTCACATTGCTAGTAAACATCTAAGATCAGATTTGAACTCGGGAAGATGAGCCTTCCTAACTCCAGACCTGGTACTCTATCCACTGAGCCCTTTAAAGTGTGTATTATCATGATTTACCAGTGTCTGGTACTTAATAAGCATTTAATAAAGGTCAGGATCTGCTATATATTAAATAGCTATGGAATTAATCTTTAAAAATTTCTTCATTCAGTCAGCAAATATTTTTAAGTATTTACTATGTGCCAGGAAAAAAAACTTTAAAATTGATTGCATGACAGAGACACTGGCACAAGACTGTCCAGTATGACTTGCCCTCATCAGAGAAGGTACTGTGCTCTATGAGCAAAGCAGAATTGAATTAGCTCAGAAGAAACATGAGATGTGCAAAGTTAAAGAAGCCACCCAAATGTTTACAGGGACTATTTGTGTCCGACCTGTGGCAAAGCATTCTGAGTTTACGTTGGTCTGATCAGTCACAGTTGGATACACAGTAACTCAACTCTAACATAGTGATGTCATTTTGGCCCTCTTCAAGAAAGAAGGATAACAACCAACTGATCCTGTGCCAGAAACTGTGCTGAATGATGGGGATACCACAATATGAATGAATTTTTTTAGGTAAACACCAAAAAGAACATGCATCCATTTATTTTTCAGTATGTTTTTAAAAGAATGAAGCAAATGTCAAGCAGCCATGGTTGCTTATTTTTACTTAATCCTTCCTCCTTCCCACAACATATCAAGGAGGGTTCATCTGTTTGATATTTCTCTCTGATAAGTTGGCCACTTGGGAATTGACCCATCTGTTGAGAAGGAGGAGGAGGAGGAGGAGGAAGAGGAGGAGGAAGAGTACTCTCACCTTGGAAATAGAGGGATAAGAAAGGTTAAAAGCAAAGCAGGGATTTAAAACACAGGAACAGCTTGGAACAATAGAAAAAGCATTGAATCTTGAGTCAGAGGTCTTGGGTTCAAATTCTTGCTTATTATCTGTATAATGTTGAGCAAGTTTATTAATATCTCTAGAACTAAGTTTCCTCATCTGTAAAATGAGGGAATTGTAATATACAATTGAGTCTAAGAAACAAACTGCTAAGTACAGTGTTAGATAAAGTCAGCAGTACTTGCACTAAGATCCTGGCCCTAATTTCCAAAGCATAAATGTCTACAATGAACAAATTAATAATTGAGTCTTCCAAGCCAGTTCACTCCTGGAATCAGCTCTTAACTGAGAGTCATTCAAGTTCCAGAGGGATCTGACTAAAACATAAAATTTCAATCTAAAAGCTAAGGCTGAAAATATGAATAAAAAGAAGGAAAATATACACAATAAAAAAAATTACAAAGTAAGAGAACTTCACTAGATAATCCTAAAAGAGAATAAGCCCACAACAACAACAAGCTGATGCTCAGAATGGAAAAAATAACTTACCTATAAGAGTTGCTAGAAGAAATGAAGCAAGGGATCAAAAAAAAAAAAGAAATGAGACTTTGAGAGGAGAAAATAATTGAAAGGAGAATGAATAAGTTAGAATGAAAGTCAAAAATCTTACCAAAGTAATTGGTCTCATTGAAAAATAGAATAGCATAAATAGAACTTAATGACTCTATGAAACAATAAAAAATATTAGAACAAAGTTAAAAGATTGAAAAAATAGAAGAAAATATAGATATCCAAAAAAAAAAAAAAAAAACCACACACATAGCTGACCTGGAAATGAAAATAACAAAAGAAAACTAAAAATCATCAAATTCCCTGAAAATCGGGACCAAATAAAAAACTTTTTTCCATATTTCTGAGAATCTGAAAGCAAAGTAAAAATTTAAAAATCAATCACCTTTTGAAGGCTACTCCAAACTGAAAACCTCCAGGAATGTTTTAGCCAAAATCCAGAGCTTCTAAGTGAAATAAGCAAAAAAATTTCAAATAGCCAGAAAGAATTCAGAAAGATGAAGGAATCAGGATCCCACAAGACATAGCAGTGTCTGCTATAAATAAGAAAGAAATCTTAGAACATGACATTCTCAACATTCCAAATTAATAATGATAAAAATAGTAGTAAATTATAAATAACTTACCCTGAAAATTTGAGTATAATCATAAAGGGCAGAGAGAATAAGATAATTTAATAATATAAAGCAATGATTTCATTCTCAAATAGAAATAGGGGTCTCTAGGCTGGCCAAGAAATTGGCACCTCTGGTATTGAGGAATTTCAAATATTACTAGTGTAAAGACCAAAGATAAACAAGAACTCTGGAATAAAAACACAAAAAGCAAGAGAAACCTAGAAAGATAAATACAACTGAGCAATTACAAAAAGCTTACAAACTATGAAGTGCATATAATCTGATGGAAGAAAAGGGATGTGTATCTTCATAATTCTAATGTCTTCAAGGATCACAGAGGGAGGTAAATAAGACAACTATAAGACTTGTTTTATTGATTTTAAGAAAGGAAAGAAAAGGGGGATTAAAAAAAAAAAAAAAAAAAAAAAGATTCCAAGCAAGAGATAGAGATGATCACAGAAGATAAAATGAGCACTTTTGATGACACAAAATTGAAAATTCACAAACAAAAGCAAAGCAGTTAACTGAGAAAAAATCCTTGCAACAACTTTCTCTGATAAAGATCTGATATCTATACTACATAGGGAAATAGCTCCATTCCCCTCAATATATAAATGTCCAAAGATTATAAATCTAAGTGTCTTTCTAAGTGTCAATAGTCATATGAAAAAATTGTTCCAAATCTTTTATAATAAGAGAAATACAAGTTAAAACAAATCTGAGACTCCAACACATACCCATCAATTGGCAAAGATGACAAAAAATGGATAATGCAATTGTTGAAGGTACTATGATGGGACAAGGACACAAATGCACATATGGAAGAGCTCTGAATTGGTACCATTACTTTGGAAACTAATTTGAAACTATACTCCCAAAGCCACTAAACTACAAGCATGCTAAAAAAAAAAAGTCCAGATGCTCATGGCTATGCTGAGTCAGTGATACCATTATGGATGATGATTATACCCAAAAAATGACCAAAGATAAAAGAAAAGCACCCATATGTTCAAAAATATTTAAAGAAATACTTTTCATTAAGGTGGCATATTGAAAGCAAAGTGAGTGACCACCAAATGGGGAATGGCTTAAGAAATTAGAGGAGGTGAATATAATAGAATATTACGTTTCTTAAAGAAATTATTTAAAGAATGTATTTCTGAGAATCTGGATAAATTTATATGAAATGATATGGAGTGAATGAAGTAGAACTATAGTACTCTTTATATAGTGATCCTAAGATTGAAAGAAAAAAAAATTTTAAGCTTAAGAATGCTGTTCAATTTATTGCAATCCATTCACAATAGCAGAAAAATAATAATGTCTTGGTAAAATGATGGACTGGAGGTACAGAATTTGACAGATATTTTCAGGCATACCCAATACTATACAAATCTATTTAAGATGACTATTCTAAGAAGAAGGGATGTCCCAGAGATCTCAATCTCAACAAATTCAAAACTGAACTCATTATCTCATTATTGCCAAAACTTGCCATCTCTACCTCGATAATTTCTCTCACATTTAACCCTTTCTCTCTTCTTATACAGCTACCACTTTAGTTAGGGTCACCATCACCTCTCACCTAGATCATTGGGAAAGCAACCTAATTGATCTCTTTGTCTTAAGTCTCTCCCTACTCCAAGCCATTCTATATATTACTGCCAGAGTAATTTTCCTCCAGCCTTTCTTTCCAACCTCATTGGACAGTTACACTTCCTCTCATACTCTGCAATCTAGAGTCTTATATCTGGTTGTCTTCCATGCCTGGAATGTTATTCCTCCTCAAGTCTACTCAACTCAACTCTTCAACTCCACCAATTGACATCTCTTGGTTCCTTTAAATCTCAACTAAAATCCCATCCTTTACTGAAAGCCTTCCCCAAACTTTCTTAATCTTACTGCCTTTTTTCTGTTAATTATTTTTATTTATCCTGTTTGTAGCTTGCTTTGTATACATTTGTTTGCATGTTGTCTCCCCACCTTTGTATCCACAACACATAGTATTGTGCTTAGCATATAGTAGATGCTTAATATGATCCATCTAGTCAAACTGTCCTTCTTTCTATTTTTCAAAGATGACATTCCATCATCCATCTCTATACCCTTGCACTGAGAATCTTACATATCTGAAATATACTCCCTGCTGATCTCTACTTCATAGAATTCCTTTCTTTCTTTGAGACCAAGTCAAGTACCTTTTTTTATTAAAATTTCTCTAGTCCCCATTCGCTTCCAAATCACCTCATATTTAAAATAACTTTGTATATGTTTACATTTATTCATTTTACAAATGATGCTATATATCCTTACATGTATAACTATGGTCTCACCCTTCAGAATGTAAACTCCTTACAAATAGGGATTGTTTTTGTTTTGTTTTGGTTTGGTTTTGTACTTGTATTACCAGCGTCTAAGACAGTGGCTTGGAACATAGCAGGTTTATTGATGTTTATTGATTTTTTTCATTAAAGTAAGGGTACAATAAGAGTGTTACAAAAAAAAAAAGAAAAGAAAAAGAGAAAAAAACAATGAAACATTTAGAAATGCATAAAAGGGAGCAGAAGGTATTTCAAGCAGAATAACTTAGGCACTACCATATGAAGTTTAATATAAAATTTTAAAAATCAGTTGTATATAATGGTTTCATATAAAATTTTTTTCTTCTAGCCTTCTTTATATGTGGAAATATTCATCCTTGTTTTATGATTTTTTAATTTAATATTTCTATATGTTTTAAAATAGGTAGATCTATATTATATACTTCAACAACAATACTATATGATAATCAATTCTGATGGACGAGGCCCTCTTCAACAATGAGATGAACCAAATCAGTTCCAATAGAGCAGTAATGAACTGAACCATCTACACCCAGCAAAAGCACTCTGGGAGATGACTATGAACCACTACATAGAATTCTCAATCTCTCTATTTTTGTCTGCCTATATTTTTGATTTCCTTCACAATCTATTGGTATGCTGTTTCAAGTCTGATTCCTTTTGTATAGCAAAATAACTGTTTGGACATATATACATATATTGTATTTAAATTATACTTTAATATATTTAACATGTATTGGTCAACCTGCCATCTGGGAAAGGAGTGGGGGGAAGGAGGAGAAAAGTTGGAACAAAAGGTTTTGCAATTGCCAGTACTGAAAAATTATCTATGCATAAAATTTTTGTAAAAAATTTTTTTAATTTAAAAAAATAGGTAGATTTAAAAGAACGCTCTAGTAAACAGTGTAATTCCCAAGTCTCCCACCTCCTATGCCATCTTGTCTTCTTTCTAGAAACATATGGACCAAATGTGTTTTAGGTCTCTGCATTCTGGATCTTTGAGGTCCAAATTTGGAGAAAGAATGAATTCTCCACTTAAATACAAACCATAGAGACAAAGATGGTTATAGGCAATTTATTATGCTAAGCTTCTTAGACAAATAGCTGTTAAATATATAAAACTGTTAAATGCAAACAAATCCTTTGCACCAAATGACAATGAGGCACAGCCAAAGAGGCATTTGTTCAACAATTTAATCTATGCAATTTTCATAATTTCATCAGCCAAAAGGGAATGCCACAGATCTGCTTGCTTTTCAGCATGACATGAGATGATTGGAGCTTGACCAGAAAGGCAATTAGAGACTAGATTTTCTGCAAACTCCAATCCATTTCCAAGGCATAAAATAAAAGGGAGAAAAAGGCAATGCAGGTTTCTGAGTTCAAGGGAGGATCCTAGAAAACTCTCCTGGGGTGGGGGTGGAAGGGAACAAAGCATGACCTTGACCATTTGTCAATTTAGAATGTTTTCTCTCCCCATAGCTTAATCCCTATCCAAAATCATCCTACACAGAGATAGCTGTCAACTCATAAGTTTCAATGACTTTTTCTTCATGACTCTTCTTTCCATTGTTCCTCTTCAAAAACAAATAATGAGCAAAAACAATCCCATCATCTCTCTTTCCAGTTTTTCAGTTCCTGATCTTATCCCTAGTGGGTAACAGAAATGATAAAGAATGAAGGACAGATAATAGGATGAAAGCCTCTTGTAGGTAGTGCCTAAAAATTGCAAGTTTTAATAGCTATGCAATTACTTCACCCATCCATTCACTTTTTATTACCAACTATTACCAACCAAGATTCTATGATTATAGAATCTTAGAGTTGAAAGCTAACTTCCCAGCCATTTCAATGTGTCCTTTAGGAGATAACTTTGGGGGAAAAAAATATTGAGTTCTGTTCTGAAGTCCTTACAAAAATTCCAGACTTGAGAAGAAGTATAACCCTAAATGACAAAGGGAATAGGGACAGTGCTTCTCCATTCAGCCAAAAACAAGCTTCTTATCTTTTTAGGAACATTAGACTCATTCATAAATGATTCCTAGTAACAGAGACTATTACCAACCAATTCCATGCCTCACTCCTGGACTTCTCACTATTTACTATGAAGCCTGGTCCAGAAAATAAGCCCTGCAGGACTTATCACTTTCATGACCGAAATGCCCATCCTGGAACCCCACTATCTTAATTAGTGGTTGTTTCAGTTGCCTGCTAAAGGTTGTGTCAATCTATTCCTTTATGGCTCACCTCATCAAAATTTCCAAAGCAAAATATTTCTCCCTATCCCTGGATTTTCTTGTCCCATAGGAATGTAAGTTTTTTGAAGGTAGGGACTATCTTTGATTTTATATTGTTACTTGCTTGACACATAGCTTGGTATATAATAAATATTTTTTTCATTTGTTAATAATTTGTCTTTTAAATCTCTGTAATTTTATTGAATTTTGTAGTCTATGATCTATATATATATATTTTTTTTGCATTTTAACCCTAAGATGAATCACTGGACTGGCCTGAACAGACATCAAAGTGATTCAATAGAAAGAATGAAAGACCTGGAGCTGAGTTCAAATCTAACTCAGATATTTACTAGCTGTATGATCCTGAACAGGACACTTAATTTCTGTCCCCCTCTGTTTCTGCATTTGTAAAATGGGGATGATAATAATAGCACCTATTGGTATTTGTAAGGCTAAAATGAGAAAATATTCAGAAAGGCTTCGCAAACCTTAAAGTAAAAATGCTAGTTATTTTCTTTGTATTCTTAGCACTTAGTACATTGACTGGCCAGTATCTGAAGCCAAATTTGAACTCAGGAATAGGAGTCTTCCTAATTCCAGGACCAGCTCTCTATCCACTGAGCCACCTAGCCCTAGCACATAGTAGGTATCTAATAAATGTTAGATGACTTATTCATTCACTCACTCACCTGATCCAGAAGAAGGGGAGATTTTAGAATCAGAGATACCAGTTATGAGATAATTAAATGAGAGCCTGTAAGCACTAAAGAGGGCCTAAAATAGAGTGATGGATATATGAGGAAAGAGAAGGAAATAGATGGCATTTTTTTCAATAACAATTGGATTTGGTAACTGATTATATGTAGGAGAGGAAAGAATCCAGGATTACTCAGATTACAAATCTATAATTGGAAGGGTATCTTCAACAGAAATAGAAAAAAAAAAAAAAAAAAAAAAAAGACTTCAAGGAAAGAGAATGATAGGTTCCATTTTGGATATATTCATTGATAAGCTTTTGCCACAACCTTTCAAAATGGTTTTCCAGTCTAGCTTATAACATTTTGCCATAATCCTTCAGAAGACTCAGTAACTTTATGCTTTAGATGAAATTAATTGACGTAAACCCTTTAAACTTAATTGCCAACAAGGAAAGCATTTCCCTATCTTCTCCTATCTACTCAGTCTTAGAGTAAGACAGAAAGGACAGAATTGAAATAGATTATGAAGAGGCTTGACTACCAGAATAAAATGCTTGGATTTTATTCTATTTGGGTGGGTAGGGGAAACCACTGGAAGTTTATAAGTAGGGGAGAGAGAGGATAAAAGTTGTGCTTTAAGAAAAGCTATTATTCTGTGAGATATTGAAATTTTTTGAAGAGAAAGATGACATGCAGGTTAGAAAGCCAATTAGAAGACTACTACAGCAGTTCATGTTTCAGGTGAACAGTGCCTGAGCTAAGACAGTGATAACTACAGACCAGAATTATTCTAGCGACTACCCCCTAAAGAAAGAGGAATGTCTCAGTAAGGAATTTTAGGCAAGCAGTGAGCAGAGAAACCTAAAGAGCAGTTTTCTTCTTCATTGGTATCCCTGGAAAATATTCTCGTTCTTGCTTTATTCTGCTGTTTGCCCAGTCTTAGATAAACACAAACTGTGGAGATTCCAGATCTTCTTCTCCCCATGGAACACAAAAGTAGGAAGGTGTCTCATTATAATGATCAAGTCTTCAGGGATCTACAGTAATTCATACAATACACTTAGGTTTTCAGGCTTCCTAGCATCACTTAAAGCTGCTTTAGTACACTTTTTGAAATCACTCCTCACTCTCATATGTACACTAACTAATGGAAGTGGAATACATCATGCAATGTGGGAGAATTGCTACTGACTGGTCTTTTATCAAGAATTTATTGTTTTTTTCTACTGGGCTTATATCCCAAGAGATTTTAAAGGAAGGAAAGGGACCCACATGTGCAAAAAATGTTTGTGGCAGCCCTTTTTGTAGTGCTAGCAACTGGAAATTGAGTGGATGCCCATCAATTAGAGAATGGCTGAAGAAATTGTAGCATATGAATATTATGGAATATTATTGTTCTATAAGAAACAATCAGCAGGATGATTTCAGGCCTAGAGAGAATTGCATGAACTGGTGCTAAGTGAAATGAGCAGAACCAGGAGATCATTGTACATGGCAACAACAGGATTACACGTTGATCAATTCTGACAAACTCTCTTTTCAACAATGAGATGATTCAGGTCTGTTTCAATGATCTTGTGATGATAAGAGCCTTCTATACCCAGAGAGAGGATTGTAGGAACTGAGGGTGGATTACAACGTAGCACTTTCACTGTTTTTGTTTTGATTTGCTTGAATTTTATCTTCTTTTTCATTTTTTTTTTTACTTTTTGATCTGATTTTTCTTGTGTAGCAAGATAATTGTATAAATATGTATTCCTATATTGTATTTAACATATATTTTAGCATGTTTAACATATATTGGATTACATGCCACCTAAGGAAGGAGGAGGGGGGAAGAGGGGAAAAATTGGAACTCAAGGTTTTTTGATGTTGAAAAAATTATCCTTGCATATGTTTTGAAAATAAGAAACTTCAATTATAAAAGAACTTACTGCTATTAATCTTCCTTTGATAAATCCTGAATGCAAGTAATGCCATCTTCACAGATATGGGGCAAAAGATTATACAACCCAAATAAGTTTTGAAAAATGTGTTTCCTATGTATAAGACCTAATGGAGATTTTGACTGTAGCAGTGCAACTTAAATGATGGAGGGGAAATCAACAATCTTACTGTGATCTGGAGTCAATTTTTATGGGATTAAAATCCCTTGTTAGGCAGATGTGACAGCCTGGAGCCAACTTGCTACTCTGATAACTGTTCCTGACAATGGAAAGAGAAAATGCATTTTTTTTTAAAGGGGAAATATAACTGAACTTAGTTCCTGGATGTAGGAGACAAAGAAAAGAAAAGAGTCATAGATGACTCAGGTTTCCAGTCTGGGTAATTGAGAAAATAGGAAAGTTGGGAGGGACAACTCTGGGAGAGGCAAAGATGATTAAAGTTCACTTTAAAGTAAGCCCTGGGGTAAAATGACCTCCAAGAAGACTGGGAAGATGAATGCCTCAACACACCCTTCTAATAAACACCCTTCCTCCTTCTACAATGAGCCAGGACCAAAGATTCTACTACCTCATAGTCTTGAACAGCAAACAGAACCAGAAACTCTATTTCAGCTCTGTTGTCACATGTACGTCATACACATACACACACATCTCTTCCAACTTTTGTTCAGAGACTGATAAATCAACTTTACCATTGCTATTGTGAAGACAATCTACTGCCCTATTGCATTACTCTAAATTCCTGTGATTATGATTTGTACATTGCTTAGTCTAAAGTACTCTGCTTTGGCTAACACTCTCTGATCCTTCATACTTATCCATGTTAGTACCATTGCTCAGGTATCCCTAGCCTATGCTTACATTACTTATCCAGGATATGGATATGTACACTGTCCATGGAGGTTATGTGTGTACATATGGATCTGTCTAGATGTGGCTGTCAGGGGGGGGGGAAATTTTCTTTCTCCCTCAAAAATTTTTTCCCAAGGAAGAACTTGATGCCTGCCAGTAAAAGACTCTGCTCTCCTCAGAAAGAGAGGATACTACACTAGAATTCTATTATCTATTTCCCTAAATAGTTAGTTTAGAAGAAATAATTTTTAAGTTCAAGTTATGCTCCTGTTGTTATTCTTTTATGTTATTCTTTAATGAAAAAATGTGTACCAGGCTATATTTCCAAGTCTTGACCCCTTTTCACTAAATTCCAGAATACATAAAGTGAATAGTGAATAAACCCATTTATTCATGTTGATAGCAAAACAAATCAGAGAAAATATACCTAAGAGAATACATACCAGACAATACACAAATATCTCCTTAGAAGCAAGAAAACTCAGCTCAACCAAAACAGAGTCTCAGATCTCACTCAAGGTGAAATTCCCTGATGCTTCTAATGTAGTAAACTGAGAATATGGATATGACTGGCATTACTGGTTCCTCTACTTGTCAGCTTCTTCCCAGAGTCTCTCTCTCTTCCTTCAGGAACTTGAAGAGATTATGAACCATGCATCTTCTGCCTCAAAGCTGGATGGAAGGGGACCAGGATCTCTCTTCTCTCAAGCTTTCACCAACTCCAACATATGTACTGAGCATTGAATAATTCATCTCCACCAATGAGATTTTATGCAAATGAGTTTTAAGCCACCCCATTATATATTACCCTTCATGTGTGTTCTAGACCTCTATTATATTATTGGCAAATTGTCCTTTATATGAAACCTGTGCTTTTCTCCATCTCTAGAAATTACTTTGTATATATTTTATTTAATTTACACACACACACTCACACACACACACACACACACACACACACACACACACACACACACATATATATATATATATATATATATATATATATATATAGTTCCCTTCCCCCAATAAAAAGTGATTTGCTTGAGTATAGACACTGATTTTTGTTTTTGTTTGAGCTGATATCGAAACATCCAACAGAAACTGTCTAATAAGCAGCTAGACTTAAGAGAAAGTTGTTCCTTTTTTACGTTAGGGTTAGCTAGAGATTTGAATCATCATCAAAGAGGTAATAGTTGGATAGGAATTATTGATCTCAAAGTCAAATTTTTAAAAATTTCAATCAAGAAAGAATCTACATTATAAATCAGCCATACTAATATTATTTTACATGTATGTGAACGTGTATGTATATCTGTGTGTATATATGTATATAGTTACATGTATGTGTATATGTGTCCTTATAAGTGTGTGTGTATATATATATATACAAATATACATGCATGTATAAATATGTTTAACTCTAGCTTGCATAGGGAAGGTACAAGGGAAGAAAGAGGGAATAAAGAATAAAGTAAAAAAAAAAAAAAAAAAAAACAGAAGAGAAGAGAACAAAAGAATGACCTACAAGGAAGCAAAGAAAAGATAGACATTCCTGAATATGTCTTCTATTATTATATATACTTTCTTGAAATGGAAACTTATTATTAAATATTTTGAATCTTCCCTAATGTTCTGCTAGCCCCATGTCAATGCTTTTTTATTTTTTTCTGTTTTTCTTTATCTGTTTTGTTTTTTCTTATTTTGCATTTAAATTTCAAATAAATAAGTATTTTTTTAAAAGAGGTAATAATTAGAGATCCAAGATTTTCCTCCATCAGTTCACTAAAGAAAAAGACATGGATAGGTAATGAATCAACAGAAGTAGCATGAAGATCCTGAAGAGGGAAAAGGTTTTGATATCAAAAGGTGAAATCAGAGAAGGATCATTTGCTCTAGAGATAGAAGACATTTTAAAGAATATTTAATCCAATTCCTTTAATTTATGAATAAGGAAATTACAACCTTTAGAAGTCAAGTGATTTGACTAAGGTGCTTGAGAATAAGCAGAAAATTGACATTTTGATTATCCTTCCCCAAAGACAGTCATCTAGAGGTTGCCAAAGTCACCCAGGCTGTCCTTTTGTTTACTCTCATAATTCACTGAGGCCCAATATGCAAAATGTGAATTATGGAATCATAAATGGTATCCACTTTGCCAATGCACACCTGTGTTTTGAAGGCATAATAAGAGTGGTGGATATGATATCAAGAGACCTGGGTTCAAATCCTGATTCAAATGCTCCCTAATTATGTGATCATAGAGAAGTCTTTTTTATTTCTAAAAGTCTTAGTTGCTTCATCTTTAAAATGAAGATAATCATGCCGACGCTAACTGCCTTCCAGAATTGTTGTGAGGGATTTTACAAATCTTTCAGCACTGTATAAATAAATGTGAGTTGCTATAATTATTATTATTCCTGACAGGCAGTCACAAAAAAAAAAAGCAAAAACCTTAAAGACTTCCAACCCCAAATTAGGTCATTGATTCATTATGTCTACTAGCTGTCCTCAAGTAGGTAGCCAGTGACAAGCTGACAAGATTCTAAAGTTCTTTGATTTATGATATTGAACTATCCTTCCCATAATGCAGCTATCTACATGAACTATCCCACATGGAAAATCAGGTTTAGAAAATTATTCTGTCTAAGCATTTTTACTCTCAGGAAATAAAGAAACAGGGAAAAGCATATGTCTTCATGTCAGAAATTCTCCAAGGAGAAAATGGGAAATTAACGGACATTTCAAACATAATCCAGTATGGGAGAGATTGAAGTGATCAGGCAGTAAGAAAGGCAATAAATTTTCTGGAAGTCTTAATTGGATTTTAGATCAACAAAACAGATACTGCTACCTGAAAAAGAGACTATAGTTCATAATGTCATTCCTTTTACTTTTGTATCTTCTTTAAGGTATGGCCCTTTTTAGATGCATATACTTCGATTGCTAAAAGATGTTTTTTTAAGGACATTTGCATAGGAATTGATATAAAAAAAAAATAACTTGAGAAAAAACACAGCAGTCTTTCAGATAAAATATTGAGAGAGACATAAAACTATCCCATGGACCACATAGAGAACTTTGCTTTTGATGAATTTATTGAAAGGATATATTTGAAGACAGAGTTATAATTGGAGTAATGATCACAGGTCATCATGGTCCATGAATCATTTGCATATGACTTTTATTTATAAAGTTTTAAAGGTCACAACAGAAATTATAAATCAAACAGTATGTGGGGATTTAGGAAAGATTATATTAAGACCAACAGAAAAGTAGAATTGTTGAGTTTCAAATCATAAGTTAGAGATGGTTCACTGCTTATAAAGTGTCCCCTGAGTTGCAGCATTATGAGTCAAAGAAAACATTATCTAGGAAGAAGTAAGCAAAAGAAAAATAAAAAAGGAGCAGAGAAAAATTCCAAATCTATAAGGACAACAAGGCACAAGGAGAAAAAGCTGCTTATATAAGACAGAATATGAATACTTGTGAAAGCTATGTTAACCAAAAGAGTTGACTAAAGTCTGACAGCTCTTTTGAACAGCCATTGTTTAAGGAAACTGCTTATCCCTGAAAGAGTGTAACACTTTCTTAGAACTCTGCCAAAGGTGGTTATATGCTACAAAGAATTTGTATTTGCTTCAGTAGCCCAAGAGTATCAAAGAAGCAATGCTGTGTAACAAGAGAATTATGAAGACTAAAACGGAGCCAACAAAGAAGCAGTTTTTGCCCAACATTGGAAGAGTTTTACAGTCTAAAGGATCCCATAAAGGTCAGAGTTGTAAATTATCCCTAGGCACATAAGTGTCCCTATTCCTATGCTTCGTTGTTAGATTTTGGTAAATGTATTTCTACTCTTTACCAAAGTTACCATGCCTATTGGTGGGTGAATATGGTCCAGATTTGAAGGTGAACTGTCATAATTTTACTACTACTATTCTATTTTTACCTTACATTGAGTAAAATTATTTTCCCACTTGTTGCCTTATTGTTTAGGAAAGATTTTATATTTAAATTAAAGATGTCATAGTAATTGATTTTGCATAAATGAGAAATACAATTATAAAATTTCAGGAATTACAATGATAAGTAGTAGGCACACATACCAATGATGCCAAGGTTTCCCCTAAAAACTGAGAATATTATAACTGAGAATCCATGACCATGTTGGCTGCCTCTCTGGGGACCTACCAAACTGGGTATATGTAGGTTGAGTGAATTTCTCCAACCCAAGGAAAGAATCTGGGGATATCTCCCTGCCTAGGCTACCTTAACCTAAAATAAAATATACTTCTTACTTTCTTTTTCCAATTTTCCAAATTTAACACCATTTTGCAATGGCAACAGATGCGGGAGAAACATAAACGGATAAAGAAAACTCTCCTAAAATGTAAGAATTTTTTTAATTATAAAACTTTGATCAGTTTTCACAAGTGAAAATCTTAAGAAATTATAAATTATGCTTTTATAAACCTGATGATCTGGAAAAGACAGCAATAATTTCCACAGCAGGACACAAGACAAATGCTCAGGTAGATTTCACAAATCCCATCTCTGAGTTTATTTATTGTTACTTATATTTCTGAAAGACTTTCTACCTCCTCTTTCTAGGGAGTAGAATCAATGCAACGCACATTAAAATCACCAGAGGAAACTAGGTTGAAAACAAACCTCTGGCCCAAAAAATTATCAGTTGTATTTAAACCCATATAATAAGAACTTTTTTTAAAAGACTTATTCTCTGAGAAAATGCATTTCTTTCCCTTTTTTTCCCCAGAAGTGAGGACTATGGGTGAGAAATGCTACATATATGATTAGACTTCTTATACTTTGGTTAGTTTTTCTGAACTACTTTGTTTCTTTTTCTTTTTTTATTCTTTTTATAAGGGCTGAGTCAATGGTCAGGAGAAAAAGAAAGGATGTATTTGGAAATGAAGGGGTTATAAAGACAAAAGTTATCAACATAATTTTTAAATATTTAAAATTATCAAAATATTTATTATCTCCTGACAATAGAACACTAAATTAGCCAGATGTGAACTCAGAACTTCCTGACTTCAAGGCTAATTGTTCTGTCCACTAGATGCCTCTAGCAATAAGTCCCTCTGCTCCTTTTTCTCTCACTCTCTTCTCTCTCTATAATCTGGTTTATGACTTCATCACTCACTGAAATTGTTCTTTCCAAAGTTATCCATGATTTCTTAATTGTCTTATCTTACAATATGTCTTATTCTTATCTGCTGCCTTTGACAAAGTTGATCTCCCTCTTTGATACTATCTTCCTTCATGATACAATTCTTCCTTCATGATACAATTCTATCCTTGTTCTCTTCCTACCTATATGACCACTCCTCCTCAGTCTTCTTTGCTGGATATTCTGTCCAAGTCAAGCATACTAATGGGGGATCCTGCCCATGTAGCTATCTGTCCTAATCCCTCTTCTATTCTCCCTCTATACTATTTCACTGAGTGATCATAAGAACTCCCATGGATTCAATTATCATCCCTACGCTGATGATTCTTATCTACTTATTCAGTCCTAACCTCTCTGCTTACCTCTAGTCTCAAATCTCCAACTCTCCATTGAACATCTCAAATTGGATGTTCTAAACTCAACATCTTAAACTTAATATGCCCAAAATTGTCTTCAACTCAACACTGCAAACTGTACATGTCCAGAACTCATTATCATTCTTCCCAAACAAAATCTTCATCCAAACTTTCCTATTGCTGTCAAGGTTTCCACCAACCTGCCAACCACCCAAGCTCACATTGTCACCCTCCATTCCTCAGCCTCTCTCACTACTACCCCATATCCAATCTGTCACCAAGTTCTACCAATTTTACTCTTGTAACATTTCTAACATAGTATATCCCTTCTCACCTCCAATACTGAAATCCTCATCATCTGACACCTGGACTATTACAATTGTCTGCTTATAAGTTGCATTGTCTTTAGGTCTCTTCCCACTTTAGTTCATCCTCCAATCAGCTGTCAAATTAATCTTCTTACAACACAGATCTGACCTTGTTACTCCCTATTCAATAAACTCCAATGGCTCCCAATCACCTCTGAGATCAAATATAAAATGCCCCAGTCATTTACATTTAAAATCCACTTAAATACTCTTCAATCTAATGGCATTGACCTCTTTGCTGTTCCAAGAACAAAACATTCTATCTCCTATTTCCTTACATTTTTCACTAGTAGTCTCTATTCCTGTAATTTTCTCCCTTCTCATCTTTGTTTCCTGGCTTCTTTTAAAACCTCACTGGGAGATATCTACCTCCAACAAGTGAAGACTTCCTGTGATAAGAACAATTTATGGCTGTCTCAAGCACTGTGGAATGCTTAGAGCTTGATCAAACATCAGAGGTTCCAAGGTCATCCACTGCATCCCAAAACATGTAAAGACTTCTCTTGACTCTGGAAGAGAAAAAGACACTGATGATTTTGTGCAACTCTGCCTCACTTAAATCCAATTCATATACAAATCAAGACATCACACATGACATTATTGGTCCTATCTAAAAACAAAAGATGAACAAGTTTTAACTAAATTCCCACCTGCTCTGTTGATTATCTCCTGTTTATTCTTTATATAGCGTGCCTATACACAGTTGTTTGCAGGTTGTCTTCTCTATTAAATGGAGAAGACTGTCTCATGTTTTATCTTATATCCCTAAGGCTTAGCACAGTACCTAGAATAGGAAAATAAAAAAAAAAATTTTTTTAAGATTATCTCTATAACATATCTAATGAGTGGTCATTCAGCCTTTTATGAATGACCTCCAAAGAAGAATTTTCATTTCCTCCTAAAGCAGTCCATTCCACTTTGGACAACATTAAATTTCTGGGATTTTTTTCTTGCCTTCAAGCCTAAATTTATTTCTTTGTAACTTCTACCCATTGCTACTAAGTGCCATCGTATGCCAGAGGTCATTTGATTCCCTACTAAAATGTACTTTCTAATATATCAGAGCTGTATTGGGATCTGCTGGCATGGGAAGAAAGGAGTACAAATTGAAAAGGGAAAGTGATGCAAGAGGCCAAGAAAAACAGCAAGAGAATGTTGGAGCATGGGGTAGGATAGGGAAGAAGTGGATTGTGAAGGGCAGAAAGTACTCATTTTTAAGAATATCTTGGTTGTTACTGGCCCTCATGCCATAAATGAACTTCAAGTGAAAAAAAGAAAGAGATTTCAAAGGAAGAGAGGGGAGCTGGATCAAGGAGAAGATTGGATAAGTGGGAAGAGACAACTCATATCTCTATAATAGTTGTGGATGTTTATGGGGTGAGTATAAGAGGCTTGGATATTTTTAAAACCAGGCAATGGAGCCAATTCTGAGTCATTGCCCAGCCTAGACCTCATGTCAGTAAGCAACTAACTAGGGGGGGAGGGGGCCGGGAGGAATCTCTATGTAAATACCACTTAAGAAACCAGGATTAGGAAGGTGGAGGAGGAGGAAATAAGAAGAGTGAACTTCTATAGAGAGCTGTTTAATTTTTCACTTTAAACAAGAAATAAGATAGTCCTGTCTGATTTGGGTAGTGTTTAGTTTTTTTCATCTCTTATGGGACCATAATTTAAACTGACATCAATCACTTTCCAAAGCACCCTTCAGTTTATGTTGATGAGTTCATTATCTCAGTTGGTTAGAGCATTGTATTCAATGAGCCACCAGGGTTCGCTCTATATACAAGCCAATTCACATAGTTTCATATGATTTTAAAACTGAAAAATACCAGAGTAATCTCAGTCAGTATCCTCATTTTACAGCTAGGTGGCAAAGTAGAGTCAGGAAGATCTAGGCTGAAATCCAGCCTCAGCTACTGTGTGACCCTAGGAAGTCTTGATGCTTTTGTGCCCCAGTTTATTCATCTGTAAAATGGGAAGAATAATAATAATACCATCCTGGCCCCAAAATTGTGGCGAAGATAAAATGAGATAATATTCATAAAGCATTCTGCAAACCTTACAGTACTATATAAACACTAGTTATGGTGGTGATGGTGGAAGTGGCTGCTGTTGTGTTGTTGTTATAGATAAGAAAACCGGACTGGATTCTTTGAGAGGATAGTCTCTTTCAGCCCTGGGACCACAACATGAATCCATTTGGTCCCAGTAAATCTCTCCCTTTTAAATAAATTATTAAATACTATCTCAAAAAAAAAAAAAAAAAGATAAGAAAACCGAAGCTCAAAATAGGGAGATAACTTACCCAAATATTAAAATAATATGACTGAAAACTGAATACAAACAGAATCTTTTTCACATCCACCAAATGAATCTTCCACTCAAATTAACCAATTTGCAAATGTGAGCTCCATTAGAAAAAAGCAGACTGGTTTTGTTTTTTTTTTTTGTTTGTTTGATTTTTTTTAACCAGAATGAAACAAATCCCTCAGGCTAATGTATATTCCATTCAAAACTTGACTGAATGAATAGGATTTGGAGTACTAGACCCGGATTAAAATTCCAGTCCTTAGTTACTACATTGTGATTTTGGACAAGTCACTTAGCTCTTCTAGGATCCTCAAAACATCTGTAAAATGAGAGAACAGCTGACTCCTAGTCCATTATAATTCTAAATCCTGTGATTCTAAAGCCTTAAATGACTTCTTTAAAGGTTGAATTCTGGTGGTCTCTGGCACAGTGATTAGAGAGTAGGACCTGAAATTAGGAAAGCTCAGTTTCCTGGGTTCAAATCTGGCCTCAGATGCTTACTAGCTGTGTGACCCTGGAAAAGTCACTTAACCTTGTTTACCTCAATTTCCTCATCTGTAAATGTGTTGAAAAAGGAAATGGCAACCCAATTCAGCATTTTTGCCAACAAAGGCCCAAATAGGGACACAAAAATTTGGACTCCACTCAAATAACATAATATAGCATAATGCTCTAAATTCATTCATATATGTTAAAGGCTACTGGGAAGGAAGAAAACAAGCATTTATTATGTATGCCAGGTGCTATATGGTACTTTATAAAAATAACCTCATTTAATCTTCACATCAACCCTAACAGATAGGTGCTTTTATTATAACTATTTTAATTGAGGAAACTGAGGCAGGTGAGGTGAAACAACATATCCAGGGTAGTGCATCCAGGAAGTGTCAGAGGGATAGATAGATAGATAGATAGATAGATAGATAGATAGATAGATAGATAGATAGATAGATAGATAGATAGATAGACTGGATTTTATGGTCTATTATTTGTATGTGTAACTTCATCTTCTGTAAGAAAAACAACTACTTATTTTATTTTAACTATTACTTATTATTTTAACATTATATTTAATATGTAATTTCGAAAAAAAATTATTTTATTTATTTATTATTTTTTTTTGGTATGGCATAGGATAGTCCTGCCTAAAGACAGCAGACTGGATGAAATGACTCAAATAACCCTATTTAGTTTTTTCAAATTTAATATTTTTCCCAATTATATGTTAAAATAGTTTTTAACACTTGGGCTTTTTTAAGTTTTGAGTTTCACATTATATCTTTCTCTTTCTTCTTCCCTTTCCCTATCTCTGAGACAGTAAGCAATCAGATATTTAAAAAAAAATTTCTAAAAGCCTACAAATCTCTTCACTCCATCACTAGCAATAGGAACAGTTCTTCTGAATAAAACAAAAGCAAACACTAAAATAATAACTATATGAAGGAACATTAGCCCTTGTCATCTTAGACTCTTTCTAGGAGATTTCATTAAACCTCTCCTTATACATGTGCATTTATATTTTCTAAGAGGTAATTAACAATTTGTGTTACCATGCTGCATTGTGTGTGCTGTTTCCTACTTCCCGAGAAAGTTTCAGCTTTGTTAAAGTCCCTTTGTGAACTGAAGGGTTTAATGAGTTCAAACCATCAACATTTGGCTAGGGAACCAGGATTCTTCACCTTCTTCCCCTTCCTCACCTCCCAAATGACCCTGAAAGAGGTGTCAGAGATCAAAGGGACCCCTGGCAGTATGCCTGGCCTCCTCTTCTCAATTTCTCAAACTCTTCTGTTGATGGAAATTCACACCTGCATGGAGCTAGGGTGCCTGGCTTGAGCAGAAACCCAAGGTGTTGATAATCGGGCTACTCAGAGAGGTATTACCTGTCGGGATTGGTATGTTTGAACTTTCAAACGGGGATAGTCCCATAAGCTACCACTGGGAAGTGTGAAGTTAAAAGACCCAGAAGCTTCCTCCCCAGCAGAAGCAGTTTGGCTGTATTTGCATGCAAGTGGGATCCTTTTTTCATGGTTCTTTTTACTTAACCTTTCATCTATCCTCCAAACTGTGGGACTTAAGGACCATTAGAGAGAAGCCTTGCAAAGCTTCCGGTAAACCTGGGTCTTCCTCATGGCCCTTCTCCTTATCAAAACCTCCATTTCTGGCATTCCGAGTCCAAGTGAGAGAAAGAGAAGAAAGAAAAGTATATTCTGGAGACAATGTTTTCATTAAATGTTGCTAATCATAAAAAAAAAAAAAAAAAAGTTTTGCTTTATATTTTTCTAAAGATAGCCAACACCTGAAATAGGTAAAGGAGAGGCAAGCCATTTGCTAATAATAGATTTAGAGCTACAAAGGATCTTAGAGATCATCTAGTCAGAATCTCTTGATTTTATTATCATGTTAAAACTGAGATTCAGAGAGATTGTGATTTGCCCAACCATCACTTGTAATTAACAGAGCAGGGTTTCTGACTTTAAATTCAGACATAGATCCTATAACACTACACTAACTCTTACAGATGCTAATAAGTAGATAGAGAGGGATAAAGAGGGATGTTATGAGCTGTGTGCAGTGACAGGACAGTGCAGAGAAGAAAGGAACTGTGAGGGTAGAAATGGGCACTGGGGGCTAGTAATGAAGGATTTTGAATGCCAAACTCGACTAATATCCCCGATTACACACAACTACTGCATTATATTCAATTCCTAATCCTTTTTCTCCCATGAGGATCCCAGTAATGTTGTATCATTTTTATTTCCAAAGCATGCTCCATTTAAGACTCATTTTCTCTCTGTCCATTTGTTTATTATTAATCTAATCATCATAACAGACTTTACTTAGAGAGAAAGCATGATACAATGGGCTTGGAATCACAAGACTGGAGTTCAAATCCTACCTCACACTATCTATGTGTGGACAATTTAGTTTCTAGGGCCATCTAAAATGTCTAAAATGGTCTAGCTGCTTTCGAGGGTCTTCTAGATTTCTAACTATTATTTCGGAGGTCCCTGTGTAGAATACCGCTTGCATCTCTATTGGACTGATCCTCCAGCTTCCTCAGCTCCAGGAGGATATGGTCCTCCTACTTCTTGAAGGAAAAACAAGGTGGCCATTCTAATATCTCAGGCCTGGATAATTCAACAGAGATTGACAACCAACAGGCCAGCTCGTGACAGGGACGCACACCTGTCTCTCTAAGAACTAAAACAAGACCACTACCTCATTTTGTATCCCCCACCAAGCAGCTGTCAGGCGGCGGCAGCAGCTTTTGGTCCCCACGTTGAGCCCCGCCAGATTCAAACAGGTGGTCTATACAGGTGAAAGCTCTGTATCTCGTTACCAGTTCCCAGAGCTATCTAATTCCCCCTTAACTCCTTTTGAGAAGAAACTTATGATGAAAAGAAACCTTGAGCATGTGACTTCTTCCTTCTTCCTTTTCTTGTTTTATTCCTCTGCCAGTCACAAGAATCTAGCAGAGAGATTTATTTTCTTGGTACTTAATCCTAAACCGACAGATTCAGGAGATTCAGGAAAGACTATCAAGGTGACAAATTCAGATGCTCTTTTAGTGGAGATAGCTTCCTTAGGAAATCTGTCTCACTTCCTATGCTCTCAGATCCTTAACCATTAGATTTAAAAGGCGAGCTAGTATGATTTCTGTTAAATTTGGTAATTCAATTGAATAAAGATTTATTAAGTGCTTGCTATGTGCCAGACATTGTGTTAAGTACTGGTTTCTAAGCAGTTTGGAGTTGTATGACAGCTATTGAATAATGTTATATGATTCCATAGCCCAACCTTCTTCCTACTGAAAGTGTCCAATAACATATCTTTGTTTTAAAAACTAAAATCAATTAAAGCTCATTACCTTCAAATGATAAAAAAAAAAAAAAAAGGAAATGACAGAATATAGAAGAAAATAAAGGTCAGAAATCTCAGACTTTGCTTCCCTCCCACATTTGGAAGGACCAAGTCCTGAATATGAAATATCTAGTCCATGTAGTGGGAACTGCCATCTCTTTGCAGGTTACACTGAATGTCCCAATGAAAAACAAGGAGCAACACCAGGAAAATTAGAGCCACAGCACAAATGAGAACAATCCCATCACAGTCATTGATCCTCAGTATCACCTAGATTAAGGTTGTCATTTCTTGTCCATTTCTATGTCACCCTGACTTTTCCACCTCTATCTTAAACTTAAGGATCCGCAGCTGTGCCTGTAGGCTCCTTCTGGAGAAGATTCACCTTATAGTGCTGTGTCTCAGGACCACCATGACACTTCTAGGTCATATCCATGCCATACTGCTCTTCCCTCCCTTTCCAATTCAAGTCCTGAGAACAGTAACCAAATCAACATTACCATTCAGTCAATTGTCCCAAGACTAAAATCATCATTCACTCTAATTCTCCTGTCTAAAACTCTAGTCTTCCCTTATGCAAAAGTAAACTCCTAGAGGTCAGGAACTACTTGGCTCATATTCAAATCCCATCCAAACCAAGACCTATTGATGTCATGAGTAGTGATTGCCTCTCTATGCCAGTCAATATTTCTTCCAGGTTGGGGGAGGGTATCTGAGGTCTCTACTTAGATCCATGCCACATGGGGCCTTCCTTAGCTATTCTGAAATAGAAGTCCTCAGAAAAAAGAGACCTACAGTACATAGGAACAGAAGTAGAAGCTGTCTCTCCTACTATAACACCATTCCTCCTTCTCCCAACCCATTCTGAATGAATCAACTGTGTTACATTTGACACATTTGTCCAATATCCTTAATTCCAGACAAGTCTCTGGGCTTCTAAGGACAATCAAGCATTTTCTTTTCAAGTGCCATCCCCAGAGATTTTGCCAGAGCCTCAGCTAAGTGGCACTGTTCCCAGTGGCTCCCAAATGCCATATAAAAAATCCCAGTTTATTCAGTATAGTTCTTACAAGTCCCAAAATTACAGTGTATAGGATAGGTCCAGGCCTACCATAGCTAATTGACCTGGAGATCAGCTATTCCCAAAAGTTATAGAATTTCAGCAAATGACAACGGATAACATTCATTATCTTTAGGACAGTTCTTAAAAGCACAGTACACATTCACACTTGTCTCTAGTTGCTGAGAGATCCATTTATTCTCTAATTCTGCTAGGGTAATGGGGACATCTCTCTATAGGCAGTCAATACAAACAAAAGTACTACCAGAACCAATTGGCCACAGGGCTTCTATATCGTCCAGGGCTAATTTCCTTCCATACTGCCCTTTCTCCACTTTAACAGAGTGCTTCAAATCCAATCCTGCCAATTAATGCCAAAATGTTGAAGGCCAGGAATAACTCAAGCTAATCTCCTGGTCCACGTTTGAAACTGGAACACATAACCTAACACCTAACAGATAACCATAGTTGAAAAGTGAATTTAGTTTCCCTGCTTCTTAATTTGCCACAGAGGCAAATCTAGTGTCAAGCCTGAGGAGAAATTGCTGATTCTTTGTCCACTAGGTTTTATACTTGGATTACACACACACACACACACACACACACACACACACACACACACACACACGACATTTAAGTCTGGACAAATTAAATCTCAAAGATGGTTTTAATACTTTTGAAGGAAAAACTGGACCATATAGAGTAGGATCTTAGGAAAAGATAGAGTTAATTAGAAATAAAAATTAGAGTCAGCTAAGTTGTCAAACATAGAATTAGGACAACATGAGTTCAAAAAACAACCACAGATACTAGTTGTGGGATCTTGAGCAAGTAATTTAATGTCTGTTTGCCTCAGTTTCCTCAACTGTAAAATGAGGATAATAATATCTTCTACCTTCCAGGGTTGTTATTAAGATCAAATGAGAATATTCATAATGATGCTGACACATAGTAAGTGCTATGTAAAAACTATGTCTCAATAGTAAGATGTCTTTAGGGAATGAACCATGAGTCCCAAGAGTTAATACCTCACTTTTGATTTGTATGACTTCTACTTCATTTAAAATCTGCTTTTACCATAAGTGATCTAAGAAACGGATTAATTCAAAGCAACCATACCTTGGTATGGTACCAACATGGCACTTGTTTTCTCTCTGTCTCTCTCTCTCTTCCCCCCTCTCTATTTCTCCCTCTCTTTCTCCCTCCCTCAGACAAGCATTCCACAACACACACACACACACACACACACACACACACACACACACACACACACACTAAGGATTTTTCCACAGTGGAGAGGAGGGAGAAAAAGAACCAGCCACATCATTACTATTCAGCTCTTGGGATCCTAGAAGTAATCTTGGTGAGGGAAAATGCATTCCTACTACTAGACACTATTGTTCTTCACTAGCATCCTTCTTATTTGCACAACCAGTCAATATAACACAGCATTGCCTGTATTTAATAAAATAAAATCAAGAATTACCATATCATTTACTGATTAAAAAACAAAAAGTATCCAAGGCAATCCCAATAAACTTTGATTAGAAGTTTACCTACATGTACCATCTGCATCCAGAGAAAGAACCATGCAGATTGAATGCAAATCAACACATGCTATTTTTTCTGTTGTTTTTTCTTTCTCATAGTTTTTCCCTTTTGTTCTGACTTTTCTCTCCTAACATGATTCATAAATCAACATGTATTAAAAATAAAGAAAAAAGTAAGGATAACTATAAAATGTACTGAAAAGAGGGAATATTAAGATATATTAGGGGCAGCTAGGTGGCCCAGTAAATAGAGCACCAGCCCTGAAGTCAAGAGGACCTGAGTTCAAATCTGGTCTCATTCACTTAATACTTCTTAGCTGTGTGACCCTGGGCAACTCACTTAACTCTAATTGTCTCAGGGGGAAAAAAAGATATATTACTCAATAAATCCACCTTTCGATTAGATATGACCCTAACAATCTTTCTATAATCTTTTTATAGTCTCCAGTTATTTGATTTACAGTTTCACAGTTCTGTCCTTTAAGAATGAAAATAGTTATATGTCATTGAGCCAATGGGTCACAAAGAACTGCAGCCATCTTTATCTTGTCCTCTTATCAGTTCTCTATTTTCAAGCAAGTCCTCTTAATACATTAATCTGAGGGAAATTTCTTCTCAGATCCATAGGGTAGTCTACATCTTTCCTCTAGAACTTTTAGATGAGGAGTTACATTCCTTCTCTACAAGATTCTATCTTCCTTTTGTTTACTCTTTTTAGAAACTAAAAGGTACACACAACAAAGGAGAAAGACCTTACATGATATCCATAAACAAAGATAGTACAGCTGATGGCAGTTACAAACCTTCAGCTGCTCTTCCATTTGTCCTTAGTTGGCTCAGCCCCTTGAATATCACAGACAACCTTCCTTCCCTCTCACCTTCTTGGTGATACACCAATAACTAAGGGCATCACCATATCCCTGGGGTCATATGGCCTATAAGATAGAACATATGGATCCACATTAATCTTCTCTGGGAAATAGCTTATACTGAACTCATAGTTAAATAAAGCTAGCAAGCAGCAAACTTGGTGATGATTAAACTATAAATCAATGGATTATTATCCCACCATACATTAACTTTAGCTCTCTCCACATAATCTTTGAACAGCTCATTTCAAAGTCATCACATCTTATGAAACACAGAATGTGGCCCAGGCATCTATCCTAAGTGTAGGTTTCACCCTCAGCTATTACCCACACAATTGCTTAAGAAATAGCATTGGAGAACAATTATTTGTGGTTTTTTCACAAATTCAAGTTTCAAGGAAGTAATTTCTAGATCCACATGGAGCATTAGGTTGAGTAATTCACAGATTTTTTTTATTTTCTTGATTCCTTTTTTTTTAAGACTTTGAGTAACTTTCCACTCAGCATTCATAACAAGGTAATTGTGTAAAGTATGATGCAGTTATCCTTCCTGGTTCTTTGTTTTGTGGATTCTTAAGTTTTTCTACTACCAGTTGGGGGGGGAGGGTGGAAGGAGGAGAGGAGGGAAGAATAAGGATATTTTTACTACCTCCCTTCTCACCCTCACCCTACACACACACACATACACACATTCCCTTTTCCTTAAGAAGAATGCTTCATTTGGCATTTCCAATACTGATAGAAAGCCAAAATAATGTCCATACATCCAGAATTAGTCATCTGGAGCACCAGGCATTCATTTGTATTATTGTTCTAGCATGTTTTCGTAACAGAAATTCCAAAGAGCAGGTTTGTTTATAATTGGTTTTCTGAGAATTTATGCAATTGTGAAAAGCTTTTCATCTGTCTCTTTCATTCCATTCCTCATTCTGTTGACTACTCTGTCTCTCTTTCCCTGTTCCTATATTTCTCCATTTGTTTGACATTTTAACTTTTTCTCTTATGCTTTATCTCCAATGAATTCTCTTTTTAAAAAATTTAAATAGTGCTGATAGAAAAAAAAGGAAGGAAGGAAGGAAGGAAGGAAGGAAGGAAGGAAGGAAGGAAGGAAGGAAGGAAGGAAGGAAGGAAGGAAAAAAAAAGCTGTGGGTGCTATTAAATTTTGTTCAAAGACTCAGGTTGAAATTATAAAGACTTTAAATGGCAATTGACTTCTTCACTAACTCTAACTCCATTCAAAAAACTAGAAACTTTTAAAGGCTAGAAACAGATATTCAGTTGCTTGTCATACTAATAGACCTAAACACAAAACAGCTTTGAAATAGTAAAATATTTACTTGGAACAGAAAAAAAATATTAAGAAAATGAAAACAATATCAGAATATATTTCTGAATTAGTATAGAGTTCCTCCATTTCCTCCTTGGGTTGTTTAGGAAGTGAACTTTCCTCCAAGGACTCGTGGCTCAGTTGGAATAGAGTTCCTCTGCAAACAAAATAGGTTAAAATTTTTTTTTTACTAAAACCCACAACCAGGAGATCAGTATACACTTCAACAACAATACTGTATGAGGATGTATTCTGATGGAATTGGATATCTTCGACATAAAGAAGAGCCAACTCACTTCCAGTTGATCAATGATGGACAGAGGTAGCTACACCCAGAGAAGAAACACTGGGAAATGAATGTAAATTGTTAGCACTAATATCTGTCTGCCCAGGTTACATGTACCTTTCGGAATCTAATACTTAGTGTGCAACAAGAAAATGGTATTTACACACATGTATTGTATCTAGGTTATATTGTAACACAAGTAAAATGTATGGGATTGCCTGTCATCGGGGGGAGGGAGTAGAGGGATGAGGGGGATAATTTGGAAAAATGAATACAAGGGATAATATTATAAAAAATATATAATAAAAAATTATTTTTAAAATTATTTAAAAAAAAAAAGATGTTAGGCACTATATAAAAGCATCATATGAATTATTTGCTTCTCTCTCTCTCTCGGTTCTATTGAACTGAGTCCATGGTCAAGAAATAGACCTCTTTGAACTTCTTGTCTGAGTAATGAACCAGTTGAGAGTCAATACATTTCATGTATTCAATGGAAAGAGCCCTGGAATCAGAGGCCCTGACTTCAAATCTTGCCTTTGTTGCTTCTTACTTACATGTCTTTGAGTAAGTCGTTTTACCTCCTTTCACTTTACCTCCTCCTTCCCTTTATTAATAAGATTAAGGGTTATTCACTGGATGACCGATGAGGTTCCTTCCCACCATATAATCTTCCTTATTTTTCCCGTTTTCTAAGACTCCAAAGCAAAAGGCAATGTAATCAACAGTCAATCTGATTCTTGCTCAAATGTCAACAAGGTACAAAGTTTATCCTATTGTTCCTGGTGGCATTATATGAATGCCTTAAAAAGGCCATATGTTGACTATACTGAAATTTTTATTTAAGTTCTAGCATCACTGGTATGGTCACAGTGTGAGATTTATAAAACTTTGACTATAGGTTTTCTTGCCTGGAATCTAGACTTTTAACTCTTACTAAGTCAAGAATTTTGGTCAGTAATTTGCTCTCAAAATGTCAGGGCAAAAGTCAGGGCAAAAATTCAGCCCTAATCAGAATGGATTCTGATAGTGAAGTCATCATACTTCTTCAACAACACTTTGGCTTTTGTAGAAGCCTTCTAACACCCACCTGTGTAGACTTCCAGAGGAACCAGCAGTGGTTCATAATCATTAGGCTGGTTCTTTTCTTTCTTTTTTTTCTTTTTCTTTTTTTTTTTTTTTGAGGCTGGGGTTAAGTGACTTGCCCAGGGTCACACAACTAGAAAGTGTTAAGTGTCTGAGACCAGATTTGAACTCAGGTCCTCCTGAATTCAGGGCTGGTGCTCTATCCACTGAGCCACCTAGCTGCCCCTTCATTAGGCTGGTTCTTATGTTCTTCCTATCCCTTTCCAAAGACAAGAATTGGATACAGAGAAGCTCTGAAGACCTGCTGTTGCTTATGGTCTTTCAGAACAAAGGATTCAAAATGGTGATATTTCCCCCAGCACAGGTCTCACATTTTTTTCAGAAATCTACTGACACCTCACACCAACTGAATCTGTTCTATGCCTAGACCAGAGGGGATAAAATAACTGGACCTGGAGTCAAGAAGATCTGAATTCAAATCTAGTCTTTATATGCTTACTAGTTATGGGATCCTGGAAAAATCACTTATCCTCTTACTCCCTCAGTTTTCTACTTCATAAAAAGAGGATAATACATAGTATCTGTCTTATAGTGTTATTGGGAAGATCAAATGAGATATCTTTCAAGTGCTTTGTAAACCTTAAAGCATTACATAAATGCTAGCTAAAGAGTATTATTATTTTTCTCAGTTCAAGTATGCAATACTCCTTGGGCACATACAATTTTCTATTTGTATAAAAAAAAATGGAAGTGAGGAGAGAAATGGGAGGGAGGCTAGCAATAGGAGTGCCAAAAAAGAAAAAAGAACACCATCAAAGCACATTTTAATGCATAGAAGACATTAGAAGGAAATATGGACTGGAAATATGACTTTGAAAGTTAGTCATTGAATATGCTGAATACTTGACAAGAAAAATAAGATGTATATGCAGAAATTTGCAGTTTCAATCTACAAAAATCTATTTTTTTCTTCTTCCCTTTCTTCCTCCCTAATAATGAAAAAATAAGAGGAAAAACAAAACCTTTGTAACAAATACACATAATCAAGCAAAACAAATTTCCACTTTGTCCACGTCTAAAAATTATCCTATATTCAATGACTTTTCTTACATCTCATTCTATACTCTAAATCTAAAACAAAATACAAAACTTTTGTAATAAATATGCATAATCAAGCAAAACAAATTTTACTTTGTCCATGTCCAAGAAATACCCTTTATATTACTAAAATTGTTGGGATTCCCTTTATATTTTTTTGGTTAGGAAGTAGGTAGTAACTTCACATAAATGTCCTATCAGTACCACCACATTAATTGTCCAGCCAGCACCCCAAGAAAAAAATATATGGGTATTGGAGTCTCAGGAGAGATAGAATATCAGAAAGAGGGCCCTTAAGATTCTATTAGTCTCCTATATTTCTTTACATCAGCCCCTGTCCCCTGTATGTCCTAGCCTGGACTCAAAAGCTCCTTTCCATGAACACAGGTTACACCCCTAAAAAATGATTATAACATTCCTTATGGACCCCATCTCTGACCACAGTAGTAGGCTTATAAGTTGTGCAGAGAGCCTACCGTAGCAGTTTGGTTGGTTGGAATCAAATGACAATGTGTTGGGCACAATGTGTCCAGCTGTGACTTATTAGACCAATACAAGCTCAGAAGGCTCTACAACAGCTCAGACACAAGTAGTTTACATGAACATTGAAGTGGAAATGGCTCTAAATTTGCATATCTCTCATTTCTTTGGGGCTACTGCAATTCTGCTTTGCTCATAGAGCACAGCCCCTTCTTTGATTTCGGTACATTGCTCTAGGAGTTCTTTGCCAATGTCTTCTATGTCATGTAATCGATTCCAGAGTTCTTCACAGAGATCTTGAAAGTGTCCTTGTGTCACTTCTGAGTGCTTGGCTTGTGTGAGTTCTCCATAAAAAAGCCTTTTAGTCAAACATATTCCTGGCACTGGGCGATAAAGAGAATGGTTTTCCCCACCAGAAGTTTTCTATCAGCCAAGTCCAAGCTGATGTCATCAGGAAAAATTTAAATTCACTCAAAAATCTTCAGAGAAGAGTTTAGTAACTAATCACCCAGCATTCCCCACTTCCCCCCCATTTTCCCCAACTTGGCAAGTATCTCCTTGGAGACTGGGAACTGGGAAAGTTTTACAGGTTCAGGAAGCTGGCAGAATTTTATTTTTGAATACATTTCCCAAAAAACTTACATCCCACCTCACCCCCAAGGCATTCACAGACTTGAATAAAGTGTTTTTTTTTTTTCCTAATCATAGTCAATAAGTACTTCCTCATTGAGCCCACTGTGCTTGGAAAGGGTCTAATTCCTACCACTAAACAAAATTTCTCCAATAACTGAATAGCCACAATGGTTACTCATCCCAACACATAATTTTTAAATGGTTCCTATTATTTGTTTGGTTTGAAAGCAGAGGGTTTGTTCCTTAACCCTAAAAACAACAATGTACCTAAACCTCCGAAATGTAATATGGCTTAATTCCACCAGAACACTTTAATGGGCACCTGCAATGCTGGTACAAACATCTGCCTTAGTCCCAGAAAAAAAAAAAAAAAAGTAACCCATAGGTCTCATCACCTCTGCCTTCTCATATATAAAGAGAAGCAAAAAAGGACTTTTAAAGACAGATTATTTATTTTGGCTCACTTGCTTCCTACTCAGTTTGAAATTGAAAACTTTTGAAGCAAATTAAGGCATAGACATTCAAATGGTCATCATGCAATATAGATAGGCAAAGGAGCAACACTGAAGTAAAACATTTAGTTGGGGAAGAAAGAAATAATAAAGCAATGAAAAAAAAGCATTGATTCACAGTGGCCTTTCTTTTCTCCCAAAGCACTTTGGGAAATGGACTTTTTTTTGAAGAGTTCATGATTGGATAAGACAGGGTTCCTCATTAGCCCGTCTGGCCCAGTGAAGGGAAAGAAAGGGAGGGATTTCACTGCATTCAATCTTGTCATCATTGCTTAAAGCTTGTCCTGTTCATACCAGAAATCTGCTGTTTATCACTTCCCCTGCCACTCCCCATTTCTGAAGCAGCTCCAAGCCCAGTTAGCCTCAGGTGCTCTCTGACAACAAAACCCCCAGTACAAATATCATTATTCCATGTTTTTTATAGATGCTTCACCTAGAAGAGGATGAATATAGCCTTCTTCAGTTCCTTGGCTGAAATTGCTTTCAACACCCCATCCTACCCTGTGTGGGTGTACACATTCAATCATTTTTAATCTATGTGTGTTCAATCATGTCTGATTCATTGTGATGCCATTTGGGGTTTTCTTGGCAAAGATACTGGAATGGTTTGCCATTTTCTTCTCTATCTTATTTGACAGATGAAGAAATTGAGGTAAACAGGGTTAAGTGACCTGTCCAAAGTCACACAGCTGGTATCTAAGGCCAAATTTGAAATTAGGAAGATGGGTCATCCAGATTCTAGGGTTAGTACTCTAACCATTGCCCCACCTATGTGCTATCCTACCCACATATATGCAAAAAGCTTCCTACTTTTTGGTAGAGGACAGGAAAGAGATTTGCACACAGTTTCATACTACTCTCTGAGAAGCTATTGACTATACATATAGTATTAACCCTGCTTGGACAGAGGTCAGACTTCTTGCCAATCTCAGCCTTCTAGAAAATATGTCCAAACTCCAGAATTCAAGAAGTAAATAAAAAATGATATTTTCGCACTTGAATTAAATGACAAAAAGACTCAATATCCAAAAAAAAAAAAAAAACCACCCAAAACTATATAATTTCTAAACCTCTTTGCAAAACTTAAAAAAACATTTAAATGACAGAATTTATTTATTCTGAAACATATTAAGAAACATCAACTCTTATTTAGCATACAATTCTTTTACAAGACTGGTTTTCTAAATAATGATAAATGTTGGAAGGGATGTGGGAAAACTGAAACACTAATGCATCATTGGTGGAGTTGTGAAATGATCTAACCATTCTGAAGAGCAATTTGGAATTATGCCAAAAGGCCTATCAAACTGTACATACCCTTTTATCCAGCAGTGTCTCTACTGGGTCTGTATCCCAAAGAGATCTTAAAGGAAGGAAAGGGACCCACATGTGCAAAAATGTTTGTAGCAGCACTTTTTATAGTGGTAAGGATTTGGAAATTGAATGGATGCTCATCAGTTGGGGAATGACTAACTAAATTAAGATATATGAATGTTATGGAATATTAATGTTCTATAAGAAATAACGAGCAGACTGATTTCAGAAAATCCTGGAAAGATTTACATGAACTGGTGCTAAGTGAAATGAGTTGAACCAAGAGAACATTGTTCAGAGGAACAACTTGATGATGGACTTGGCTCTTTTCAACAATGAGATGATTCAAGGCAATTCCATAGACAAATGAGAAAAAGTACCACACGCATCCAAAAAGAAAATTATGGAAACTGAATGTGGATTAAAGCACAACATTTGTTGTTGTTGTTTACTTGCTTGATTTATTTTTCTTTCTCATGTTTTTTTTTCCACTTTTGATCTGATTTTTCTTGCACAGCATGCCAAATATGGAAATATGTTTAGAAGAATTGCATATGTTTAACCTATGCTTGCTGTCTTGAAGAGAGGGTGGGGAGAGAGGGAGAAAAATGTAAAATACAAGTTTTTGCAAAGGTGAATGTTGAAAACTATCTTTGCATGTATTTGGAAAAATAAAATACCATTTAAATAAAATAAATAAATTATTTTTTAAAAGATTAAATGACACAATACTTGTAAAGCCCTTTGTAAACCTTAAAGCACCATATAAATCATAGCGATTAATCTTTTTAAAAGAAGAAGATTGATTTTCTGGTTTCTTGTTCAAGACAGCAAGGAATGTAGGGGAGTATTGGAAGGAAAAAAGTGAGAATGGACAGCCTGACATTAAAAGAAGAACTGAATTACTACATAATATGATAATCGATTTTCATAGTATAATCAAGAGAATTTTAAATTCTGTTTAGAGAGAATTTTAGACATGGAGAACAGCCTACGTTAGTGCTTCATTATGGCAAGGAGGTAACTCTAGGCAACATGGTATGGTAGGAAGAGCATTCAATTTGCCACTAGAGAATCTGGGTCTAAATCTTGGTTTTGCTCATTAATAGGAGGCAGCTAGGAATCAGAGTGAATAGAGTACTGAGCCTAAAGGAAGAAAAACCTGAGTTCAAAGGCTTAGATACTTTGTTACCCTGAATACAGCCTCTGTCTGCCTCAGTTTCTCCAATTGTAATGGGAATAATAATAATAATGCCCACCTTCCAGGATTGTTGTAAGGATCAAATAAGATAATTACAAAATGTTTAGCACAATATCTGGCACATAGTTGATACTTTATAAATGTTTGTTTCCTTCTAACTACCTACCAAAATTATATTGGATAGGTTATTTTCACTCTTAACTTGTTTCTTCCTCTGTAAAATGAATGGGATGGACTAGAAGATCGTCTCAGAGCCTACCAAACTGAAAAGTTTTCCTTTAGACAGGACCAGTTTTCTTCCTGAATTTGGAGGTCATCATCAGAATGTCCTTCACAAGTGATGAATATTCTTTGTCCACAGAAACTTCTGAAGATACTTCTTAGAAATAGAGAGGTGCAGGGATGAAACCACAAAGCTGTTAAGTATTGATGATTAAAGAGATATCATTTGCCTAGAAATTTCTCATTGCTAGAACAGCTCATTCCCTATCAATATCCAAAATGGAGAAATATATTTGCATGTACATTCTCCTTCTTTTTTTTGTCTGTTTGTATACATGTATATGTATTGTGTGGGTGTTGCTTTGTAGAGTGGGAGGGGGAAAAAAAGGAGCTGTAACTCCTCTCCCAGAAAAGCTGACATGGAGATTTGGTGAACTGAAGTGGAGCATATAAGTATGCATTTACCCCATGTTCTCCAGATTTTATATCTTGGGGAAAATTCATTTGACTGGAGAAACTCCATAGAGACTAGGAGAAGAAAGTATGGCTGAGTCTAATTCCATGCTTCTCCTATTAAGGGAGGTTGAGATGGAGTCAGGTCCTTCCTGCTGCAAAAGGCAGATAACTGAGAGACAATGAGATCAGAAAAAATAAAGCACTTTCCAGCTCAGAGCAAAGAGCAAGTGAGACGGATGTAAATCAGAGACATTTGAAGAGCTGGAACAGATATGTAGAAGCTTACTGAGAAAAGAGAGTGTATTGGGCCAACCTAACAGATCTTGATTGGTGAGACAAACTACATCAGCCACTAGCAGCCTCTACATCTACTATCTACTTCTCTGAAATGCTGCTCTGGGGACATTCCCTTAACTATAAAGACACTCTAATTTCCCTTTCTCCTCTAGTTGGCCTAGAAATGGGTGTGATGTGGAGAAGAAAAGGGAAAAAAAAATTCCACCTGCAACTGTCAGCTCAACCTGCTGTAGCTCGTTTTATTGTCTGCTATCCTGGGTTTTTTCCCCCCCTCTCTTTATTGGAGGCTTTAAGGGTTAAGTTTCTAGCTTAGTCGCATAGCTAGTAAATAAGGCTGAATCTGAACTCAGGTCCTCCTGACTCCAGAGCCAGTGCTCTATCCACTGCACCACCTAACTACCCCTGCATCTTTATGCTTTTGATACTGCTAATAAATTAAATAGTCATTAAGAATGACTTTTTTTTCTAAGCCCAGGCTTAGCATTGTCTATCTTTAGACTTAAAAGGACATTGAGTTTATTGGCTCAAGATTGAGAGAGATGAAGTCATCACTTAAAAGAAAGGAGTTTCTAGATCCTGGTCCAGTCTGGGGGCAATAAGCTGATTAGAGAAAAGATGTCTTCTGGAAATATTACAAATAATATCCCAGAACACCCTTTGATCTGGAGAGAAATTTATTAAAGAAACAAGCTTATGAGCAGAATATAAATAAGGAGAGAGGATTGTTTATGAATGAATCTTTTTGACACTGATGATAGCACCCAATTTTGTCTGGTGTTATGTGGCCTCTAAAGCCAAACACTCCCCATTCCACAAAGTATTCCATATATACTACTCCCTTATAGTTTCTAATACCTTCTCTAATCCTTTATTTCTACCATCCTTTCTTTTTGTTCAACATAGTTTCAGAATCCAGAATATTGTGTGCTCCAGGAATTAATTCTAGATCTATTATATCATCCAGAAATCCAGGGGATTAGTATTTCTACTATTATGGCTATGTATGCATATAGATACCATATATAACTACATGTATATATTGCTGCTCTACATCATCTTACATGATTGCTGCCTTCCTGTTACATGGACATGGCTGAAAAGACCACTATGCAACCATAAAAATTGTTCTTTGGATTGTGGCTACAGCTGGTATTTCTAGTCTGTCATTTTGGACTCTGTTCCTAAGGCTTCCTCTTTGCCTTAAACCATACTTATAAAGGGTTGCCTCATTCCTAGTCCTGGCATGCCAGGACTATGAGCAAAGGGGCTCTTTTAAAACCCTTTTACCCATGCAACTCAGCAAGTATCCAGATATAACTGTCTTTGTTTTCTGAAAGAGGATACAGCTCAGCTCAGAGAGGTCTGGCAAGCAAGACTAACTCTGGACAAAATGTTAAACTATGAGATGTTTGTCTTTGGAGCTTGTTCTGAGCTATTTACCATGCTCAGTAGAATCCTTTTCCTTCCACACAGGTATTCCATACCCTCTCGGTCTGTCCTCATTTCTTTTTATAAAAATCCATTGGCAAGAAATTATCTGTAACTTATTGATTCTGAAGTGTAAATGATCAATAAAGTTTAAATGTTACCTCTGTGACTAAATGCAGAGTCAGATTCCTGTGACCCATTCCCCATCTCTTGCAGGATGCCTATACCTCCAACAAGATAGTGATGATCAAACTGAGAGCCTAAGGTCAGAGCTTAGAACTGAAAGGAACTTTGGACATTATTTTGTCCAACCCTTCATTTTACAGATAAGGAAACTGAGGCCCAAGGAGGTTCACTAATTTTCCCAAGATCACATAGACAAATGTCTAATGTAAAATGGCAAAAATGGGATTTATACTGGCTTCTCTCAGCCAGAAATGTAATATTCTTGTCACTAGACAATACAACTCTCTAGATAAATGTTTTAAAGCACTTTGTAACTATGTTGCTCCATAAAAATGTGAGCAATTATTGACTTCCTGTAGTCTGCACTAATCTCTCAGAAATGAAAGAAGAAAGATCCCCATTATCCTTTCAGAAACTAGCCCTGAAACAATAGCGGTTACCTACTAGAGCTAAGAATGGATCTTAGCATTTTGTTTAGAGATATGATGTTCTGAGGCATGTATAGCTCTCAGAAATAAATCAATAAAAACTTATTATCTTTACAGATAACTCTTAGGTAAACTGAAACCTAAGCTACAAATGAGGGAGAAAGTGTAATCATCTGCTCTCTGGAAAGAACTCAGATATTTTCCCAAAATAAGAAAAATCCTTAGAGAATATTTTTCACACTGTTCATAATATGCTCAACATTGCTATTAATATACAAAATACATTGTTGTTATTGGGTTAATTAATAATCTTCAATTTATACATTCTAGCAACTTGTAACAATCTTCCAATCATTCCTCTGCCTCACTCCAACATGAGGAAAATATAGTCCATGCTTTGCAGCATAACTCATAAGGGAAGAGTTCTAATAATTCCCCTCCCCACTGTGCCAGGACTGCCACCGATTCTTACTAACCTACTAAGGGAGTGGATGGATAAAATGGCCCCAGACAACAATGCAAGATCACCAACCAAATAAAAATGTGGAGGAGAGATGCCAAGGACCTGCGAGGAAACTGTAAGAGATCCCATTCTCCATGTGTCACCCCTTAACTCGATTTACGGTGTTCCATTGGTATTTAATGGACAGACGAGGGTGAGAGTGCACCACTGGAGCGTTCCCAGCTCAGCTGGCCATTTTTGTGCTTTTCCCCCACCCCTGGCTGGGAGATAATGACAGTGTCAGCTGCAGAAAACCATGGGAAGCAGGCTCTGACACTATTGCTTTGAAGTAGTTATCAAGTCTTCAGAGATCTTTCTCTTATGTTTGCCTCCCTCCTTTCACTTCTCCCTATCCACTCCATACCTTGCCTCAACTCTAGCCCCAACTTTATCTATCTATCTATCTATCTATCTATCTATCTATCTATCACTATCCATTCACATCTATCTATATCTGGCACAGGGTTGCCACCTACCAGCTGTCCATAGTTCCCTCACCCCCACTGCTTCCCAGCACCACACTACCATGAAACACACTTAAAAAGAATATCTTCCACTTCAGTGGGTTCCAGTTTACCAACCCTTCATCCCCGTCTTTGGCCCCATTGAGATGATTTAATAAACACTGCCTCCCCTCCCCATCTTGTTGTTGTTGTTCTTTTTTCTACTTTCAAGCTGCCTTCTCTCAAAAGCCCCCTTTCCATCTCCAAGGGAAGTGATTATATTTGCTTTTGTGGCCCAATTCAGATTTGCCAGTCTGTCGTCTTCTAATTGATTTACATTGATCTGCCCACTGTTTCTCACAGTCTGGGATTATTTGTTCTCCCTCCCTTCTCTTCTCCTGAGTTGTCATCATTCACAAACTATACACAAAATTTAGTTTTTTTTTTCCTTTCTCTCTCCTTTCCACCAACTTGTAAAATAATAAACTTTTCTCTTCCATCATCTTCTTCCTCCTTTTCATCTTTCTCTTCTTCTCTCTTCTGTGTTCTTATTTTTCCTTATTTCCTCTTCTTCTTCCTCCTGTACTTTCTTCTCTTCTTCCTTTCCCCCTTCCTCCTCCTCTTTTTCCTCTACCTTTCTTTGGAAAATTCAAATGGTTTCTTCCTGATTTTTAAATCTGTATGCCTATTTTATGCATTTTCCTGAGGCAACCCAACCTAGGGTTTTATTCTTAGGGAGCTCTATAAATAGTTATGGATCACATAAAAATATTAGTAACTGGAGGAAGCAGCAGGCTGCAAATTCTGCAATGTCCTGAATGCATTAGTGTTTACAGCTTTGATCTGACCATATACATATTGGAAGGTAAAGAAGAGAAAAAATGTCCTTCATAGCACTCCACACCATCCAAATAAAAGTATAGAGGAAATATGGCAAGGACCTCTCTAAGTTATCTAATGAAATATTCCATTCAAATTCCTTAACATGATCTACATATTGCTTTTAACAGGATTTTTGGTTCTATGAGAGCCACCTCAACCACTATTGTATTTGCATTTTTTGACATAGAGGAGAGACAAAATTTTACAAAGTTTTAAAAATGCAATTCAAATCAACAAGTATTTACTAACTTCCTATTATACACCTGAACTGTACTAAGTCTTAGGGATACAAAGATAAAATGAAACAATCCCTGTCCTTGAGGAGTTTACATTTTGTTGAAGAAAGTAAGCTATACCTATGTAAGTAAATACAAAATATATACGAAATATTTATTTGAGGATGACATAGATCAAATATGAAGGGCAATTTATCAACAATAGAACAAATATTCCATCAACAAAATGAAGGGTAGGGAAGAGCAGGATAAGGAAATCAGAAGCAGGATGCTCATAGAAGATAAAATGGACAATTGTAATTCCATAAAATTTAAAAGTATTTACAAAACAGAAATAATGCAGTTTAAAATTAGAGGAAAATAGGTTATGGGAGGAAAACTTTGCAGTAAGTTTTTCAGATAAAAGCCTCGTTTCTAAGATATTTGAGGAATGGATTCAAATAAATAAGAATAAGAGCCATTCCCCACTTGAAAAATAGTCAAAGGATCCAAATAAAGTTTTCTAAGGAAGAAATCCAAGCTATCAATAGCCATATAAAAAATGCTCCAAATCACTAATTACTAGAGAAATACAAATTTATGAAGTCCTGAGACTGCATTATCCTATCCATCAGACTGGCAGAGTTGGCAAAAAAGGAAAATGACAAATATGGGAAGTGAAAAACAAGCATTTTAATGCATTATTAATAGAAATATGGATTGGGTCCAGACATTCTGGAAAGCAATATGAAACTGTGCCCAAAAAGCTCCTAATTTCTGCATCCCCTTTGACTCATAAATATCACTATTTGGTCTATTTCTCAAAGAGAGTAGAGAAAGAGAAAAATATCCCATATGTATAAAAAATATTTATAGCAATTCTTTCTCTCTCTCTCGCTCTCTCTCTCTCTCTCTCTCTCTCTCTCTCTCTCTCTCTGTCTCTCTCTCTCTTTCTCTTTTTTTTTTTTCTTTTGAAAGCAAAGAACTAGAACCTAAAAGAGTGCCATCAGTTGGGAAATGATTAAACAAATTATGGCATATAAATTTAAAGGAATAGTATTGTGCAATAAGAAAAATGAAACAGTTTCAGAGAAACCTACCAAGTCTTATTTGAACTGACGCTGAATGAAATAAGCAGAATAATTCATACAATGACAATGACAGTGTAAAGACAAACAATTTTGAAAAATAATAATTCTGATCAACAGTAACAAACCATAATTCCAATTTATTATCAGTTACAAAGTATATTCTCCAACCTCCCATGCTTCTGTCCAAGCACTTCTTTCTCCAGAATATTTGCCAAAGCAACTTTGATGAGTTTCAAAATCCATAATTACTATATCTTATACTTCACCTCCATCTATTGCTGGGAGAAGATTATGGTAGAAAGAGATACAATCCTGAGCAATAGTTTAATTTCAGCTTGATATTCAAAAAACTCTTTACATTTTGTTTTGTTTTACTGTCTTTTAAAAAGTTACTGTTTTAAAAAGTCAGATAACCATAGTATAAATTATCGAAATCCTATGAATGCAATTGTTCATGAAAAAGAAAAGGAAATTCTCTCTCTCTCTCTCTCTCTCTCTCTCTCTCTCTCTCTCTCTCTCTCTCTCTCACACACACACACACACACACACACACACACACACACACACTTAACAGAATTTAAGATTTTTTTTTTTTCTGGGCAAATTCTGAACTTTAACTCTTAATTAACATGGAACCTGAGTCTGGAAGTAGGTCACTCATTTTATATAGTTGGAGCACCATCTTGTGAGCAGCAAAGAATACTGACACTGTTGGGAAAATCTGAACCCATGCAGTGATGTAGTTACTAGGATGGTTGCCTGAAAGTAGCACCACCTTCTGGCCAAAATATACACAATAACTTCACCATCGATTAATTTATTATATTACAACCCATGTAGATGATTGATAAAACAAGGTTATGGGAAGAGATGCAAGAAATGAGAATAAAACATAAAAATGAATATTAGCTTGAACAAACTGAAACCTGTCACACTGGAGTAAAGCAGAACATAAGTGAGAACATTGTAAAACTTTTGAGATATGGAGATAAAGAACTCATATAACATGGGTTCAATCTCAGTAAAGTAGGAAATAATGTTAATCAACTGAAAACAACCAAGATGGGGGTAAAACTTAGGATTTGAAGAAAGAGGAAATAAAATATGACTAAAAGCATGTATGTGCAGTAGAGTCCAGGTGAAGTTAGACATGATAAATTTGTTGTGGATCCAAACAGCTTGATTTCAACCTTTCTTAAAGCAGCATCTAGCAGCTTCAAAGTGTAGCAAAAGAAGCAGATGGTAAAAGTTACTCAGGGTTGAGAGTTAGCAGAGTGGAAATAGCAGAATGTCAAGAGGGCAAAGGATTTAAGGATGGAGAAAGCATTATAGAAGTAGCTAGTCACAGGGTAAAGACTGAGTAAGAAGAAAACTGAGATCAGAACTGTGTGGTCTATTGGGCCAAAAGAGTACAATTGAAGGACTAGGAGTCATATTGAACATAAAGAACAAGTATGGAAGAATTAAGTAACTGAAAAAGGTAAAAAAAAATTGGGATAAGGGAAGAGAATTTCAAAGTTCAAGATTTCAGAAGCAGAACAATTTCCAGAGATAGTGAGGTCTACCCTGTGATCATGCTCATGGGTAACCAAGGTAGCAAAAAGGTGAAGGTCTTGGAGGTCGACTATTCTTTTTTTATTAATAGTTTTTATTTATTAGATGTATGCATGGGTAATTTTACAATATTGACAATTGCTAAACCTTTTGTTCTAATTTTTCCCCTCCTCCTCCACCCCCCCATATGGCAGGTTGACCAATACATGTTAAATAGTTAGAATATAAATTAAATACAATATATGTATACATGGAGGTCGACTATTTTGAAGTCACCCCTACTTCTGACCATATGCTTTCTATTCTGCTCTGAGAAGCAGTAAGGAGGGAGAAATGAGATTCCTCCTTAACATAAAATTTAAGCTAAGTGGTATTATAAGATCTAGTATTTATTTTGCCTTTATTTTCTTATTTTTAGTGGTTGGGAATGGAAGCCAAGAGAAGAGGGGAGAAAAATTGATCCTTCACCCAATGTGGACGGGAGTCTGGCTCCTACTTCTAATTCTTTTCTTTTTCCATGAAAACTCTACAAATTTTGAAAAGTTGTTTCTCCAAAAGCTCTGTGTAGCAGCAGAAATATAAATAGCTGTAACTATATGGAGGAACAATTAGGCGATACCAATTTTCTGAGTATCCTTACTAATATCACTAGATCATTAGGGCTGACACAATACTGTTGAACAGGATGGAAGTAACAATGTGAAGAAAGGAATTTGCTGAAGTTTTATAGTGTGAACTTATGAGTGGTACTGTAGTATCTTGGTGCATATATCACACTACAGCTACACATACAAACACATACTCCTTAAGGTCATGGAAAACAGAGTAACCCTGCCAAAAAAAACCAAACCACAAAACAAGTTGGAGAATCTGCAGCTGGGTACTGATTGGTTTTCTGGTCAAAAACCAAAACAAACCAATTTGGTGGTGGGGTGGAATGCAAAGGTAGTTGAGGGAAAAGGATAGCTATATTGATGTGAGTATGGAGTGGAAGGAAAAAAGGAAAAAACATTTTTAATGTGAAATGGATTTGTGGCTTCAGCCAAGTCTCCCAGAGGGTAGGTGTTATTGAAATCACCATCCCAGCTGATTGCCCACAGCAGAATGGGGCCTGAAGTGGTTAAGCCATCATGGGAACACAAGATTATGTCCCATGTTCCTCTCCCATATAGAGGGGTCACTTGAAGGAGTCTACATTGGGGGAAAGAGGATTTCTCCCTTGGGAATGAAGCTATCCATGCAGTTCCAATTCATCTCTTGCATTGCCTTCTGTTACCAAACTAAATATGACTTCTTAACCAAAAAGATAAAGCATTTCATTTGAAAAGATTCTATAGCATACTCAGCACACGAGGTTCTAAGCCCCATCATTGAAGTAACCTGAATGGCTGACTCTAGCAAGTAACTTTTTTGTCCAACCTCAGTCTTTGCACTTGTATAATCCAAGTTGGGGGTCCAGTTCTATCATTTCTTAGCTCTAGTTCCTTTGAGCTTTAGCCTTCAAGAGAGTTTCTACAAAGGCAAATACTTTCTCCCCAACATGATATTGAAAGTGTTATTAACCCCATTTCACAAATGAAGAAACTCAGATTATTAACTTGTTTACTCACAGTTATACATCTGCTAAATGGTGGAACTGTACCTTGAATCCAATCCTCTTCTAAGAAAACATGTCTTTGAGATTACAGAAGGATAAATTTATCCAGATTTCTAAAAGGTTTCATTTTAGGGAATGAGATTTTTCTGGCTACCCTTCTCTGATGTTTGCTTCATAGTCTTGGCTCCTATGTTACAGGTGGTCCAGCTCCTAATCCTAATACTCCATGTATCTTTCAGAGTCATTTGTTTTTCCTCCAGTGTCCTTACTAAGAGTATGGGGGTGGAGTGGAGTAGAGTGGATGCTATAGGGTCCTACTCTACTCTCCCTGATAAAGCTATGAAGAACTTGAAAATGAGAAGCCCATACTAACTTCACTTTTACTATTCTTAAGGGCCCCCTAGGTTACTTTGCCTTCTGTTGGATAACCCAGCATAGCTAGAACACAGTAAATACTCGGTCAATATTTGCTGATATATATGTATCTCTTATCTGTATCTGTAAATAGATATAGATATGTTTACAGATATAGCTATCTCCTTTCCCCTTTTCTCAGTTTCTGGAGAGAGTGGTGGGTTTTATGTAAGTTATTTTTGTTCTTAATGTTAGAAGTCTAATGATAGAATAAACTGGTTTGCACTTATATTTTCTCAGTAGTTTTTTATTTTAAATTCGATCTCCCCTTTCCCAATTTGTAGAGATTTAATTTTACACCTTATCGGATTTAAATCTGTAGATAACCTCCTCTCTCCAGGGTGAATACTCTTGGGGACAGTTGTACCGTTAGCATTTCCAAGTCATTTCCCCCCTACTCACTCCCCACCCCACTTTCTCCTGAACTAACTTTCCTATTTGTTGCCCTTTGTAGCGTTTGTCACTACCTTCACTGATCAACATAACACTTCATCAACAAAATCATAGTATATGGGGATTTCAGTTCCCTTTGCTTAAATGAGAAATTCCATAATTACAACTCTAAATTCGAGTTAGTTTCAACAGAAACAGAAAAATTTGGGGTTCTAATCCCAGTTTTTCTCTTTGGAAGAGGTGGATATATCAGTAAGCCAGAGTTAAAAAAAACAAAGAGAGGGAAGGACACTTCCAGCCCATGGCAGAGCCACAGCAGCAGGCGGCAGCCTGTATTTAGGGGTGTCCAGGAAAGGCAGAGAGAGACAGGGAGGCAAAAGGAAGGGGGGGGGCGGGAATCCCGGAGCTTTGCAGAGCAGAGCTCTTGTGTGCAGTCAGGAACAATGATCGACAACACGGATGCGCAGAAATCAATACGCTGCAGGATCCCGGGGCCCGGGGATCCCGTGGAGGAGCCGTTCCATGCGCACGCACCGGGCTGAACATCTGTCGGGCAAACAAAAAAGCGAACAGAAGAGAACAAAGGCGAAGAGGATTATTTTCACTCAAGTTCTTCAGCCTCAGCAGGAAACGTCCAAGCTGTTCTGGCCTTCAGACACTGAAGCTTTATGGAGTGTGCTGTCCGGAAGACGCCAAACCTAGTTACCGAAGGACAAAAGGATGAAGGAGCGAACAAAATGCAGACGGAAAATTCAGAGAGATCCTCAGAGTGGGAATATCAAAACCTGCAAACGGGCTTCATAGGGAATCTAAATGTCCAGCTCCATATCATATATATGTGTGTGTGTGTGTGTGTGTGTGTGTGTGTGTGTGTGTGTGTGTGTGTGTGTATGTATATATTTTCCCCTCATATGTGTGTGGATTTCTTTTCCTCCCTCTCCTCACTGCATTACTCAGATTATTCATTCATTCTCTTCCCTCATCTGACTCTACATTCCACCCCACCCCCAAATTGGTTTTTTATTTTTCCTAAAAAATTAATCAGAAAATATACATATATATGTGTGTGTGTACATACATATTTGTCAATATATACATATACATATGTGTGGGTATATGTGGATAGTTTATTCCACAAGTGCTTACTAGTCATACTAGTGTATTCTTAAATTAATTTATAGTAAAAATTCTTAATTTTTTTGAATGTTATGGACCCTTTTGGGGGTGAAGCCTATGGAGCTCTCCTCAGAATAATATTTTAAGTGCATAAAATAAAATGCTTAAAGGAAACCATAAATGAGCGAAAATAACAAAGCAAAGGGTTTTGTTTTTCTCCATCCAATCTCACAAACTCCTTGAAATCTATCCATAGGCTCCGACTAAGAACCACTGGTATAAAAATTATAGGTAAAGAACTTGAGGAGGGAGTCAAGTAGAGTTGAAATGAAAAATACTTAAGCTCAAACTAAATAAAGCGATAAATATAACTCCATAAAATTAATAAAACACCTAAATTGCCAGGACAGAAACACAAGAATTTAAAACCAATACACCCACAATATAAAGATGCCAAATGGTGCTTGATAAATGGCCTTCTGGTCCCTGGAAAACTCACCCTTTGAGGACCTTGTCTAGACATACCTATTCTGCCAAGCCCTCATTACTGTCATAAGCTTCCAGAATTGAAGGTTAAATGGAAATAGAGCCAACATACACAGACACAGACATCCCCAAATACATACAACTCTAAGCACTCCAAGGACTCCCTACGTATTTAAATTGAGTGCCTGTCCTTCCTATCTATGGAGGAGCCTTACAACTGAGCTTCATCAGAATGCATGGTCATATTAGCTAATTCTGATTTATGTTAATTCATTCATCTGTACTGTGGATTCCATATGTACAGACTGCCTTTCCCTCAGAAGCCAATTATAATCAATTGCTCTGTGCAAGTGTCCTGTTTCCTTCTCAGTACTGGGTATTACAATGCATTTAAGAGTCCTAAGACTATGACTTTGGGGGCATTTGTTTGAATTTCATAAATTCTTTGAGACAGTTTATGGTAATTGAGTGGTAATTAAGTAGATCATTCACTATTGGTTGGGAGGACTTCTTTTTTTTGTGAAGGGAGGAAGAGAAGAAGGAAAGAAAGAAGGAAGGAAGGCAAGCGGGAAGGGAGAAAAGGAAGGAAGAAAAGAAGGAAAGAAGGGAGAAAAAGAAGGAAGGAAGAAAGAAAAGAAGGAAAAGAGGGAGGAAGGAAGGGAAGGAGGGACAGAGGAACTTGTAGACTGACTGAGGGAAAGAGAGGGTTAAATCTTAATGATTGGATGAATAATAAGATTGTCCAAAACAAATAGATTTGTTTTGTTTGAGGTAGGAGATGAGGAGTTGAATTTTAGACATGATATAGTTAAAGAATTGGTGGGCATTGAGGGAGAAATATTTCGTAGGTGGTTTCACCTAGGTACAAATATGGCTCTAGTAACTAGTATTAAAAAAAAGGATGAAAGCTGGAGATATAGCCCTGGAAGTCATGAACATAAAGGTGATAGTTGAAACCATAGTGTGATTATCACTGAGAGAGAGTGCAAAGAGATAAGAGCAAAACTCTGAGAATAAAACTTTAAGAAAGGGGGTGAAAAAAAGGAAAAAGGTCCCAGCAAGGCCCTTAGATTTAGAACTGGAAGTCATCTTAGAGGTCACTTAATTAGCACTTTCATTTTATAGACGAGAAAAGTAAGGTTCAAAACCTAAAGTCCCTCTTACCCAAGTAGTAAGCCTACTGTCAGAGCTGAATTTCAACCGCAGGTCTCTGGCTCCAAATTTAGCACTCCTTCCACAATGTTCCTCCATGTTGTCCTCAGTCTTTTGGAAAGAAGAAGCTACAATTCATTTTCTTGAAGTCTCAAATTCAGTGGAGGTTCAGAGGAAGTGCCAACAGCACTTGAGTAAGAATGTTAGAAGCACCACCACTGATTATTTTCTTCCTACTGAAAATCCTACTAATAAGAAGGACGTGGCATTAAAGGGAGTGGCACAATAACAACTGGCTTGAATATTTACCAGATAAGGCTCTAAGATTTAATAAATACTAATCTGAGGATGGAATGTCTTTTATTCTTTTACCCATTCCCAAATTGCTCCTTACACCATAATGCCTTACAACATCTTATTTCCTCACTCATCCCAATCACTAAGGAATATATGATAGATACTGACTTACTTTCCCAAAGGTATTTTTATTTTTTAAAAAAAGGACAATTATAATAACTGAGATTTATAGAGCACTTTAAGATTTGCAATACACTTTACATACATTTTATCCTTTGAGTTTTGTAGATACCAGATGAGATGTTTTACCTTCTCCCTAACTCATTTCTGCTTTCTACAGAACTCTTCTTTCTCAGCTTAAAAAATTAAGGTTCTTGATCCAGTTTTTCTTGTGCAGCAAGATAACTGTATAAGTATGTATACATACACTGGATTTAACTTTTTTTTTTTTTTTTTGGCTGAGGAGGCAATTGGGGTTAAGTGACTTGCCCAGGGTCACATAGCTAGGCAGTGTTAAGTGTCTGAGATCAGATTTGAACTCAGGTTCTCCTGACTTCAGGGATGGGGCTCTAAGATTTAACATATATTTTAATATATTTAGTATGTATTTGATTATCTGCCATTTAGGAGAGGAGGTAAGGGGAAGGAAAGGATAATTTGGAACAGAAGGCTTTGCAAGGGTCAATGTTGAAAAATTATCCATGCATATGTTTTGTAAATAAAAAGTTTTAATTTAAAAAAAAAAGAAGAAGAAGAAAGGGAAAAAAAGTCAAGAAGATCCCAGGTGAAAAAAAAAGAAAAGAAAAGAAAATTAAGGTTTTTTGTTTTTGTTTTTTTCACAGTGATTCTTGGTGATGTTAGGAATCTTAACAGTAAGTAGGAAGAAATAAAGGGGGGATATTTATAATCATGGATCATTTGTAAATCACAGTGATTCTTGGTGATGTTAGGAATCCTCAGTAAGTAGGAATAAATAAAGGGGAGATATTTATAATCATGGATCATTTGTACCAGGGACTGCTGGTATATAGTTATATACCCCTAATTCTTCAAGTTATGAAGTAATTTTTTCATTTTAAACATTTGACCAACTATATGATAGGGTGAATATATATAATAGAGAAGAATGAAGGTATTAATGATACACAGTTTTAAAAAGAATTCCTGTTTTGCATAACCACATGTATCTCCTCAAGGGGGGGAGGGAGGGGAAAGGAAAGGAGGTAATTTGGAACTCAAAGCTTTAAAAACATATTTTTAAAAATTGTTTTACATGTAACTGGAGAAAATAAAATATTAAATAAAATTCCCTCCATTCCTATGGAAGAGTCCATGAGTAGCCAGGGATCCATCTATTTGGAAATTACTTTGGATTGTTTAAAATTACTGATTTCTTATAGCACTGAAATATTTGTTAACCTAATGCCCTAATGGATTGATCCCAGAAATATTAGTAATTATGAACAGATGCTAAGTGAAGTAAGTAGAATCAGGAGAATATTGTACATAGCAACAAGATTATATGATGATCAATTCTGCTGGATGTGGCTCTTTTCAACAGCAAGGTGATTCAGGCCATTTTCAATGGTCTTGTGATAGAAAGAGCCATCTGTGCCCAGGGAGAGGATTGTGGAGACTGAGTATAGATCACAAAATAATATTTTCACTTTTTTTCTTGTTTGCTTGCACTTTGTTTTCTTTCTCATTTTTTCCCTTTTTGATATGATTTTTCTTGTTCAGAATGATAATTGTGGAAATAATGCTTAACATGGATTGTTTGCCATCTAAGAGAGAAGATAGGGGGAAGGAAGGGAGAAAAAAAATTGGAACACAAGGTTTTGCAAGGGTGAATGTTGAAGATTATCTACATGTGTTTTGAAAATAAAAAAGCTTTATATAAAAAATAAAGTTACCTTACACTTCAAGAAAATATTAATAGTTATTAATACTGATAATAACTAGTGTTAATCACTAATGGTAGGTAGGGGTAAATGCCCCTGACAAAAGCCCAAGTCATTTGGGATCTCAACCAGGACAGATTGATTTAAGAGAAGATATTGTTATCATCTTCTTTTGTCCCCTTTGGATTAAGCAAGCTATAAGTAATATTCCTTCAGAAAGATAAGGAATAAGAGAAAGAAAAAAGAAAATAAATGATATAGTAGAAACTATGAAAATTAAAACCTCCCTCTTCTTTGGGGTATGTGTCTATGCTTCATTTGTTTCCTTTTAGAGATCATTTGTGAAGCAGCCAGGGGCTAATTTGAATAACTTATCCCAGAGAAACACAGCAGCCAAAAAGACAAATGGAGAGATAGTAGACATAACCCTCCAAAACCCAAGATTCAATGGAAGGTACCAACATGAGAAGGAAGTAAATTTTTCATGTATTGATGGAAAGAAGAGGCAAATAGCTTTGGAACTCAGTTGCACAAAAAATGTTTTGTTTGTTTGTTTTAATGGTAGCACTCTTTTTCTTGCATGGTTTTTAATTGATATTTTTCAGGCTAAAGTTTAACTCCATATAAGCCAAGTCCTATGGAAGTTGACAAATACCATTAATGAAAGCCAACAAAAGAACTAAACTTCAGCAGGCAAAGCTGCAAAAAATAGCAGTGCTAGAAACTAAGTTATAGAAAGAAGAACCATATCTAATAATGGGCTGGTCTTTGATTGTCGCCTATTGAAGGGAAAAGTGATTGAGAGCAAATTTTAGACTGCTTCACAGGATTCTCACTGGAAGTTATAATATAAATATAATATAATATAAATCACAGAACCTATACAAGTTTGATAAAGAAAAGTTGCCTTGTAAAAAAGGACAGCTTTAGAATATCTAAGGATTAGATAAAAATATTTTCTGTAACCACTTATTTGGCTATAAAACTATATCATATTCTAAGGCTTGTGAATTTGTTTGCTTTTTAAAAAAAAATTTTATTATAGCTTTTTATTTACAAGACATACATATGGGTAATTTTTTCAACATTGACCTTTGCAAAACCTTCTGTTCCAACTTTTCCCCTCCTCCCCACACCCTCCCCTAGATGGCAGGTAGACCAATACATATTAAATATGTTAAAGAATATGTTAAATGCAATATATGTATACATATTTATACAGTTATCTTGCTGCAAAAAAAATTGGATTTAGAAATTAGGTAAAAAATAACCTGTGTGATTATAATTCTGAGACTTCCAATGATAAGTAACTGGACCAGCTCTTCCCCATCATGATGTAATGGTGACTATGTTTACAAGACCATTAGAGTTAAGGGGTCTCCATTAAGAGAGCTTCAACCTGGGCCAAATAAGCATCAACCTCGAAACAGATATATCAAGGCTTGAAATCAGCCTTGTGAGTTCCAGAAGTCTAGAGGTCCTACATCCATGGAATAAAGATAACTGGTGGCAAGGGGAGTTTCTTCATCAGAAAAAAGAAGGAAAAATAATAACCATGTGATTTATAACTTAGCAAATAGCATTGTACCTTTTTCCCTTTATTTTGATCTTGGAAGAAAAATGGCCTTTATTATAGATGCTGTATTGTTGAGTAATATAAACATTTAACAGGTTATTTCTTAAAACACACACTCTTTTGATTACATTCTAATGGAATCTCCTTTTCCTATAAATCAAACTAAATAAAAGATGATTTTGTAGGACAACTACAAGATAAAGAAAAAGAACAGGCTAGGATTATTTCATCCACAGCATACAATGTTTTTGCTTACAGGAAACTCTCTTAGAATAAAGGCATTTAAGGAAGTAGAGTGGGAAGGGGGTGGGTGGGTTATGATTCCTACTATGTGTCTGAAAAACTGACTAATTTTGAAATTTCTCTCATCTTTATGATGAGAGTTCTCTAAAAGATAACTTTAGAGAACATGTTCATTATCTTAAATTTTTGTCCTTACTGTGACACTTGCTGCTTTCAATTCTGGTCACTGCTAGCGTTCCCAAAGTAGAGTTTGAAGGTGAAGGTGATTTTTCAGTACCAGAGCCCTGGCCTGGTATCTCCTTCATACCCCCTCCATCTTCAATAGTCTGAATGTTTTTGCTTAATTGTTTTTTATTTCACAAAAGAAAATTCAATCAGTAGTGGTGGGTAGGAATCAAAAAGGACAATGATAGAAAGCACCCATAAAATGCACATTTTTAAAATACTGGATTATCCATAGCCTCATCCTCAGGTTAGCTATTTACAGTACAAGAAACCACTTAACTGTGAAGCAAGGGAAGCTATATAAAGTTAGACCATTTATAAATACACAGAATAATTACCCAATCCATCATTGTCCCTGGAGAATTTCCTGGTTCTGAATTCTCTATTTAATCCTCAGCCTGATCCAGATCCTCCCCTACTTAGTTCCCTAAGAATCATAGAACTTGAAATGAAAACTCCTAATTTCTCAGAGGAGAAAACTGAAGTCCATAAGGTTAAGTGATTTGCCAAAGAGCACAGTTGTATTTGTTCTTTTTCTAGTTCCATTCTGCTGCTATGTCCAGCCCCAGATTTGAGCTTTGTCTCTCTGTTTCTCTGCTCTCTGTGTCTGTCTCTATCAATCTCTGTTTCTATCTCTCTTTGTCTCTTATTCTGTCTCCCCCTCTCCCCCCAATTCTTTCTTTTAATCTGTTTCTTTATCTCTGTCTCTTCCCTTCCCCTCACCATTTTCTCTGTCTCTCTGCTTTCTGTCTTTCTGTCTTTCTGTCCTTTGCTATCTCTGATCATCACAGAAGGAACAGGAACAGGTAGGTCTGATTCTTATAATCTCACCTCCTTCTATGGCGCAGACACATTGAGCCTCTAGCCTGTGAGCCACAGTATTTTCCAGAGTACCAATCTGCCATGATGTAAAAATCAACCTTGACTTTGACTATGATTGACTTGAGGCAAATCATCTTATCCTTCTGTCCATCAGTTTCCTCATCAACAAAATGAGATGGTTGAATTGTAAAATCTATCACTATAGTCCCTTTCAGTCCTAATATCCATTAGCCAAGTGGTTTCATGCTAGTGATGATTTTAGGCAATTCACTTCTGGGAGCCTTAATTTCCTCAACTGTAAAATGAAGGAATTAGCCTCATTGACCTCTAAGATCCTTTCCAGCTCAGAAAATCTGTGATTCTATATTTGGAGACTCTGATAACTACCATTGGCACACATAGCTTCCCACTAATATAATCTCAGCTAGCTCCTGTCTGCTTCTTCCATGTTACTGAAAGCATTCCAAGATCACACCTGTCAGAAAATAGAGACCCTCTCCAAGTGGCAGATTAGATTGGACAACCTCCATCAAACAGACTGGTTAAATTCCCATGATACCAAGCTATTAGGCTGAGTTTTCAGGGTGTGGTGAGCAGCTGTTGCTCTATCTCCTGCCCTCTAAAAGTACAAAAATATACAGGTTAGTCTCTTGGCCACTATGGAAATGCCCATGTCCCCTGGCAGAAGTTCCACCCTGATAATAGTAAGGGCAGAATTCCAAGGCCAACTTGCCAAGTCTCTACTCCCTCACTGTGTGACCTTGAAGGAGTCATTTCAATTTTATGTATCAATTTCCAACTTGCCAAATAAGAATTCTATAGTGGTTTTGATGACTAGGTTATTTGCTTGTGTCCCCAGAATTTCTTGAAATTATGTATTAATGCATCATAGTAAAGAATATGAATCTGTTACTTGGAGAGAAAGAAAGCTGACAAAAACAAAACAAAATGTGTGTGAGGAAGTAAAAAATTTGTCTTACCTCAGAGGACACTGAAAAAAACCCAAAAAATTGTGGATTATAAGGCCATTGTGAGGCTATTATAAATTTGACTGTAGTCATGAGTGATTTAAGACTAAGGATGGAAGTTGGAAAATAATAAGTAAATGGAAAAATAAAAGAGTAGATGAGAAATTTTCATTTCTTATCAGTACTATCAATATTAACTGAATATTCAGGGGACATATGCTATTAATATACTAAGTTATATAGCCTAGTTGCTGTTTTTCCTTAGACAACCCCCCCATCTTTGAATCAATTGGTCAGATTCACAGATATTTTAAGCTGGGCTTCACATAAGCCAGTACCTTGGTAGTAATGTTCAATATTAGAAAAAAAAAAGAAAGAAACACCTGTAGGTCATACATCATGAACAAAAAGGAGATTTACTTGACTATAACAAGAAAATGATATTCAACAAGGATAGGTATTAAGGACACTTCAGATTGATTCCTTCACCAGAGCTGTCCATTTTGATCTTTCAGTCAAGTATCAGAGACTTTGTGGTCAACCTGCAAGTATGTCAACAGTTCAGCCCCCTGGATCAATTGAGACTCAAGAATGGTCTCAATACCTTTGAAGGAAAAAATAAGCCTTACTTACATGGGAAAAGGGTTTAAGATACAGTTTCTACTATGCAAAAAAAAAAAAAAAAGATAGAAAGAAAGAAAGAAAGTCTTTGGGAAAGATTTCCAAGCTTTTGTTACTAAGTATACTAAAATGAGTTGTTACTAACTTACACATTATTATTTGTCCTTCAATTTTGAAGAATATCATGACATCACCAATGATGTCCTGATTTGTGTGTAAATTGGATTTAAGTAAGGCAAAGTTGCACAGTCTTCAGCCTCACCTTGTCTTCCTGAGTCATCTAAGTCCAGTGGCAAGACAAATGTCAAGGCCACTGGTGACTGCCTAGGATGTAATGGGTGACATTGATGTCTTTGATACCTGACCAAACTCTAAGCATTCTGCAGTCACCTGCTTAAGCCATCTTCATGGCCATTGGCACAAATTGTTCTCAGCTGCCCATTCTGCCAAGGAAAGTTTTCACATGTTTGGGGTAGACATTCCCCTAACCCACCAAAAGGTTTGAGATTTGTTGGTTATTCTCAACCCCAGTTTGCCAATCTGCTAAAAGAGTTTACTAGAATATTGCCATTGTCTACACTACATTGTCTACAGCTTCTTGAAACCATAAGTAATAACTGGGTGAATCAAGGAAATACTGAAGTGAATAAGCAGCCCTGAAAAGAACTCAGCAAACCCTCACACCAGAGATGCCATTCTTTTGCACACCCCATACACTCCACTAACTTGTATTCTTGTTACTAAATATACTAGAGCAGGGGTTCTCAAAGTACGGCCATGGGCCAGATGCGGCCCGCTGAGGACATTTATGTGGCCCACTGGGTTATGGCAAATGGGCTGAGGGGCTGAGACAGAGCGTGAGCTTTTGTTTTTATTATAGTTCGGCCCTCCAATAGTCTGAAGGACAGTGAACTGGCCCAATATTTTAAAAGTCTGAGGACCACTGTCTAGAGCATATTTGACAAGAAAATTCTAATTCTCACATGGTTCTTTGTACCTGGTTTGTGCTACTCCAATATCACCCAAGTAGTTTAGAGGAGATGATGCTGGAAATGGCATCAAAAGACCTAAGTTCAAATGTTGACTCACATTTATTAGCTCTGTGACTATGGTCAATTCATAGCTCCTTCTAAACCTTAATTTTCTCATCTTTAAAATGAACATATTGTACTAAATTTATATCTAAAGTCCCATCTAGCGTCTATGATCATAATCTAGCTCTTTTCCACTTTTCTCTAGACTGGTGACAAGACATTTCTATAGTATATTTACCACATGCATTTCCTATTCATCCTCATTTTGATTAAGTTAATGATCAAGAAGAGGGAAATGTTGTAATAATAGAGAATGAAGAGGAATAGCAATAGGAATGTTGAGAAGCCCCATCCATTTGAAGCCAAAAAGAGAAAAGAGCTTGATTGATGTCAAACTGATGTCAAATGCAATGTTATACTTCACAGAATCTAGAGTCTGTGGGGTCAGAAAAAATTCTTCTAGAATAACAGGCTTAGCATACTTCCTGGCCCAAAGTAGGCACTTCATAAATGTTTGTTGACTGCAGTACATTGGATTGGGCTGTTCATTAGAGGCCCCATATTAGGACTGTGACTACCATTGGCAGGAATGCCAGTCTGAAGTGAAGTGATCAGAAACCTGATGATCCAAGGCAAGAATCCAAGCTTCCACTGCCCTAGTTGGCCTCAGACTCAGTCTAGACTCTTCATGATAAGGTTGGCAATAGAACTGGAATAGGAGAGGTAGGAGGGAAATTGGACTGATAAGAAGAAGAGAAATAAACATTCCTCCTCAATTTAAACCAGAACCACATTCTCCTTTGATCCCTTCAAAAGCTTTAAAGAATACTCAGCCTTGAAGCCAAACACACTGAGTTTAAGTCTTAGTGCCAACATTTACTAATTGTGTGATCCTAGGCAAGTCATTTTACTTCTAGTGCCCTAGGTAACTCTCCAAGAATTTATGATATAAAATGAATGTTTATTTATTGTTGTTCTTGGTTGTCTGATGCTCTGTGACCCCATTGGGGTTTTTTTTGGCAAAGATACTGGATTGGTTTGTCATTCCTTTCTCCAGTTCATTTTACAGATGAGGAAACTGAAACAAACAGGATTAAATGACTTGCCTAGGGTCATACAGGTAGAAGTATGAGGCCAGATTTGAATTCAGGAAGATAAGTCTTCCTGACTCCATGTCTGGTAATCACTGCAACATCTTGCACCATGGTTGATAATCTACATTGATAGAAAGAATTCTCTCCTGGGAGTGCCAAACTCTAATAGAAACCAGGAAGACTAATCTTCACATAAGGATTCCTGTGAGCCTACATTTTAGTTTTAAAATGTAATGTTATCTATGTTTTATTTTATTTTATTTTATTTTATCATATTAAATATTTCCCAGTTACATTTTAATCCGGTTCTGGCAGTACTTGGAAGTTTTGTTTAATGGCAAACCTGGGTCTGATACTTCTATATTATACCAATAAGATTACAGGTTCAGACCTTAAATGTGAATTATTACAGCTTGATTAAATGTAAATCTACATTGTGCTGCATGCTACAAAATGCTATAAATCTATATTGTGATACATGATACAATGTAATGTGACATCCAACTGTCAGTGGCTCAGGAAGATTCCCAAAACAGAATTGGTTAATTAGTCTGTTCTGACTTTGCTGTATCCTTCCTACCTGGGAGATATTCCACTCTACAATTGAGGCTTGAACAAAGGACTCCTAAAAGAAAGAAAAGGCATAGTGATGGAGGTGGAAGAGGAAAAGGAGGAGAAAAATTGGTAGATTGATGACAGATTCCTTACAAAACAACTATTGAGGTACATAGTACAGGTGATAAAATCCCTCTTTTACAAATAAATGCTCAGAAACTGATGCTCAGAAAAACTGAGAGTCCCAGCCAAAATCACCCTAAAAAGTGGCAAATTCAGGGCCCAAATTCAGATCTTCTGACTCCTTTCTTCTCTACAAGATTGCTTTTAAAGAAAGAAAAATAGAAGTGAATTCAAATATTTACATAAATCTATTTATCCAGTAAATATATATTGTGCATATGCTATGAGAGAAACACTATGCAAGATGTGGAGGTACATGATAGCTGTCCTCTAGATTACAATCTCATTAGGTAGGTCATGAGTTATCAGAGTGTTAGGGTCATAATCAGACTGGGACTTTTGACGTCACCTCCCCATTAGAACCTCACTTAATCCAAAAGTAGCCCAATTAACTTCCATTTTTGCATGTGCAAAAATATAAGGACCCAATTAATATCAAACTCCTGCTAGTAGTCCTATTGAGATGCTGGAATAAAATTAATTTTCTCCATCGCTATTTAAACTAAGGATTATTATGGTGTCAGTAATTAGATAAAATTAGTCTAATTAGATTAATGTGATCTAATTAAATGGTGAATGGCAAAGGAGCAGAGACCCTATCCTAAAGTATTCAGATGTAAGTAGCCTCTCCAGAATATGTTCTCACAATATTTTGGGACCCAGAGAGCCTTTTACTCATTATCCCAGAATGCTATGATAGCTAATTGGTTTTAAAAGGAAATGCTAAACTTTTTTGTGAAACAGAAATTAAACAAACATGACTCCTGAATGTGATGGAATATTACTGAGCTGAAAGAAATGGTGAATACTGAGACATGGGAACACACATGAACTGATGCAAAGTGATGTAAGCAGAACCAAGAAAAAAAAAATAATACATAAGTACAACAATATAAATAGAAACAAAAAAATAAGAATCAAGTGTTTCAAAATTATAATGACCAATCTTGGCCCCAGTGAAGAAATATAAGAAGATAATCTGTCTTTGAAGAAGTAGAAATTCACAAATGTTGAATACTACATATAATTGTTTTTGTTGTTGTTGTTGTTGGGGTTTTTTTGTTTGTTTGTTTTGTTTGGTTTTTTTTTTGCTACTTTGGTTAATTTTCTGGAACTTATTTTTTTCCTTTCTGTCTTTTTTTTTTAATCCTTTATTTTATAATGCATAGCTCTCTGGGTATGGGTCAGGAACAGAAATAGATTGGAAATTGAAATAATGTAAAAAAAAGAGAGGACTAAAAAATTATTTTAAAAATAAAGAAAAGATCACAAAAAGTTTCAAATGGAGGATAACAAGACATAAGTGAGGAAAACAAGAGAGAGAAAATAGGAGCTGAAATAAATGCGTGTGAAACTGATGTAAACAGATCTTTTTTGTCTTGTTGTCTATTCTATAGCTAGAACACTCAAAAAATTCCTGGCAAAATTTGGGTCATCAGAGCTCCACACTGGAGCAGAATTCTCTCAGGGACAACTAAAATAGGAATTCCTGTGTTTTCTGACAAAAAGTCCCCTTAATCAGGAAGTGTTTTGTCATCTCTCCCTCTCTAGGGACATCTAAGAGAAGGTCAAGGAGTTATAGAATCGGGGAAATCTAAGGCTTGTGGCAAAATGGGACAATCTACCTTTGTCCCTATCCCTAAGGATCCTTGCTTAGGCAGTTTCTTAAAAAACAAGAGACAAATTCAGCTTAAAAAATCTCAAAACTAAAAAGCTTAAATTAAAACAGCACTGCAGGGTGCTGCTTAAATTTGCTTGAGGGAAATCAAACTCCGTCCTTCCTGCTCTTCTATGGACACAGCATCCCTTCTGTGCACCCCTAAGCAGTCCTTATCAGGAGGCATCTGAATCCCTTCCAAAACAGGACTTTATGTCCGACAATATTTCTTTAATTCTATCCCCCTCACCTGAACCAGATCCTGAGACTTATAAACCCCAATTCTTCAATCCCTCTAATACAAGTTCCTTTTTCTCCTCCTCAGGATACTCAGAATACAGATTTTAACCTCTGCCCCTTGGGGCAGCAGACTCTCAGGAAGGAAGAGACACTTAGAACAGAGGTGCCTCTTTCAATGTCAATGTCAAATCTCCTGTCCACTAAGAAAGCTGTTTTCTTAGCAAGCTGTCTCTTAGTGCAAATCCCTTCTTTGCCACAAACCTCATGCCTGTATTCATTAGAGTTTTCAAATTCTTTTACAACACCTGCCCAACCAGCCAAAAAGGATCACATTGTTGGGGTGGGGGGAAGGGAGATGATGTCTTACCCTCAATTCTCACACTTCATTAAAACCAGGAGGCAGAACTAAGTTGTAATTATTTAAAATATTTTGCAAACCTTGAAATGATATGTACATACATGCTACTTGCTATTGTTGTTATTTTTTTTATTTCAGTACTGTTTTACTAAACAGAGATTTTCCCTCATTTGTGCTTAATTCCTACTGTTCCTAGAGATTCCTTATCCCCAATGCCAGTAGACATTTTGTAGATACCAAGACTTCATCATTATTGTTCTGGGAAAGTATCTACTTTGCAGATGCTGGGGTTTTACCAGCCATTTTAAGAGAGGATATCTTCTTCTGGTGGTCAATTCTTAAGAATTCATCACTTGGGCAACAAGAAATTTAAGTACTATGAATTTGTATTCTCTCTGAATGGGAAGAGAAGAAGGAAGTAGTTTTGGGCAATTGGCAATGAGTGCTTTGTACTAGATGTAACTCTTTTTTGTCTGCATTGAATGCTGTTTTAAGTAAATATCTTTTTACTGTACTGTGAAATCACATAATTAAATTCTAGCTTCTTATAAGAAGGCTCAGAGAAAGATAGGGGTGTTTGAACAATGATTCTGAATGGTTGATGAACCCAAAATTTCCATGAAGTTAGGTCTTCTGCCTCCTGCTGGAAGAATAAAAACTCTGTTCCTTTCCAGGGAAGAGCAGAAAAGCCATCTTCTATCTTGAGGAAGATGAAATAACACCATTCCTTCAGCTCTGAGCTTGAGTCTGCAGTTATTATTCAAACTTCATTCCTGTCCTCCACTACCCAATCCTTGTTGAACCAAAAAAAGACCGCTATTGGTTGGTCATGAGAACCTGAACAAGTCTGCTGGTTTAGTTCATCATACCTGCAAGGTGTTTTCCAAAATAACATCAGTCATTGCTCTCTGAAATTACTGATCCTGGAAAGTCCCCTTAAACCCATTCCCACCATTATATGCATACTGTTATTGCTTTACACTGTGAAAAACCTATTTTTCTTATATAACAGCTATAAATAAGGAAATTACCTAATGCATTCTTTTTATTTCTGTTATTATCTGCTCGCTTTGCTAGTTACAAGCCTATATAAGCTCACTTCACAATTGGTTTGTCAGAGTGCTTTGGACTATAGTCCCATTCAGTCATCTGGCTTATTAAACTCTCCACTTTAAAATTAAACCAGTCTCTACTCTCCTCAGTTTCCCTGGTATTACATCCTTTATTTCCATTTTCCTCAATCCAAGCTACCCAATGTCCCACTCTAAAGCTACTCACATTTCACTGTACTCTTTAGAATGCCTGTTCACTAAGCAAACAAAACTATTTTCATCCTAAATATTTTCCTTTCACATTCCTTTTATCTTCTGGCTCTCATTTAGAACTGGCTCTTTTATAACACAGATTCCCTGGTCTCTCTTTCAACCATTGTTACACTTCCATCCACTCACTCAACTCATTGATGGAGGTAGGGTAGTTGTATTCTCCTTTTTCCTGATTGCTACTTTAAGATTTTCCATCTAACATCATCACTCAATATCTTCTGTTTCTTTGAGATTCATTCAGTCTATATCTATCCCCCAATCAAAATTCTGGTAGCTGTTGTCTATCAACCTCCAAGATACTCTTTTTCCTTCAGTGAATTTAATGAGGTTTAGATTTTGGGGTTAATTACCATCTCTCTGTCAGAGAACCAAATGATGAGATCTAGATTTAGGGAACCAAAATGAGATTAGGGTTTCTTGTGGTCAGGGAATTAAATGATAGGATCTAATGGCAGGGAACCAAATAGAGAGGTTTGGCTCCCCTTCACTCTCTTGTGATTCAGTGCAAAGGTAGGGAGTTTTGGGGAATCCCCTTCTGGTAGTGCAGAGATTCTCTGTAAAAGAATTTACAAACCTGAAAACCTAGATTGATAAAAGAGGTTTATTATAGGCACTGGGAAGAAAAGTTTCTAGTAGAGAAATCCTGACAGAGAGGCATAGAGAAATCCTGACAGGTATAAAGTCTCATTAAGGAAATAGGTGAGGATAAAGAGAGGGTAGTGCTGGAAGAGAATATTGTCCCAGTGGACAGAGGTTTTCTTGGCATAGCATGGCATAGCCTAGCATGGCATATCAGGTCCTCTGCAAAGAAATGAGTTTAAAATTGGCTCTTTTATAATAGGAGCTTTGGCAAAAGCAAGGCCTGCTCCGTGGGGGCTGAGCTAGTGGGTAGAGTTCCAAGTTGGTTCTTTTCAGCTTGAGCTAGCCAGCCCCACTTGGCATTGAATAGAAAATCTTTAACTGACTAGGGTTGAAATTCTTTAGCTTAGGACTGAACCAACCCCACATAGATAACTGAAGGAAGCTGTTTATCTTGTTTCCCTCAGGGTCCCACAGATGCACTGTCCAAGGAGAATTTCTCCTTCAAAGAGTTTTAGAGAGTTTCGAGGCCCTTCTTCAAATTCAGTGACTCTCTCACAGTCTTTTTCTACTCAATTCTCACTTCATACTAGAGGACTTCAATATTAATATTGATACTTTCTCAAACATTCTATCTTTACAGTTTGTCAACTTACTTTTTTCTCATGACTGGCACTGCGGGATGAACCAAACACCGGGTTAAGGCACCCGATGCCTATTCTATTCCATCTCAACCGTGCACAAATATGGTCATATCCTTGATTTTGTGTTATGGGCCAGAACTCTGAGGGCCAGAACATTATATTTTAGAGAGAACATTACAATTTTACCATCACCAATAGATGTGCTATTTCCATATTCATGAACTTTGAAATTATCTTATCTGATTAAAATTATTGCCATTCCACCTCTCCCTCTGCCTTGTAACTCCAAATTCTATTTTTTTCATCTTCAATCCTTTTATCCCTCAGTTCTTTCCCAGGCTATCATCCCTACTTCTTTTCCTTCCTCATTTTAACCCTGTGGGAAACCACAATTCAACTTTACATCTTTTTCTTTTGAGTCTTTCACTCCCTTATCATACTACCAAAATTATCCTGTCAAGTCTCAGTCTTAGATCACTCCCACCATCTACTGCCTTTATATCAACATATATGTTACTGTATGAAACTGGAGAAAATCATGAAATCGGGGCAGCTAGGTGGCGCAGTGGGTAGAGCACTAGCCCTGAATTCAGGAGGACCCGAGTTCAAATCTGGTCTCGGACACTTAACACTTCCTATCTGTGTGACCCTGGGCAAGTCACTTAACCCCAGCCTCAGGAAAAAAAAAAAAGAAAGAAAGAAAGAAAATCATGAAATCATGCTGACTAGATCTACTACAAATTTATGTTACATAACCTCAACTTCAATCTCATTGCTGCAAGGCAATCTTCTTATAGCTCCCTATTTAACTCATTATCCCACCACAGTGGTTCTTCCAAAATTTTTCATCCTTCCTTCATCCTTTCATTCTTCTTCAAACCTCTCATTTCCCTCACCTTCTCAGCTCAAAACTTTGTCTTTTGCTGAAAGTTCCTCTGATACTGTCATGATCCTGAGGCAAATTCTCCTTCTGGATTATTTTACCAGATTACCCCCTATTCAAGAAACATCAATAGCTTCCTAACACTTCCAGATAGATTCAAATATAAAATCCTTTGTTCAAAGGCTTTGTATTCCCCCATTTTCAGTCTTCTTATAATCTACTTACTCCTACATACTCTTTATTATGACACTAGACTACTTGCTGTTCCTGGAAACGGACACTCCATCCAGACATTTTCATTGGCTATTTCCCATGCCTGAACAGCTCTTCTAATCTCTACCTTCTGGGTTCCTTCAAGTCCCAGCTAAAATCCCACCTTCTGTAGGAAATCTTTAATTCTAGGGACTTTCCTATTTATTAGTTCCAATTTATCCCACAGATAACTCATTTGTACATAGTTGTTTGTATGTTGCTTCCCTTGTTAGATTATGAGCTACCTGAAAGTAGGAACTATCAATTGCCTTTCTTTATTAATAAATATTTATTGAGTAACTAACTGACTGAGGTTCTAAGAATGTGAATGTGGCATATATACACAGATAATTTTGATGTAGTTTCATTTTTCCTTCTTTCTTTGTTCTTTTTCTCCCTCCCTCCCTCCCTTTCTTCCTTCCTTCCTTCCCTCCTTCTTACCTTCCCTCCTTCCTATATTCCTTCCTTCCTTCCTTCCTTCCTTCCTTCCTTCCTTCCTTCCTTCCTTCCTTCCTTTTCTTTTCTTTCTTTTTTAATGAGACTGAATCTCCCAATCTGAAACTGAAGTGGCCACTCATAGAATGATCCCACTAATGATTGGCATAGGAGCTATAACCTGCTCCATTTACAACCTGGGCCAGTTATCCCTCTCTTTAAGCAACATGAAATCTCTCACATCTAGGGGTTTACTATATTGGTCCCAGATTTAATGCAGACAACCAACTGACTTAGTACACTGCATCTTAGAACCCCTGAGCTCAATCAATCCACCAGCTTCAGAATCCCCAGTGACAAGGTTTACAAGCATATGGTGCCATACCTACCTTTATTTCATTTTTTTAAACTAAAAGGAAAATATAAACTACTTATAATGGAAATAATTACCTCACTAATACTTTGACTCCTGCACAACAGGAGACAGTCAAAAAGTAGAGAAAAGAAGGCACATAATTACCAAAGCAAATATTTTGCTTTGAAATTCTTCCTACACCTAATTTCGCTGCTCCCCTCATTCCCGGAACTAAATAAGTGTTTCTTCCTTTTAAAAGTGGTCTCTCATTTAAAAAAAGAAAAAAGAAAGAAAAAGAAACTAAACAAGATATTAGTCAATTCCCTAAGGAAAAAAAAAAGTGGTTTCAAGAGCAGCTGTTTCCCTTTCCATACCTGATGTCTTTCCTTACAGAACCTGGAATGAAGGGTGAGGTGGGAGTAATAGCCCATTTTTCTAAGATATCTGAAATCACAGTTTTTGTAAAATGTGAATATCTACTGGGAAAGCTAAATTCATCATTTATATCTTAGCTAAATGTCAAACAGTTTGATTGCTTTATTAAAATAATTCACACTAAAATGTGGGTAGAAATTAGAATTTAGATTGGAAAGCAAGAAGTACAGAAACTTTGGAACCTGAGCCACTTGTGAAAGGCTAGAATTGTTCTTTAGGGGAAAAGTGCCCAGTAGGGAGCTTTTGACAGCTAGATATACTGGGAATAGATGGTGGTTAGGGAGGAAAGTACAAGACAGCTAAAACTTCCCTTTCAGATTATTTTAATTTACTCTCTATATGTCTTATATATACATAGTTATTGATAGTGCCTTCCCACATTTGACTTTATGCTTCTTAAAATGGGACACTAAAGCATTGTTGGTGGAGTTGTGCACTGATTTAGTCATTCTGAAGAACAATTTGGAACTGTGCCCAAAAGAGCAATTAAAAGGTGCATACCCTTTTGTTTTTAATAGCTTTTTATTGACAGAACATATACATGGGTAATTTTTCAACATTGTCCCTTGCAATCACTTCTGTTCCAATTTTTCTCTTCCTTTCTTCTACCCCCTCCCCTAGATGGCAGGAAGTTTCATACATGTTAAACATGTTAAAGTATATCTTAAATACAATATATGTGTACATATTTGTACAGTTATCTTGTTGCATAAGAAAAATCGGATTCAGAAAGGTAAAAATAACCTGGGAAGAAAAACAAAAATCCAAGTAGTCCACATTCATTTACTAGTGTTCTTTCTCTGGGTGTAACTGGTTCTGTTCATCATTGATCAGTTGGAACTGAATTGGATCTTCTCATGTGTATACCCTTTGAATCAGCAATACCGCTAGTGAATTTATATTCCAGAGATCATAAAAAAATGAAAAAAAATACAAAAAATATTTATTGCAAATTTCGTGGTGACAATATGGAATTCAAATAAAAATTATATTGAAAAAAATTTGTTTACATTGTAATGCCAGAGAAACTGAGGCAAAATAGAGATTAGAGAATTTTTAATATTTTATTTGAAAGGAAGAGAGTGTGCTAGGGACATAATGCTGCCAGAGCTGATGTCCAAAGCATCCAGCAACTAATGTGTGCTTCCCATGAAGTATATATACATGTGGCTCCAACCTACCAGGGGGTAGACTGAGGCAGGGGCAGAGTCAGAGCACTGAGAGCAGGAACGAACTATCAATCTGGTTCTGACAGGATGGGGGGGAGGCACTGGACATTCTGATAAGTAGGAAGGGTCTGGGGTCATGATGTCTAAGATAGAAGATCTTTCTCCTTATCAAACATCCTGATGATTAAGAGGGAAGGGTGGTGTTGCAAACTGGGCATTGGGGCAGAATAACTGAGGTAGGACAATTCAAGGAGACTGTGGCATAATAACATGTAGTTGCAAAAATAATAAAATAAAATTTTAATGTTGATAAATTTATTTACATGTAGTTGAGAAAAAATAAAATAAAATTTTAATACAAAAAAAAAAAAAAGATGGGATCCCTTCCTTCATGGAACTTACAATCTAGTGGGGACATATGACATATATACAAACAGCTACAAATAACAGGGATAATTGGAGAATTTCCTCATCTGCTGGACTTGAGCACCTCCCATAGAGCTGGGCATATATACATTGGCTCTATAAGAATGAAAGTAAAGTAAAAATAAAATTTATCAATAAAAATTTTTAAATTCAAACAAAAAAAAGAAAAAAAAAACCTGTCTTTGTGCCTAAAGTGTACTTTCTTAACTAGAATGCCTGTCTGAGTTTGGATTTTCTTATTTGTGTCTATCTATCCACACTTTTTATAAGTTTTCTTTAAATTCTTTTCCTTGTTCATCCATGGTAACAATACATACCACACTGATGACTCTTAAAAAAAAAAAAAGGAATTCTGCATCAGAACTGAGAACTGTTGAGACACATCCCTGAGACAATATGTCAAAGCTAGATCTTCATGTTTTTCCCTTTAGAAATACATATCCAATTTTATCATGCAAATCAATGGGGAAATAGGATTGCACATGCAAATTTGTCTTTATAGACAGACAATTCTTTAGCGATGTGTCTCATCATTACATTAAAGGACACACCTAGGTTCTGTTTGTACAATTTCTTTATTATATTAGTTACTCATGAAAGAGTAGTTGATGCCAAAGAAAATAAGTCAATCTCTTTAATGTAGAATAGATCCTTTCCTACCCCAATATACAGAAGGTAATTGGATTTGTTTATTGTTCACTAAATCCAGGTGCATCTGAATTACAATAAATATTTAAGGAAATAGTTTCAGGAAAAACACAGGGAATCACTACTCTGCACATCTGATTGTAATCATTTGCAACTTGTTACTTCTCAAATGTCTGATCCACACCCCTATGATGGCTGATACTCACCAGATACATTTATGCCATAATGTCACTGGTACCTGCCCAACCCTACCCCCACTTCCAACTCTTGGAACAATAATCAAATCAACAATATCATTCCTAGAAAGGGCATGTCAATTCTGTGTCCTATGTCTCCACTCAGCTCTTCCTGGCTTCCCTGAACAAATCACCCCATTCCTACCCACCACTCCCCGTGTATTATCATCCTTCTTTGAATGGAAGCTCCCTGAGGGCAAAGAATATTTTTTATTTGCATCCTCCACACTTAGCAGAGGTCCTGTTATATAGCAAGCACTTAATAATTTTTTATTTGTTCATTCAGAAATAGTACAAGTAAAATATATAAATATGTGCAAGAATTTAAATAATTTGTTAATTAATCAAATTATGTTAATATCATAATTAGAAATGATGGGAGTCCACTAATATTGACACGTATTGCATTTATCAAACATTTCTGAAGGAATTCTACTAGACAGTAAGCATACAAAAAATGAGGGGTAAGGGAGAAAACCTTATTTCTAGCCCTCAAGGAACTTACATTTTCTACTATGCTCAGGGAGTGCTAAGCTTCCAAAAGATATACAGATAACAATACAAGGTAGAGTATAGAGTGAGGGCAAGGAAGATACTCAAAGTGCTCTAGGAAATTTTATCATAGAAGAAAACCATCCTACTTTAGAACAACCACCCTTTGGATTAACTGCTAGAGACAAAGCACTAACTTAGATGGCCCTTGGATCTGACTCAGAGGGTATTTTTTATGTGCTTATCATGAAGTACCAGAGTCTCACACTGGGCAAACAGTAGAAATGCCAGCTGGAACAAGTAACATACATCACCAGGAATAGCCTGATACTCTCAATAAAAGGGACCCTGCAGTGCCTGCGATAGTGAGAAGATGGATAGATAAATCACGTTTATACTGCTACCCTTTGTGTCCAGCCAAGACCATCTGGGGAAGCTGGAACTCAAGGGCATTTTGTGGTATAGTTCTGCTGGTTGTAGCCCACAGCTGTCCTAAATGTAGGCGTAAATCAAAACTAATAATGGTATAGGTAAAGGCAAAGAGGAGAATAAAAGTAATAAATTATTCTTTACTATTATTGTTAAGGCAGCTAGGTGGTGCAGTACCTAGAGAGCCAGACCTGAAACCAGGAAGACTCATCTTCCTAAATTCAAATTTGATTTCAGATACATATGTGACCCTTGGCAAGTCTTTGATCTTGTTGCTACAATTTCTTCATCTGTAAAATGAGGGTCATGAAGAGTTGGACACAACTGAACAATAATAATAACATTATTGTTATTATTAATCCAATATTAAAATTATTAACAGCATACTGGTATCTTATGAGTGTTACTGCATCCATGAAAGACCCAATAGCATGTAGCCATAAACTCAGCAGATTTTTTTAAAAAATTGATCTAGAAAAAAAGTATGTCCCTGATAAAGGAACCTAAACAAATGGAATAGTTGGCTTGCTATATAGTCTATGAATAGGCTTCTAACTGTGATCTGGCCTCAGATCATAGCTGTATGATCATGGGCAAATTACTAAACTTTGCCTCAGTTTCCTCATCTGTAAAATGAGCTGAAGGAAAAAATGGCAAACTGTTCTAGTATCTTTGCCAAGAATGGAGTCATACAGAGTTGGCCACAAAACAATTGAAAAATAACTGAACAAAATCTGGTTGTGATATAATGAGTTTCCTATTACTGGCACTGTTTTATCAAAGGCTGTGTGTCCACCCATTAAGGATGACATATCAATGTCTTTTTTCTGCATGGCTCTTTGGAGACATGACTGCATCAATGACATCACCTCATTACAATCATTTTCAGCTACAATTTCATCACTGAATTCAGAACTGAAAAGAAAACTGAGAAATCATCTCTTTCAATCCTCTAGTTTTATAGACAAAAAAGCTGAGCCCAGTAAAAGTTAAGTAACTTAATGTCATACAGATTATTAAAAGAAGAAGCCATATTTGAACCCAGGCCTTCTGATACCAAGTCCTATGGTTTTTGTTCTTCCTAAGTCTAGGAAATGTAGACTTAGCCTGAAGAGAAGATTAGATTCTCTGAGGTTTCTATAACACTAAAATTTTGTGATCTAAAGGATTATATATTGATATAACTCATAAATAAGTCACATCACAAGGAGATTTCTAACCTAAAAGTACAGGACAATTATTATCCCTTCCACATTGCAATTTTCTCCATTGTAGTTTCAATATACTGTGGTACATCTTAGAAAATTAAATAGGAATTTTGGGGCAAGTTTTGTGGAAACCATATTTGACAAGAGAAAACCAGCAGATGACACAGATGCCACAGAAAAAGTTTAGAAACTCAGAAATTCTGTGTGTGTGTGTGTGTGTGTATGTATGTAGAAAGAGAGAAAGAAAGAGAATGAAAAGAGGGACAAAAAAATTTACATGGATTTTCCAGATCATAGGGATGCCATAATGTATGTATGGGATGTATAATTATGCTGAACTCTAAGAGCATTTAAGCCATTATAATCTGACCATCTAAACAACAAAAGTTAAAAATAACATTAATAAGAGAATATTAATAACAACCTGAAAATATGATGGTAAAGTCCTTATCTTTATCCCTCAGGAAATCATTCTTTAAATTAAGGAAGACATAGGAATATATTATATACAGATACCCATGCACTCACAGTAATGAGAAGTAGAAGTGGAAATCTTTGGGGAAAAAAACAGAGTATATGAATTATTTTGAAGAAATCATTTTTTTTCTCTAGTTCTCAGACTCACAGAATGTTAGAGGTGGAAATGACCTTAGAAATTGCTAACCTAGGGTAGCAGGTACAATAATACCTTCTTTCACTTACCCCAAAAGGTTATTGTAAGAAACAGTAAAGCAAGTCTCATGGGGCTTTGAAAAGCATATAAAAAGAACACCATCTGAATGTATGAGAAAGGAGATGAGCCTTAAACTCATGAAATCTTTCTTAATACTTTACATTTAGTCATTGTTTCTCTCAATATTACCTAGGAAGTTAGAGAAATGGTACTTAAGGTCCTTTACAATTCTAAATCTATGAAAAGAAAAAGTTACACCAACACACACACATGTAAATATGTGTATATATTATGTTTACATGTATTGTATATAAACTAAATTGGGGAAAGGAAAAGTGTGTGTTAATTTCTAGATCTTCATTAGGACACATTTAGTATCATATTGCTTTCTTTGCCAAAAGGAGGGAGAAGAGATGGAGAAAAGGAGAAAATTTGGAATCTAAAATATTAAAAATGAATGTAAAATTTAAAAATAAAATTTTAAAGAGCATCCTTATTGGTTCATATGTGCTTATAGGATTAAGTCTTATCAAGTCTTAAGATTCTCTCTGAGTTATAAAGGCTGCTCTTACCTCTTAAATCCTATTATTTAAAATTTTTATTTTAATTTTAAAAGTTAAGGATTCTAATTTCAAATTTTTCTTTAAATATACCCTAGAGACAAGAATTGGCTTCCTTATCTCCACTGAATAAAATCAAAGGGTTTACAGAAAATATCCTCATGACCCAATACCTAAGTCAATGTTCAGATTTTGCAAAATTATGCATGTGAAGTTAGCAGAACCAAAAAAACACACCTAAAATAATGTACATGAAAAGAACAAAAACAAAAGATGGAACACTAAAATTATAATGATAAGTTTATCCTCAAAGATGATAAGAGAAAGTGTCTCCCTTTTTGGAAGAAGTAGGGGATTATAGATATAGAATATTACATATAATATCAGATTTGATATATATGTTACTTTTGCTGAGCTATTTTATTTTATATTATTTTTTTAAAATTTTCTTGATTACAAGACTCTCTGCAGAGGGAAGAAGAGAGAGAGATTTGTAAAGTGTTATGGGCCAGAACTCTGAACCTGAAACAAGGTGTTGTCAGTGGAATTGATAGACAATGGTAGTTCAGTACATGTACTTAATACTTAATATAGTTCTATAAGATTCATACCTATGATAAGAGAGCATATAAGCTTGCACAAATTCAGCCAGAATCAGAACTAGGGAAGACAGAGATCATTGTGGTGGTCCTTCTGCCTCCCACAGAAACCAAGACACATTCTGGAGGACCTCAAGAAAGCTGGCCGGGGCCCCAGGCAAAGAGACAACAAAGGATTTGGATTTTAACCCCTGGGTACTCGTGTGGTGACTAGTGAACTGAAAAGAAGGCTGCTTCCAGAGACCCCAAGAAAACCAAACCAAAAAGAACACTACAGTAAAGAAAGGTGATATAAAAACAAAAAAAATCAATAAAACTTTTTTTAAAAAAGAAATTTCATTCTTTAAAAAGGTTGCCTTAATATAAATGTGTTAATTTCTAATTTTGATACTTCTTTTATTTCTGTTACCTTCATGCTTGTGGTTGTTTGTCCTACATTCTCAAAGAAGACCATGACAGCAGGGGAGTGAGACCATGACATGCAAGTAAATTGGATTTAAGTGAGGGAGGGCTGTGAAAAGTCACCAACCTCACTTTCCCCTCCAGAGCCATCTGGGTCCAGCAGAAACATATAGATCAGGGGGACTGGGAAGGGCCTGGGATGCAGGGGGAGATCTTGACCTTTTTAAGCTAAGATTTTTAACAGGTCTCAGTCTGACTGAGGCAATGTCCATTCAATAATTAAGGTCCTGAGGACCTTAGTTGAAACCTAGTTGAAATCTAGAAGTGATTAGGAGACAAGAAGTTAGATGAGGAACAATGAGGGAAGATGCCAACAGAGAGCATCATAGCAATGAAGCAATGAAAAAAAAGATGGTCATAACTAAGGAGGTAACACTTGGGACTCCATCAGACCCATTTCTTCAGTGGACTTTGTGTAAGTGGCTCAAGGAGGATCCAAATATAAGAAGATTCTTCCTAATAGGCATGGAACACAAACAAATATTCATTGTAAAATCTTTGGGACTTGGAAATCACTGTTACATTCATTGACTTTTAATAAAACCCTTCATGAGTACTTTGTAGCAATCATGCTTACAGATGGGGAGTTGGTGTCTACCTCTAGGTTGTTAGGCAGAGATATTTCTCAGGTTTCTTGTTGGAAATTCAAGAAAAGTGAAGTAAAAACCTTTCATATGTATATATACATACAGATATATATATGCTCATATACACATATATACACATATAGAGAAACATATATAATGCACACATAGATATGACACATTTACATCACAACTGCATGTATATATTTATATGCTATACTATATATTATATACATATATATATATATATATACACTGTATATAACAGAATTTTAATGTCAGTCTCTAAACTGAAGAGTTGGAGCTATACAAAGCAGGAGAGAGACAGTTTTGAGAGATCACATAGCAGTTTAATTAATCACTTTCAGAGAGAGTTTGCAAACTGGAAGTTCTAGGCAGGATACCTCTTCTTTTTGCATGAAAGGTAGAAATTTTATATACAAATCATAGAGAAGGGAAGGTGGAATATAGTATAATCAGTTTTTGGGCCTGAGTGGTTTCCCATGGCAAATCCACAAATGCAGGACAATATGAGAGTTCTCCAGTGCTGTGGGAACAGTTTTTAAGTGATTGTTTCAAATCATGAGGGTTGTTACTTGGTAGGGAGGACAGGACCAAAGATGGGAACACATCTTTGATTCACTTCACTTAAATATATACAGGAGAGCCTTGCCAAGAATTGATGGATCATTTCAAGTTATATAGTAAGACTGACTCCCAAGTCAGAAAAGGCAGCTCTGAGAAATCTAAATTATTAGTATATTCATTACATAGGTCACCTTGATAATTATGAAAATCATGATAATTTTTCCACAATGGAAGTATATCTACTTTATATTATGTATGTGTATATAATGTACATATATACATTGTATAGTGTATATAAAGTGTGTATATAGATGTATATATAGTATATATAAAGTATATATACACTTTATGTAATATATATAAAAGTCCATATATATAGTATATATAAAGCATAAATATATGTGATATATTAAAAAGTATATATAAGGCATATATGTAAAAGACTATAGCATGTATAAAAGTATATTGTGTGACATATATATAGGATATATGTATAGTTATGTTATATTATATGTATTATATACTATATATAATTATACATGGAAAGTACATTGTATATATATATACTTTCTATGTATACTTCATAGGTATATGCTTGTGTATGTGTTTGTGTATGGAGAAGATTTACACTTCATTTGTCTTGAATTCCCAACAAGAAAACAAATAACCTAGGAGTAAATACCAATTCCCCATGTGTAAGCCTAATCTCTAAAAGAATCCAAGAAAGGTTTTATTAAAAGAAAAGTCAATGAATATAACATTTGGCAACAAATTTATATGGCAGCACAACTCCCCCCAAATCCCAAAGATCCTACAATGAGTATTTATGTCTATGTCATAAACCTAGCATGAAAAATCTCCTTATATTTGGGTCTTCCTTGAGCCACTTACAAAAAGACTACTGGATTACAGGTCTCATAGACTTCTGAGGACTTCATTACTATGCTGCTCTCACTTGGTGATCTCTCATTGTTCCTCAATTAACTCTTTGCCTTGTTGTCTCTTAACCATCTCTATATTTCAGCCAAGGTTCTTCTGTCCTTTAGACCTGGCATGAGATTAACAGACATAAAAGTATCAAGATTAGAAACCAACAGTAATATTAATGCAATAGAATGCAATTTCTTTTTTAAAAAGTTTTAAGGATATTCTTTTGTTTTTCATATCCTTTTCATTTATAAATATATCCCCCTCTTCTTCCATTTCCAGAGAGCCTTCCCTTGTACACATACACATACACATAAGTACATATATATGAGTATTTAGATGTAAATGTATACAAAGGTTACATGCCGACCAAAAAGAATAATTCATAAATCATAGCCAGAAAGCCTGTCTGACTTAATTCAAAGTCTCAATATCCCTCAATTACTCCTCTATTCTTCTCTCCTTTCTTTTGTCTGTATCTTCTTCCTCCACTCCCCACAATCCCCCAGAAATTGCTTGTATTGGTCTGATCACTGTCAACAGCTTTCAGGAAAAGGACTGTGAGCCACTTGGCACAAAAAGCACAAGGAGAACAAACACAGACAATTAACTTTGAGGAAGCAAGGTGTTTGACAAACAGTTTGTGAATATTGTTTGACAGTTCCTAAGTAGCATGTTCTTTGTAAGAAAGCATAAGAAAATTGAATTATTAAAATTCTACAATGACATCCCTATAGATGCCAACCAATAACTCATATTTTGCGGAAGGAAACTTGGATTTACTTAACATTACAAATGAAAAAGAGAGGAAAACAAATTGAAATTCTGCTCTGTGAAGGAATATCATATAAAATCCAACATTCCCCACTCCCACCTTGGAGAAGAATCATGGATCATTATTACACTTGGAATTGGGAAGATCTGGGTTTGAAGCTAATCTCAGACTCAACAAATCATGAGCCTCAGTTTTCTCATCTATTAAAAAGGGAAAAATAATAGTGCTGAATGATTCAGTGGTTATGCATGCATGATGCAACCCAGATCCCATGTCAGGAAGACCAGTATCCAAATTCAGTCTCAGACACCTACTAGCTGTGTGACCCTTGATAAATCCCTTAACCCTGTTCACCTCAGCTTCCTCATCTGTAAAATGATTTAAAGAAGGAAACACTCCAGTAGCTTTGCCAAGGAAACACCAAAAAGGAAGAACCAGACCAAAAAAATAAATAAATAGACTAAACAATATCTATCCCACAGAGCTAATATGAGGATCAAATGAGCTATTGTAGAATGAGAGGCAAATCTTAAAGTGCTACACAAATGTAGCCTTTTATTATTTCTTTTTGTTCAATTTCATTTGTATACTAATCCAAAAGGACCTTGGGAGTTGTAGGTCTTATAATTCCAGCCTCACCACAGTGCCTAAGGGTTTGATTTTTGTTATTGTCTTTATAGATTCATGATTTGAGTATGGAAGTCCCATAAGAAGTTAAACAGATGCTAAGGAGGAATTTATAACTCTAATTCACATAATCACCTGGGACCATGGATGTCAAATTAGCACCAAGAAAAGATTTATAAAAGAATAAACTTAATCTTAGCCTAAGATACTCTGACTTTCCTCAGGTGCCCATAGCTACATGTCATGTCTCATGGTCTCAACCACAACCTGAAAAAGCCATTAACCTGCCCTCCCCAGAATGGAGCTTTTTTAGCATATGGGAACCAAGAGGATAGCATATGGACTTGCAGAGATGAAGCACAGAAGAGAGCAGCAGAGAGCATTTTGGCAATCTCAAAATCAGCAGAGATGTCAAGAAAGATGACACGCAGAGCCGATACAACATTCATCAATGAGTAATATGATGATAGCACTAGAACTCAGTGGGATCTCCTACAGTATCAGAGGTGGAAGCTGTCCTGATCATGTGTCTTATCTTTATGTCTCCTCTATCTACATGCCCTGGTCAGATGGATTCCTGGAATGTGCCTCTTTTAAACATAGTCCTGGTTTTTTCCAAACATTTTCAGAATGAATTTATCCTCAAAGTGTTCCCTGTTTTATCACTTTCTGTTCTTATCATTTTATTTTGTAAGCTATTTGATTAAATGTCTTTTGTTTAGAACTCATGTGTCTTTCAATAGCTAGTAAAAACAGATGGATAGATAGATAGATAAAAAGATAGACTGACACATCAACAAAGGCTCATGACCAATGGTTTTGAGTAGGTATTGACCTTAGGATTCCTTGAACCTGGTATAGCTTTTCTGAAGGCCCAAAAATGAGAAAGGAATACTTCAAGTGCTACAAATTTGTAATGAAATGGAAAAAAATCCCCTTACTCAACTTCAGATAATTCTACCATATGACCTTGTTTCAGTGGAATTTGGGTTTGATATTTTTTAACAGCATATCAAAGAAATCTGTTTCACAAGTACAAATGGGGGAATGCATAGTTAGACAACTGTTCTTTAGACATTATATAATATGTCTAGAGCAGCTAGGTCTTGTAGTGGATAGAACATTGGGTTTAGAGTCAGGAAGACTCATCTTCATGTGTTCAAATTCAGCCTCAGATAGTTACTGGCTGTATTGCCATGGACAAATCACCTAACCCTGTTTGCTCAATTCCTTGTCTATAACATGAGCTAGTGTCTTTGCTAAGAAAACCTCAAATGGGGTCTCAGAGAATTGGACATGATTGAAATGACTGAACGAATAATATCACAACCAAGAAATCTAATGTGATTGTAGGCTCCTTTAAGAGAGTAATACCTTCAAGGAATAAGAAGGAAAGAATCCTACTGTATTCTCCCTAGGTTCATTTTTGAGTAGCACATTTTAGAAAGAACATAAGCTAGGGAGAGTTTAAGGAAGAGAAATCAGGATGTGGACAAGATTCAAAATTCAATGCCATGCGAAGATCAGCTGGAGGAATTTGAGATTTAAGCCTGGAGGACAGAAGACTTATAGGTAATTTAAAAAAAATTATCTTCAAGCATTTAAAGAGCTGTCACCCAGAAGATAGATCAAATTTATTCTGTTTGATCCCAGATGGCAGAACTAGAACCAAAAGCTTTTGTAAAGAGGTAAATTTAGACTTGAAATCAAGAAAAACTTGCTAACAATTAATTATACCAAACAGGAAGAAATTGTCTGGAGAAATGGTGCATTTTCCCTCAGAGGTCTTCAATACTAGTTGGTCATTTGTTGAGTGTACTAAATGGCCAATGAGACCTCTTTCAGCTTAAAAATTCTGTAACTTCTGTAATGCTTTGAAAACAAAGATGACCAATAATCAGTGGTGTGCTGCTAAATGTTTAACAAACAGAAAAACAACATATCAATAACACACTTTTAAGTTAAACTGCATTATTAACATTTTCTTCATTGCTTTCTTAATTCTAAACAATCAACAAAACAATAAATCAAGCCCTGATATTTTTAGCCTTCAGATTTCTAAAATAAAAAAGCTCATACTGGAAATTTAACAATCAGCTTTTGTGTACCAGTCAGAATTGGTTACCAGCATATTCCTAACAATAATAGAAAGAAAGGTTTGTTTAACGTTAAAGAAGACATTTGACTATACTGTTTAGTAATCACCATAAAGGTAAAATATTCTTAAAAACAAATTGCAAGGAATGATGTATATGTGAGTGTGTGATCAAAATATTCTGTCATGCTATTTTTTTTCTTTTTTTGAGGAGGCAATCAGAATTTAATGATTTGCCCAGGATCACATAGCTAATAAGTCTGAGGCCATATTTGAACTCAGGTCCTCCTGACTTCAGGGCCAGGGCTCTATTCATAGTGATACCTAGCTGCCTGCTAAGTAGTTCTTAAAATAATTTTCCTAATTTATAAAATGAGGAAATTGAATCAGATTATGTGACACAGCCATCAGGCCCACTGTGTTCCAACCCAATGGAATGATATCTGCCAACTCTGATAAGTCGGGACCAGGCCCCTTGAAATCTCAAAAACCTAAGAAGGATTTAATTTTTCTTTTTTTTTTTTCTTTTTTTATACTCATTCTTTTTTTTATTATTTATTTAATAGTTTTTATTTACCAGATATATGCATGGGTAATTTTACAACATTGACAATTGCCAAACCTTTTGTTCCAATTTTTCCCCTCCTTACCCCCCTCCCAGATGGCAGGTGACCAATACATGTTAAATATGTTAAAGTATAAATTGAATGCAATATATGTATACATGTCCAAACAGTTGTTTTGCTGTATAAAAAGAATCGGACTTTGAAATAGTATACAATTAGCCTGTGAAGGAAATAAAAAATGTAGACAGACAAAAATAGAGGGATTGGAATTCTATGTAGTGGTTCATACTCATCTCCCAGAGTTCTTTCTCTGGGTGTAGCTGGTTCAGTTCATTATTGCTCTATTGGAACTGATTTGGTTCATCTCATTGTTGAAAATGGCCACGTCCATTAGAATACATCCTCATACAGTATTGTTGTTGAAGTACATAATGATCTCCTGGTCCTGCTCATTTCACTCAGCATCAGTTCATGTAAGTCTCTCTAGGCCTTTCTGAAATCAAGAGATTTAATTTTTCAAACTGACAGGGGGTTAATTCTGTCTGGGTCATTTCTACCTAGAGGCCTCCAATGCTTCTTTTTAGGGAACAAAGTAGACCATAGGAAACTGTCTGAAACATATACTGATCTATTGTCTACCATGTGCTTTCAGCAAGTTATATGTTATATAAATATTGGTTTCAAAGTTACCAAATCTTGCATACAATATGATCTGGTGATTGTATAAATAGGTCCTTAATTGATCTGGAGATTGGAAATCTTTCTGTTTAATAGAAATTTTTCAGCATAACTTGAGTTTACTGATTTTTTGATCTGGGATACTACTAATATGATGATGTAAAATCCCATTTAGGCTTTGGCAATTTTACTGTTTGAAAGGGACAAAAATGACATGCAAGACTTACACTTAAAAGAGAGAGAGAGAAAGAGAGAGAGAGAGAGAAAGAGAGAGAGAGAGAGAGAGAGAGAGAGAGAAAGAGAGAGAGAGAGAGAGAGAGAGAGAGAGAGAGAGAGAGAGAGAGAGAGAGAGAGAGAGAGAGAGAGAGAATTTGATAAATGTACTGATTGCTCTAAGTAAAGTGAGGTTTTGAACTGAGGGAATTTAGTCCTAATTTGGAAATTCGATCTAAGGAAAGACCTTAGAGTCTAGCAAAAGGAAGGCTCTATTTTTCTACATTGCTATCTGACATCTAGAAGAGTTGGTTTAAGAAAAGAAAGAATATAGAAGTATTCATTTTTCCACTGTTACATGGAAGATAGAAGTCTCTCAGAATCCAACTAAGGGAATAGAACTGAAGAAGTTTCTGCAAATACTAAACTGAAGGTCTCTGTTCTTCCTGATAAAATATAGGATGACTCTAGCCATGAAAAAAACTCGACTCAGCAAAAGAAAAGTCTAATCCAACAATCAGGTGGTCTAGAGTAGCAAAGAAATGCCTAGCCCAGGAGAACAACCTGGCCCAGAAACCCAACCAAAGAGTGGTTATAGATCAGTTACAGATGTCTAATACTGACATTAAGCCACCAGAGAATTGTGTAGGATTGTACTTACGAAACAACATTGAGACCTACATTTCCAAAGCTGTAATTGCCCTGGCCATATATATTTTCTATAATATTCCTCAGTATCCTATAATTTACAGACTTTCCCCAAAGATACTGTATGTATTGGTTGTAAGTGTTCCCCTGGGGTTTGAGGGCAGAATGTTGTATAATTATAATTTTCTTATATAATCTTTAATTATATTAAGAGTTAATTGAGTCAACTAGCTAATGGCAAGTATACTGCTAAGATTCCAGAAGTATAATAGTAGGAATAACAATCCACAGGTTAGCCCTTGCATTCTTAGAGTAACAGTTGCTGCTCTTGAGTTCTCAACTTGCCTACAACAAATGTAATTTGGGGGAGTGAGAGTCAACATGTAGATTCCTACTATAATAACTTAAACCAAACTTCTTAATGACATTTATATACATAGATCCCTCTGTTATCATAATGTAACCTATATTCTGTGGCTCATTATTCTAAAATTGAGCTTCTGTATTTCACCCTCAGGATTCTAAAGGATTAAGGGTGTCTTCTCTACTGACATCAAATCAAATCCTCATAAACTATATTCCCCCATGGGCCAGTGACTACTTAACCATTTAACTACTTAACCTTCTTCAAAAATATGGCAAGAATAAGAATCCAAACATTTCGACAAGTGCCTCCAGGGTATATTCTTCCCTACCATCTGTTTGTGGGGGACTAGACTCAAAACTTGGCTCACTTCCTATATAATATTAATCTCACCAAATTTATACCCAAATTTATTTATTTATGACATATATACTCATATGTCATGAGGATTTATTTTAATTTCCATTGGGTAGAGCAACTAAATGTCCTCCATAGCATGTTTCCTTGTTCTTTAGAATATTGATGTTGGCCACAATATTCCCTCATCTTGGGCTCCAAGGAATCCTAGATTCCTGGAGTTCATGCTCTTGACCTTTCAGAACTTTCAAAATCACAGACTCTACTCCTATCACCAGATGCCAAAAGGAAAGGAGTCATCAAGATCCCCTGAGAACAAATGAAGCAAAAAAGCAAGTTAGTTGAGGCTAAAGAGCTTTTAAAATAATAATAATAGTAATATTTATTTTCCCAGTTTCATGTAAAAATAATTTTGAACATTCTTTTTTTAAGCTTTGAGTTCAAAATTCTCTCCCTTTCTCCCTTTCCCCCATCTCATTGAGAAGCCAAGCAATAGTTTATAGCTGTACAGTCATGCAAAACATATTTCCTTCTTATTGTGAAAGAAAACACAAATCAAAATTAAAGTGAAAAATGGTATGCTTCAATCTGTATTCAGACTCCAACAATTCTTCTTCTAGAGGCAAATAGCATTTTTTATAAAGAGCCTTTTGGAATTTTCTTGGATCACTATATTGCTGAGAATGACTGGATCATTCGTGGTTGATCATTGTACAATATTGCTGTAAATGTGTGCAATGTTCTCCAGGTTTTGCCCACTTTCCATACATTCATCATTTCTTATAGCACAATAGTATTCCATTATAATCATATATCACAACTTGTTCAGCCATTCCCCAATTGATGGGCATCCCTACAATTTCTAATTCTTTTCTGCCACAAAAAAAGAGCTGCTATAAATATTTTTGTGTTAATAAGTCCTTTTCCTTTTTAAAAAAATCTCTTTGGGATATATTCCTAGTAGTGCGATTTCTGCGTCAAAGGGTATATACAGTTTTATAGCCCTTTGTTCTTAGTTCCAAATTGCTCTCCAGAAAGGCTGGATCAGTTCACAATTCCACCAACGGTGCATTAGTGTCCCAATTTTTCCACATCCCCTCCAAATATTACTGTTTTTATTTTCTGTCATATTACCCAATCTGATAGGTATGAGGTGGTACCTTAAAATTGTTTCAATTTGCATTTCTAATGACCTTTGAAAATCAATCAGAGATCCTCTCCCTTCACTGATGTGATTAGCCAACCAGAACCCATAATGGAATATATGCATCATGCTCCATAGCCTTCCTGACTCCAAATCTAGCACTTTGTCCACCATACCACCTAGCTGAAGTAGCATGGTGTTTTGGAAACAGCAATGGACAAAAGATAAAAGTAGTAAATGTTGCAGGTGCTTTAGGAATTCCTATTAGTGGAACTGCAAATAGATCTAATCATTCTGGAAAACCAGTTAGAATTGATCCATTGATACCATCACTAGGCATATCTCAAGAAAATCAAAGACAGAGGAAAAGATCCCATATGTATAAAATATTTGTAGCAGCAATTTTTGTGATAGTCAAAAATGTAAAATAAAGGGGATACCCATCAACTGAGGAGGCATATGATTGTAAAGGATTGTTATTCTATGACATATGAATGTAAAGGAATAGTATTCTGGCCTAATACATGGCATAAAAAGAATTCAGATAATCAGTCTATCAATAAACACTATGCTTTGCTACACAAACAAAAGAGAAATTGTCCCTGCCCATATTAATGGAGAATAAAGCAAGCAGAACCAAGAGAACAATTTACCCAATGAACACTAGGAAAATAAAATTGGAAAACATCAGAATTCTGATCAGTACTGGGAGCACACTGGAGTGGTTTTGGCTCCAGAGTCTCACTTCCTTTCCCCAGAGAGAAGGTGAGTTATAGGTGCAGAAGTATACAAACATATGAGAAATGGGATAATTTACTTAGCTTAACTGTACTTCTCTGTTACAGGAAAGGATCGTATGAGAAGGGACAGTAATTGAGAAGTGACAGGATGTTTAAAAAAAATCAATAAAATTAAGTTAATGTAAGAGAAGCATTGCTCCCAGGAAAATCAAGGTAATCACCTCATTATTCTTTCCTTTGTCAAAACTCAGCTGGAGAATTGCCTTCAGTTCCAGGTGCTGACATATAAGAAGGACATTTATAAGTAAGAGAGTAGCCAGAAGTTATCCAGGTTGGGGAAGAACCTTGAATCCATATAATATATGATGACCTGTTCAAGAAACTGGGAAGATTTAGCATGAAAGGAGAAGAAAATATAGAAATGATAGTTGTGTTTAAATAGTCATTCAAAATTTCATATGATGAGGGTTAGATACATTCTGGTTGGTCCCTGATTGTAAAATCAGGAACAACGGGTAGAGTAAAGAAGACAATTTCAGCTTGATGTCAGGACAATTTTCCGAACAATTAGCTGTTCAAAATTGGAATAAGTAGCCTACAGAACTGATGAGTTCTTCCTCCTTGGAGGTCTTCAATCAGAGACTATTTGCTTCCTATGTCACAGTGGAGATGCATTTTATATATGGATTGGACTAGATAGCTTCCAAGTCTCAAATTCTGTAGCTCTATAATATTTCTTTCTTTAAAAAAAAAAATGCTTAGGTTCTGCTGAGCACATTTATTTTGTATTTAAGATTAAAATAAATTTTGAAAATTACAAAAAGAAAGAAAGCAAGCAAACATTGAACTAGCAATTAATGAGCTGAATTCTAGTCTAGCTCTCCTATTATTGAGTTGATATTTAATTAGTTAAATCATTTAATTAAATCATTGGTTAAGTCATTTATTCTCTCTAAATCTGTTAAGATGAATAACTTGGACTTAAAGATATTTAAGGTCCTTTCCATCTCAAAAAATTCTCTGAATTTTGACTTACCCATATACCATTGTTCCAATCTTCCCTCCCATACACTAGAAGTTCTAGTTTAATACAATCAACTTTGCTCTGCTCTTACTTTCCTATTTGGGAATTGGCCTTCTCTCATCTGGGTTATGCAACAAACACCCAGGCATACAAGATCAAACTCAGATCTTCAGCAAAGTCAACCCGCAAAGGCTGAGCAGTAAGAAAGTTTCTGCAGGCCATGCCAAAATGCTATTTTTATACACTAACCTAATAAGAAATTGTTCATGAGAGGGATTCGTGTGAGCGAGACAATACTGTCCTCTGGTGGTTGACAGTAGAGTGACATGTAAACTGGACTAATAGGAGTCGGGGAGTGAGATTTTCCCCCAAAACAAAACACATCTCTCCATCTTTCTGGATCTGAGCCAAAAGGGCAGGAACTCTTTCAGCTCCCAACAGTCCCTAATAGAGGACTCTTCATTTGTGTTTCTAAACAGTAGCTCTCTTTCTGCAAAAGGCCACTAGCTATCGGTATGCTTGTCAAAGCATTATGACACCCCACCATAATTACATAGCACCTTTCTAAATAATGAGCTCAGAGTACCTTTCAAATCTGACCTATTTAATCTCCACAACACCCCATAAGGCACCATTACCATATTTTTGCATATGCAGAAGCCTTCCCTTAGAAACCCACTGTTTCCACCCCTAAACAAAGGTTGTCCACAGGCTACAAACTAAGAGCCACTCGCCTGGTGGGGGTGGTTCCCGTAAAATGTGCATAATTTGGAAAGGAATTCCAGAACTGTGAAAGCACAAAGCTATCTTTGGGACAAAAAAGAAGGAAAGCTGTGACATGGCCCACTGAAAGCATGGGCTCTGCCTTGGAGCTAGAAACAAAACACAAGACGGGATAGTCTATGTTCTCTTCCCTTTCTAGAATGGAAAACTCCTTACCTGAAATGGTTAAGACACAGTTGGTAGTCACTCTGGAGGTAATACAAGTTCACATAACTCCTAAACACATAGCCTCCGGTGTTACTTTGTTCCCTGGGTAAGATACAAGTGACTGGATCCCATCCTAAAATTCAGGTTCCTTGAACTCCCACAGAGAAAGGGCACATACCTCAAGCATTACCCTAAAGGATAAACAATGAGCTGGATCCCCAAAGTGAATAGAGAGAAGAGACTAACCTAGCTTTCAGAAATTGTAGTGTTTTGAATGATTCCAAGCTTCTTTTTGACCTGAAGATCATTCTTTTTAAAATCAATATTCTTAGTTGGTATTGTAGAATTAAGTTGTGACTAATACTTATTATAACTAGTATTTGTACAGCGCTTCAAGGTTTGCAAAACACTTTGGAAAGATTAGCTCAATTTATCCTCACAAGAACTGCAAGACATCGGTGCTATTATTATCCCCATTTTACAAATAAGGAACCTGAGGCAGACAGCAATTGAATGAATTGCCAAGGGTTACACAACCAAGATGTGAGGCTGAATCTGTACTGTCTTCCCCACTGCAAGTCTAACACTCCATCCACTGCATCAGTCTCAAGTACTACAGAATCTATTGAATTTATATTTCAAATACACATACATTTTAAGGCGCACAGGGCACATAGTACAGATGCTTGCAATCACAGAAGTCCATGGACACTCAACTGCCCTTTTGTCTACAAAGATGGCTTATTGGCAAAGAGTTCTTTGTCTTTCCCAGGTATCTTCTCAGATACTAATACCGATACTTCCATTTCTAAGGGCAGCTCCAATGAGAACTGAGAAATTTCTGCTCAGTTTAATGCTTGTTTTCATATTTCCACAACTCTTATAATCTCGGGGATGCTGGTACTTCCTCCAACAATTCCGCTAACTGCCCATTCTCATCATGTCTTATTGCATGATGGGAATCCTCTGGGAATCCTACAAAGAATAGTCTACTGAAACATTTTAGAGTATTTCTGAAACTTGAAACTGCTATATAAATAGGTGTTTAATATTATCATCATCGTTATTATTAACTTGCTGAAGGCCATCCTCTAAATCTCTTGACATTATACAATAAAATTGCCATCCTCTAACTGACCAACTTCTTCTGGACATGAAACTAAAATAAAGATACAAGATATAATGAGATAATGTTTGAAAAATACTTACATAAAGTGCTTTATAAAGTGTTTATCATTATCTCCCAGATGATATCTTTCATGTTGCTTCTCAATATAATCCTTCCTTGGTAAAATTTTGTAACCTTCTGGTGTCCTCCAGGCACCTAATTATGGCTACCTGGGTGACCTGAAACTTTAGTTCTTCAAAGACTGGTATCTCACAACTCTACAGGAGCATAGCATCACCAAAAGAAAAATGACGTTTAAAAATAACCCTTTGTTTCAAGAGAGAAGCTTGGGGTCATGAAAAGTGCCACATGGTTTCTCAAAGGCAGCCCATTCCCCCTTGGATTCCCTCTAATTCCAGTTTACATCCATCTAGCATCTGGTCTCCCCCATGGTGTTTTCCTTTTGCTTTGATTTTTTCTCCAACATGATTCATAAAGCAGTATGTATTAAAAATAAATAAACTTACATCTAGCATCTGGGTGAAATTTAAGCATTGATTGATTCAAGTTCTGGTACTAAGGTGGACTTTATTACCAAAAGTAGATATATAAATATTGAGAACCTTATGACATTTTTGTCTTCTTTTTCTTATTGTTTCTGTTTTTGTTTTGTCTTCTTTAAAAAAAAAAAAATTAACCAAGTATTGACTGGACAACTAGGTATAATAATGCTGGCTGGGCTCAGAGTCAGGAAGACCTGAATTCAAATTTAGTCTCAGCCAAGTCACTCCATATCTGTTTGCCTTAATCTCCTCATCTGTAAAATGGGGTAATAAATAACAGCTGTTTACCAGTGTTATTATGAGGACAGATGAGATGATAATTATACAGTTCTTAGCACAGTGCCCAGCATATAACAAATGCTATATAAAAGTTATTATATATTTATCAATAACCCATCATATTAATTTACAAATACATATATATATATATATATATATATATATATATATATATATATATATATATATATATATATATATATATATATATATCAATTACCTTAACTCCAGTAACTCCCTATTATTTCTAAGATTAAAAACAAACTCCTTTAGTTTGGCACATAAAATCATTCTGAACCTTTCTTCAACACACTTTTCTAGCCTTCTTATATATTTCTTCTCTTCATGTTCCCTCTTGTCCAATCAAGTTTGCCTTTTTGCTCTTCCTTATATATGACATTCCATCTTTATCTCCAACCATATTTGAATGCCTCAAGCCTGGGATGTCCTCCCTCCTCCCCTCTGATTCTTAAAATCCCAAGTTTCTTTCAAAGTTCTACTCAAGCACTACCTTTCTCATGATGACATTCCTCATTCCTTTCCAATTGCTAATGTCCCCATTAATTTGTATTTATTTAATATATGGCTATATGTCATCATGTGTATGTTCCTGTCTATCTCCCAAAAATTTCAGTCCTTAAGAGAAAAAAAAATTGTTGGGGTTTTTTTTTCTTTCCTTTTCATCTCCTAACCCAAAGCTTCTTAAACTGGAAGTCACAACCCATATGGCATCCCATTACTGAATGTGGGAGTCATGAAAAATTTGGCAGCAGTAAAAGATTTTTTAACACAACAATCAAAAATTAATTCAAGATCAAACGTGTAATGAATCCAAGGTGTTTCTGGCAGTGCTCACCCATATTGCATCACGCAACTTCACTGCAGCTTTGGTTCTGAATATACAACATGCTACTTTGCATTGCACAATCACAATGGCTGCTGGGAATACCTCGGCTGAGATTCTAGGCAGCATTACATAAAAATTTCTTGGGTAAAAAGGGGTCTGAAACCATTAGTCTTTCAAATATAGTCCTCAATTCTATATTATCTTATATTCTTTATGAGCATTACTCCTCTCCTCCAACAAGACAAAGTTCCTCGAAGATAAAAATAATTTAATCAATAATCATACATTAAATACTTACTGTGTGCAGAGCCTAAGTATACACTCAAGTTATTTTTTCCTTGAAGTCTTTTACCTCATTCACAACCTTTTCCCACAGCCCTGTGCATTACTTATTTCATATTTCTCTATTCTAGGGCTTTACATTCTTGTTAGACTAAAAGCTCTATGAGAAGATAGGAACTGAGTCTTCCCTAAACTCCTAGGCTCTGCATACAGTAAGGCTTAATTAGTGGTTATTAAATTGAATTATTTTTGTCTTCAAAGATCTTAAGTGTAGTTGGAGATAAGAATAATACCTAAAAATTATAAAGCACATAGGACAGTATAGAATTAATTATAATATTATACAGTCAGATTATAAGATTTAGAAACAAGAAGGAATATTAGAGAGAATCTGGTTCCATCTCTTCATCTTATAAATGGAAACAGGCCTTAAGAGGTTATGTGACTTTTCTAAGACTGAATAGATAATAAGTATTAGAATCAAGATTTGAACAGAGTCCCTGACTTTAAATCCAATGCTCCTTTGAAGCAGTAAGCCAATGAGTACTAGGGTGGATGGAAGTAATAGGCTTGTGTTGTTTGTTGATCAGTTTTTTTTTTCAATCATACCAGATTCTTCATGACCCCATTTGGAGTTTTCTTGGCAAAGATGCTGAAACAGTTTGCTATTTCCTTCTTCAGCTCATTTTACAGATGAGGAAACTGAGGCAGACAAGTTTAAGTGACTTGCCCAGGGTCACATAGCTAGTGTCTGAGGCCAGACTCTAGGACTGGCCTCTATCTACTGCATCCTCTAGCTGACCTTTAAAGCCCTTTATTACCTAGGCCCTTCCCTTCTTTCCAGTGTGCTCCCTGGCCTCCTTGTTATTCCTTGAACAAGACACTCAATTTTCTGCAACTGGCTATTTTTCCTAGCAGTGCTCCATGATGGAATGCTCTCCCTCCTCATCATTGCCCTCTGGTTTTCCTGGCTTCCTTCAAGTCTCTTTTAAAATCCTACCTTTCACAGGAAGCCTTTCTTGATCCTTTTTCATCTTAGTGCCTTCCTTCTATTGATTCTCCAGTCTATATCTTATTTGTTTTCATGTTATCTCTCCCATTAGAATGGGATGTGTTTGCCTTCCTTTGTATAAAACTTCAGCATTTAGCATAGTGCTCAGCATATAGTAAGCATTTAATAAATGCTTGTTGACTGACTGGAACAGATGAGCCTTGAAAGATGCATTCAATAGTCTTTGGATTTGGGCAGGCATAAAAGAATAGATGACATTCTAAGAAGAGAAGCAAAGCAACATGATCAAAGGAAGAATTGTACGCCCATCTTCAGTAGAAAGTGGATGGTGAGAAGGAGTGGGAAATAATGTTGGTCAAGTAGATGAAGACATATTTTGTGGGAACCAGGAAGACAGGAAGTGGTTTGATCTTGATTTGGTGGAACTACTGAAGAGTTGGAAAGGGGGAAAGAACATGTTTTATTAATGCTTCTTTTTTATTAAAGCTTTCTAATTTTCAAAATATATGCATGGGTAATTTTTCAGCATTGAACTTTCCAAAACCTTGTGTTCAAATCTCCCCCTTCCCGTCCACTCTCTCCCCTAGATGGTAAAAATATATGTTAAATCCGATATATGATACATATTTATACAATTATATTGCTACACAAGAAAAATCAAATCAAAAAGAAAAAATGGGAAAAAAATAAAATGCATATGAACAACAGTGAAAATGCTATGTTGTGATCCACTCTCAATTCCCACAGTCCTCTCTCTAGGTACAATTGGTTGTCTATTATCATAAGGCCATTGGAATTGGCCTGATCATCTCATTGTTGAAAAGAGCCCCATCCATCAGAATACATCCTCATACAGTATCATTGTTGAGGTGTACAATGATCTCCTAGTTCTGCTCATTTCACTCACCATCAGTTCATATAAATCTCTCCAGACCTCTCTGAAATCATCCTGCTGATCGTTTCTTACAGAACAATAATATTCCATAATAATCATATATTATAATTTAGTCAGCCATTCTTCAACTGATGGGTATCCATTCAGTTTCCAGTTTCTTAATGCTTTTTTAAAGATCTGTTATCTCCCTACCTCCAGACAAAACCTGACCTTATTTCCAAAAAAATAAAAATAAGTAAAAACATCTGTATGTAATTTGTGTTTACAATAGCTTATGCCAGCAGCCCCTTCTTTACTTTAAAGAGGAAGAGGTCAAAGGATATGAACAGACAATTTTCAGATGATGAAATTAAAACTATTTCCACTCATATGAAAGAGTGTTCCAAATCACTATTGATCAGAGAAATGCAAATTAAGACAACTCTGAGGTATCATTACACACCTGTCAGATTGGCTAAGATGACAGGAACAAATAACGATGAATGTTGGAGGGGCTGTGGGAAAACTGGGACACTGATGCATTGTTGGTGGAGTTGTGAAAGAATCCAACCATTCTGTAGAGCAATCTGGAATTATGCCCAAAAAGTTATCAAAATGTGCATACCCTTTGACCCAGCCATACTACTACTGGGCTTATACCCCAAGGAACTACTAGAGAAGGGAAAGGGTCCTGTATGTGCCAAAATGTTTGTGGCAGCCCTTTTCATAGTGGCTAGAAGCTGGAAGATGAATGGATGTCCATCAATTGGAGAATGGTTGGGTAAACTATGGTATATGAATGTTATGGAATATTATTGTTCTATAAGAAATGACCAACAGGAGAAATACAGAGAGGCTTGGAGAGACTTACATCAACTGATGCTGAGTGAAACGAGCAGAACCAGAAGATCATTATACACTTCAACAATGATACTGTACGAGGATGAATGCTGATGGAAGTGGATTTCTTCAACATAGAGAAGAACTAATCCAATTCCAATTGATTAATGATGGACAGAACCAGCTACATCCAGAAAAGGAACACTGGGAAATGAATGTAAACTGTTATTTTTACCTTCTGAATCCAATTCTTCCTGTGCAACAAAAAATTTGGTTCTACACACATATATTGTATCTAAATTATACTGTAATATATTTAACATATATAAGACTGCTTGCCATCTGGGGGAGGGGGTTGGGGGAGGAAGGGAAAAAATCTGAATAGAAGTAAGTGCAAGGGATAATGTTGTAAAAAATTACCCATGCATATGTACTGTCAAAAAATGTTATAATTATAAAATAAAATAAAAAATTTAAAAAAAAAAAAAAAAAAAAAAAAGAGGAAGAGGTTTTATTCACTCTTCTCCTGGAGATAAGCTGATTTTTCTATGACTCAAAGGTCAACTTCCTTTTAGTGGTCTTTTCATTTAAATTTTTGAGTAGATTATTCTCTTGGTTCTACTAATTTTTTCTTTGGGGCTTTTTGGACAAGAAAAGATGAGAACAGTGTTTTAGAAAAGTAATTTGGCTGTGTAATGCAGGAAGATTAGAGTGTGGGGACTTAGGTGTCATCCAGGAAGCAACTACAGAACATAATAGGTAATGAAAGCCTGGAATTCAGGTTGTAGCAACGGGAATTTTTTTTTAATGGATAAAAAAGACATTTTACTCTCAGACCAAAGGCAATGTTTACAGTTTTAAACAGAAAGAACATCTAAAAGGCTATTAGACATTAATAAGAGGCTAGAATTTTGGACCTGTAATCAGAGATCTAAGTTCAGATCCAGCCCCACACAGTGGTTTAACTTCTGCCTCCCTCAGTTCTCTCATCTGTAAAACAGGGATTATAATACACCTAGCTCCCAAGTTGCAAGGATAAAATAATATTTAAAATTTGTTTTACAAACCTTAAAACACTACATAAATGGAAGTCTCTTTGAACTAAGTGATTTGTGTTTCACTGAGAGGAAAAAAATTAAGTCATTCCTTTCAACTCAGACTTTCAGTGTTCTTCCTGTGGTGCTTTTTACATGCATTCTACTTTCCAAGCAGCAATTGATTAAAACAAGCATTTTTAAGAGATATGAAAGCTCCTGTCTTCTGAGGGACAACAGTGGCACCTGGTGGCCCACAAATGCTTTTTTGTCTCTGCTCAGGTTTGTTTAAGATTACTCCATATCAGAGAGAAACTGCTTCTTAAAACAACTCCAGCAGAAAGACTGAAAACAAATGCAGAGGTGACAGATTCTTCCATCTGTGTATTATTTCCAATTTATCCCATATATATAGTTTATTTGAACAGAGTCATTTGCATCTTGTATCCTCTATTAAAGTGTGAACACTTTGAGAAGAGCTCAGAATAGTAGCTGACACATAGTGTTTCATAAATGTTTATGGATTTGTCACATAATTCCTAAAAATACTTTTAAGTGTCTCCTGCCTTTTGAAAAACAAATCAATAGTATGATAAAATACTATTATGCTGTAAGAAAAGATGAGGATATTCTCAGAAAAACCTAGAAAGATTTATATGAACTAATGTAAAGTGAATATATATGTATGTATATGTATAGTGCATATATACTATATAATATATATTTTATTTATATTGTGGAATATTGTAGCCTATGAATGTAATGAAATAAGAAACATTAATATGAAGAATTCAAAGATGATATATTAACTTATTAACTGATGCAGATGATGATATAAATAATAACTATAATAATATTAGTAAAAAATTACCAAAGCCTTAATCTGATTAACTGTAACAGACAATCTTAGCCCCAGAAAACATTTGCCTCTTTTCAGTAAAGAGGTAAGTGACTAAAGATGTCACATATTTCGTTCCCTGTCAAACATGGTCATCGTGTTGGCTAATTTTGCTTAACACTTTTTCTGTTACAAGGAAGAGCTCAATGTGCAAAGGTGGGACATATCAAGAAATAAAAGTGATGTAACAACAAAAACTAATATTTTAAATTTTAATGAAATACAAATAATTGAACAGATATTCTTTAAGTAGAGCTGAGCCACATCAATATAATATAAATTATAATACTAATGAAATAAATTTCAAAAGTTAGTACTTAACCATATTATTATAGGCTACAATGTCAATGGGAGGGAGAGAGCCAACGAAAAATGCTACTAATGAAGCACATAAGTAACCAGTAATAACCAAATTTATTTCACAAGGAAAAGCCACTTTTTAATATAAATTAATATCCAATATTTTGGAAAAATATAATGCTCAAAGCAATATCCAACTCTGGACTACATGTTGACCTAAATGTCTATGGTCTCTTTAGGGAACAATGGGTGCCAATTGAGGAAGGTTTGCTTTCCTTCTGAGCCTCTCTGCTGTCCTACTGAACAAAACTATTTCTCTGCTGCTCTCAGGACACTGAACAATGTTAAGTTCTTTTAGATAAATATGACCTCAAATCCAGAATCTACAAAGCTTCCAAGGACTACTTCTTTGGCTATACACTGGTGTTACATGAAACTCTTTCAGTGAAAACCAGTACCTTTTAAGCCTGGGATATAAAAAGTCATTCAGATCTGCTTTCCACAGGTTTTGAGGAATTGCCTCCCCACAGAAATTTAGGGCAGAAAAAAACAATTATAGCAAAACAGGTTTAGGGAATGGGGTGAGGTGGGGAAGACTCCCCTGTTTCAAGCTTTAATCATCAATAGAAAATAATACTGTCTTTCCCTAACCAGCTCTCCATCCAACACAGAATGCTTTTTCTCTAAATAGCTCCCCATCATCAAAGCTTTTCCCCAATCAAGTTATCTTCCAGCATCAAATGCAAAGCCTGTTTGCAATTCTTTGCTCTCGTTTTTTGTCAGCTTCCCAGATCCAATGGCTTCTCAGTTCCTGTGGTTTCTGTCCTTTGACATAGGGCCTTCCATAAACAGCTTTTCTTATCAATTTCTCTGTACCTTCTATAGCTCACTTCTCAAATGGCTTCAGATCTAATTTTTAATGCTTTGGATTAGGGCATCCTCATTATACAAGTGGCTTATAATATAGAAATATATATAAATTAAATAAAAAGGTTTATGTCTATATAAACTTTATGCTCAAAAATGGGTTAACATTTTTAACATAAAATCTTTTTTTTAAAGAAAAACAAGGTTCAAGAATATAGAAATAAAACTATATTCACAATATTCTATTTAATATACAAAAATTGCCCATTTGGGCTATAATTTTGCCCCTCAATACATAAGCACAAACCTCATTTGAAGAATGGAAGAACTATTAGATGTGATTGCTAAGATAGTATCCATGACTTTTATATGTGTGTTTATGTGTGTGTTTTAACACATCATTTCCCAACTTACAAATCTCTACCATTTTCCACTTATTTCTGGGATAAAATACAAATTCCTTTTTTTTTTTTTTTTGACATTTAAAACTCTTCATAACCCAACCCCAACATGCCTTTCTAGGATTTTTGCACATTCCTCTCCAATCACACTCTGGTCTTCTTTTGCTCTCAATATACTCCATCCCTCATACTTGGGATGCACTTCCTTTTCATTTCACCTTATGGAACTTCAAAGCTCAACTCAGCTACAGCATTCAAATCCTTCCATTTTTCTTAATCACCAAAGCTATTGGAGATACATAAGGCTTTCTGGATTCTGTAATGATATCATTAACAAACATTTCTTAATGATGGTTTAAGTTCTTCCATCATAGAGGAATCCTCCTTGAACTTCCTCTGAATGGTACAGAATTGGGTGGAATTGATGTGGATTCTAAGGTTGCACCTCTAGCACATCCTATTCACACAATGAGAACACTTTTGACATCTTGCTGAGTTCCAGCTTCAATCTATTTCTTCCATTCTTGGAATACTGGAGAGCACCCAAACCAGGGTCCAGCTAAAAGGATAAACAGTGATGTTCACTGGAATCTTTTGTCTCTAGTCTCTTGTAATCCTTTGCCCAATTCTAATGGATTGGCAGGGCATACAGGTATTGGGTCTCAATTTTTGGCTTGCAGCATCCTGAGAGTTTTCATATGGTTAGAATTAATTCCAATCAGTACCAACACTCCAGTGAGTGTTGGAATACCAAGAAATGAATAGTTATAAGCAAAACAAACTTCCTGATCTTCAAGGGAGGATCCAAAGAAGGAATAGAGGGAAAGGAAGAGGAAGAACTACAATTTAAGGTGTTATACTGTCCCTTTACAACTTGAAAATGGCTGAACAAATTGAAGCATATAAAAATTATTGTACCATGAGAAATGACAAAAGACATGACTTCAAAGAATCAGATAACAAGAACAGAATCAGAACAAAGTGAGCAAAATAGCACTTTAAAAAAAAAAAATGATCCAGCAATAACCGTATCTCCAAAAGACCAATAATATTATCCACCTCCTGACAAAGAAGTGAACATAGGGGCAGAGATATGTATTTTGGACATGATAACTGTGCTGATTCATTTTGCTTTACTATGCTCCTTTGCTTTTAAGAATCTTAATTAGGGTTTCCATGTAAATGGAAAGAAAACAACATATAGGAAAAACAAGGTAAAATCCACAATTGCTTCCAACCACCGGACTCTTATCTCAATTAGCTGAAATTGTTCCTTACTCTTAACACCAAGGGGTTTGGGATCAGAAAAGCTGATTGGCTAGCAATTTCTATGAACAACTGGCAATTTCTTATCAAAGCAAGTAAGAGCAGAGCCCAAAAACAGTATGAGGTATATTTAGTGGGAATTCTTTTTTGGGTATGGGTTAAACTAGATGGCCACTGAGATCTTTCCAACGCTAACATTCTATGATCAATATGAGAGTATGATAACTCTGCAGTTGCCAACTAGGCATATGAATGCAAAGTGAAGTATTAAACTTATCCTTCACTAAGACAGCATTATGGGTGACTAATCTATATTCCCTATCTGGAAATCTTCATCAAGTAGAAAAGGGAAGGAAACCTCAGGAATAATGTAAAGGGAATTCTGGTTCAAATATAGATTGAAGTGATTCGCTCTTAAATCTTTTCCTACTCTGAAATTATGTGAATCATCCATCTAGGATAACTTAAAAAAGAGTCTTCCATAAAAGGCAGAAAGAGTAAACGACCTTTTAAAAAGCTACCAAAATCAATCTCCAATTGCAAAAATGACTATGAAAAGAAAGATGAAAGCCCTATTTCCAAGTCAATCTTGTCCCAAGAAAGCTGGGAAAGCCAGGATTATGTATATAGTCCCTCCCAATTCTAAGATATCTCAAAATTTCTTCTAGCTCCATTTTTCTCCATGAGGTGTCTTACCCCAGACTTTTCCAAGAGATAGAACAAAGATACTACAGTAAGTATTTTTTCATACAAAATCCTCCATAGCAAAAAAAGGTACCCCACTATCACCAAAGGTATCTATGATGTTGTTCAATACTTGGGTTCACAGGACCTGAAAAAGACCTCAGAATAAAAGAAAATGAGATTTAGGTTCAGTCATGTAGAATGGGGACTGCCAGTTTAGGAGTAAAGGAAATGGACTACAAAACTGTTTTTTTTCTAACTCATCCTGTATGTTTTTCAATAATGTCTATTTAGTCTAGTAAATCTCTTACATAAATCATTTGTATCACCAAATTGCAAACCATAAGACCAGATACTTTCCAACTTTTCGAAAATGTTTTATTAAGAACAAATCAGTCATACGTTACAAGCAGACTAAATCTTGCAAAAATTGAGATAATTTTTCCAAATGATTAAATGTAATAGTATACAAATCAATCCTTCCTTAATGGAACAGTCTCTTCTTTAATGCCATCTTTAGTAACAATGCAAATCTTAAGTGAGTCTCCAGTGTATACATCTCTCTCAGCTGCAGAAATAAACACATCCTTCACAAGCTGCATGGCCCTTTCCAAGGACAGAGGAATATGCTCCACGTTTTGCATATTCTTAAAACCAACCTAAGGGGGGGAAAGAAAGCAAATAGGTAATTAATGAATGCTGTACTATTAATGATTTTAAAAATAAATAAATAAAAAGGTTTTTAAAAAACCCTGATAGTTTTAAAAGCATAATTTTTATCACCTGAAGAAAAGTGAATAATTTTAATACACTTTTAAAACCTCCCCTACCTTTCAAATCTCCCCAAAATGCTATAAGATACAGTGTGTGTTCAATAGGTGTTTACAGAATAAAAAAAAAATATAAAACTAAACCAAATTCACAGAGTAGCAAGAGATTTTGATTTCTCAAGTCTTTCAAATGAACTGAGAAATCCATATTATGTGCTTGAAAACAAAAGAAAAGTATTTTTGGACAAGACAAAAAACTGCATACAGATTTGTTACCTGATTATCAAGCAGAGGCTGAAGCATAGCACTTGCTGATCCTCCAGCCTTGAAGGAGTCTCTCTGATAAGATCCTACAGGATCAAAACTGTACACAGCTCCTTTGCCTTAAAAAGAAAAAAAAAAGGAAAAAGTTTTCACTGATTCCACACTAGAAAAGCATTAAAAAAATGAAAGACAATTTACTCTTAGATTCAAATGTAGATTATCATCTGACTTGAATACTTGGGATATCCCATTAATAAAGCTTATACTTAGAATATATAAAACTTTTTACAAAAATTCTAGTCATTACTGCATAATACCATCTTTTGAGAAAATCCCAAAGATTCTTTCAAGTGAAAGTATAAAACAATAAAGATAAGAGTTCCTAGGCTATTTTTCTTCAGTGTCCTCCACATTACCTATTCTTTCCAAGTCAAAGCCAATTTAGATAAGAAAACTAGTGCATCCACGTAGAATTCTATATTCATGATTTCCAAATTTTAATGGACTCTTTTTAATGAATAGTTAACACCTCTAGACACACACACACACACACACACACACACACACACACACACACACACACACACATGCTTTTTCTCAGAAAACTGCATATGAACCAGGAATTGAAATAAGACTACATGTAAGTTAATTTTTATACTGCAAAAATACATAGTACTTCCCACATTTCCAAATTCCAAATAGAACCCCTCTTTTTATTAATTCTTGAAACTGAATAGTGCTAATCAATCAAGCTAGCTAGCTCTCTTATCTATCCTTCTCAATCCACAAAAAGCTTATTTTGATTATCACCAATCAGAAATGTCCCTGCTTGCAAAATATCACACCAGGTTCAATCAAATTTCTACTGAGTATCCTAGAGGAATTAAAGTTCAATGTTTTTATACCTCAAATTCCAAAGTCTTTATTCCAGACTCTACAACACAATCATAAAACATGATTATAACTATGTTGGAAGCAAGAAATTATGTACTACTAAAAGTATTATTGTAATAACTAATTGGTTTATTGTTTCCTTCAAATTACTTGCTTTACTACCAAAATGTTTCTATTACCATTGATTATCAAAGGGAAATTAAAAGGAGAAAAACAAAGGGTAAAATCAAACAATTTATATTTGGACTGGGCAAAGAGAAAAAGATCAAAAGGTTTGCAAGACACTTTCTTTCCTGTTTCTCCTAAATAAAGCAAATATAATGTCCACTTTATGGATGAGGAAATCAAAGCTCAACCATGTGAAGTGATCTTAAGCCTTCAGTGTGATATTCAAAATTCTCCCAACTACAGAGTTGGACTCTAAGATCCCTTATACCAACAGTGACTCTTAAAAAATTTCAAATGTTCTGAGATCAATACTGGAATAAAAATATAGAATGCCAAGAGGACTATTTGGAAAGACAATATTCAGTTAGGAAAATTTTGATGATTATTTAAAATATTCATTACTTTACAGTTTTGTATTCTTTATATAAAGTAGCTATTTCTACTCTTCTCTATGTAATTCTAGCCATGTTAATCTTCTCAGAACCTGTATTCTGATATCAAAATATTTTCTAATTCCCTGTATAATAGGAAATTGAGACTAATAATACTGCTATTCATTTTTAGCAACATATTGCTGAAGAAATGAAAAACACCATTCACTCTCCCTTCTTCTCTAGAAAGAAATTCTAACCTTCTTCATCAAGTCCACCAATGATGTTATAAACATAGTAAGGAAAAAAGCGTCTAGAATAGAGGATTGTAGACAACATTGCTGCAATTGCTCCCGTGGTCATGGCCTTATTATTGGAATGTTTATACATCTGCAATTAAGTTATGAAAACAGAAAGAAACATTATTATATAGGATAACTTTGACAGGCAAACACAATACAATTTTGTCATTATTAAATAAAACAACATAATAAAGAGAATTATCATATGCTATAATTAAGGTTACCAGACTTCTTTCATAAAGACATTTTTAAAGTGCTGAATTTCCAGCGTCTTATAGGAGAACAATTAATTTCTGCATGCCTCTATTTTCTAAGGCAATTATATTTTTCCATATTTTCTAGGCTCAAAGTTAGCACATGAGCATGCAGAGAAGACTCATACAACATAAAATGGCCTAGAATACCACATTCTAGAATCACGGTGCTCTGAATACATAACCCTCACTAGGTCATAGCCACATGTCAACCATTTGGAGGATCAGGGGAATGGAAGTTCACAAGGCATTCTTTTATTCTAGATAGATCTAGAATAGTTCATGGTAGCAGCCTTGGCATTTAAGCTGTTTCCTTGGAAAACAGAACTAGACAAAATATAATCATTAAATAAATTCCCAGTTCTAGCTTTTTAATACCCTAGATAGTTACCGTTTATTACCTGAAGTATCAAAATTCTCCAGAATATTCCAAAACTGATTTTAGTTCAGCATAACCTGTTTTTAAAATATGCCTGATCGCTAATTTTAGGAGATGTAAAATGATGCAAAAATCAAACAATTATAGTCTCACAGTCATCAAAAATTTGTGAATCACTAATAAAATACATATTAATCAAAATACTTTTTCAAAATATAGGTGAAGGACTTATGATTAAAAATGCTATCCATACCAAGAGAAAAATTAGTGATTAGCTCAAAATTAGTGATTGGGTTTGAATACAGATTGAAGTCCAGTTTTTTTAACTTTATTTTTCTTGAGATGTTTTTGTTTTTGTTTTTGTTTTTAGTGGTGTTTTTTTTTGGGGGGGGAGGTTGGAGGAAAGAGGGAAGAACTTTAACTTTCACAAAAAGACTTATATGGAAATGTTTTGGATAACACTTCATATGTATCTTCTCAATGGAAGGGAAGAGAAACTGAAATTCAAAGTTTCAAAAACAAATGTTAAAAAAAATTGTTTTACATGTTAGTGGGGAAAAATAAAATATTAAATAAATAAGGAAGGAAGGGAAAGTATATACAGATGAAAATGTTCTTCACAACTTTTCATTTCAAAAACATGTCATAATTTACAAAGACAGTAAGTACTCTCACAACTACGAATGAAATGCTTTGGCAACAGCTTCCCTCCAGAATTACAAAATGGCAATAAATGAATGAAAATTGGGCACAAAATAACGAACAAAGAAGGTATAGGAAACAATGGATCACAAGATAAATCTCATAAACACACACAAGTGTTTTTTAAGAGATAATACAATCACAAAGAGGCACTAAAAATTAATAAATACAATGCAGAAAAAGAATACAATTTAAAAATTCCATCTAGAAAGAAAAATCCTGCACCAATAACTATGAAAATGAAAAAAAAAAAAAAAATGAATATTTGTTAAGTTCTGTACTATGTGCAAAGCAATGTAAGCACTGTGGTAAATTATGAATAAAATCAGCAACCCACACATACATAATGTTTCAGAGAAGCAGCAAAAATTAAATAACTAAAGGACAGAAAGTTACCAAATTAAAATTACCAATAATATCAAAAAATCAAAGCTAATAACGACAGCAAATCATTTTTAAAATATTAAGTCTCTGAAAAAGAGAATGGCAGATACTTCCCCCCGCCCCCCCCCCCCATGCTGAGGTTAAGTGACTTGTCCAGGGTTATACAGCTAGGAAGGGTTAGGTGTCTGAAACTAGATTTGAACTCTGGTCCTCCTGAATTCAGGGATGGTGCTCTATCCACTGAGCCACCTCGCTGCCCTGAGAATGGCAGATCTTAACCTCAAAAATGCAAAAATTAAAGAAAAACTAATAGCCATTAGTTATAATTGTGATATCAAATGCCAAGTGTTATATAAAACCACATGCTCTAATATCTAAAAGTACTTACACTAGATATTTTAGGACTGCCTACTTTTTTTGAACCCTTATTTTTTGTTTCATAACAAAGTTCAATCTCTGAGTAGGGGAAGGCAATTGTTATATAATGGAAAATAAATTTAAAATAGCTATAAAACTTAAAAGAAGAAAACTGTAAAGTAACCATTCTGCCTCTACCCTCAAGCAAAACAAACAGAAGATTTTAAATAGTAATAATCATCTATGCTATCAGTACTTTTTTTTTTTACATTAGGCTAAATTTGTAGCTTTCTAAAAAACAATAAATTACCACAATTCGAGTCTATGTATCTATATGTTGTCCTAAGTCGTCAAAAAATGGCACTTTAATATTGTTTTAAGTATTTGTATCACAAAGCAAAAAACAAAGTAAAAAAATACAATCTGTGTAATAAATACCAAAGGACTGTATCAGATTTTTTTCTCTCAAATGAATTTTGTTGCCTCAACTTGAAATAAAGCTAATACAGCAGCAACCTAGACTGCAGATAATTCTAGATAACAATGGTCAAAATCAATCCTGGACATTATTGCAAATAAAATTTTTTTCCTTCTTTCTCATAAAACCAAAATCCTGAAAATTATTCTTATTCTCAACTGGTTTTTATCTAATTCTTGCCAAGATTCTACCTTCTAACTAAACTGTTAGGTGACATTAGGATTGAGGTGTGACTGTCTTTTAGATTCCTAGTCTACTCTATTCCAAAAACTCAAGATTTGGGCAAGAATTCTTCTCCAGGATACCAAACTAATTTCCTGTGTTTTAGCTGCCTCACATAGCAAAATATTTTTGACTATTTTCTAGAGAAACCAAAAACAAAAAACCAATATCTACCATGCTTTCTGTACCCTCAGTAGGCTACTTCTTTTTTGTTGTCGGTTTAAGTTTTTTGTGTTGTTTTGTTTTTTTCAAGATAATTGGGTTTAAGTGACTTGCCCAGTTTCACACAGCTAGTAAGCATTAAGGATTTGAGGTCAAATTTGAACTCAGGTCCCCCTGACTTCAAGGCCAGTAATCTATCCACTGCCCTAACTGCCTTTAAGTATGCTCCCCATTAAAGATTACTGACTCTACTTATTTGGTACAAAGACGTTTGTTAATCGTATTTCTTGTACAATACTGGTGGTGTTTTAGTGCACTATATCTGACGCATTTATCATTGCATGACATTTAGTAGGGGAAGGGATGTGAGATCTTTGAACACTGGATCTAGTGTTCAAAGAACAACAGTCTGTCAAACTGTCAGACTAACAGGACATATTGAATCAGTGAGACTACCAATGACATCTACCTTTAATCTTGCTTCAATAATTTTAGTAAGTGTAAGGCAGTCTCCATGAAAACCACTGCATCCAATGACTGTTTTCTCTGTTCTGTAAAATACAAATTCAAAAATAATATTATTTGCACTGTAGGGAGGACAAATGAAGGAAAGGAAAGGGAAAGAAAGCAATTAGGGGGAAGGAGAAAGAAAAGATTCAGAGAAGGAAGAGAATGTATGAAAAGCAAAAAGGAGGCAAGGAGAGGTAGCCTGCATAGAAATGCTCTTTTTAAAATGTAAATATCTCCAGGAAGATTAGGGACTCTCACTCATATCCTAGTAACAAGTTAATCAGATTATTTTCTTCAATTCAAAAAACACTTATTAAGTCAGGAACTCTTAACAGACTATGGGGATGCAAGACAAAAAAAATTAAAATCTCAGTCATCAAGGAACTTACATTCTCCTGGGAGAAAAAAAATACATACAAAAATGCAAATGATATAATACAATTAAATACAAATTAAGGAACAAGGAAGGTAACCAATGAGGAAATCAGTAAGAACTTCTTGTAAGAGTTGGCATTTGAAGTAATCCTTGAAAGGAGCTATAGATTCCAAAACACAGAATTTTAAAAAGAGAATATCCCAGACATGGTAAACAGCCTGTACCAATGCACAGAATGTTCTGTTTGAAAAATATCAAGCAAACCACCTGATTAAATCGTAGTATGCCTGAAGAAAGTAATATATAATTATCCTAGAAGGATGAATTAGAACCAAATTATAAAGTGCTTTAAATGGCAAAAAGGAGATTTGGTATACTATCCCAGAAGTAATGGGAAGCTGCTGGGTAATGACATGTTAGATTTGTACTTCCTAAGATCTACTAACAGCTGAAGAAGTAATGGAAGTTTTTCTCTAATTCATTAAATGAAAGGAAATTTAAGACAGGTGCTTTAGAAAAAACATGGGTCAAAATAAAGTGCTAAATTGGGATCTGAGGTCAACATGAGAGAACTAGATCACTGGGAATGGAAGAGGACACCAAGAAGTAACAAAGGTATACAACGAGGATGTGGGAAGGGTAGCTAAAGAATTATTCTGTATCTTCTTATTCTACCTCTGTCTTCCTGCACTGAATGTTCCCTTCTTTAAGAACTAAAAATTCAAACTTATGTTAGTTTAGTAACATAATAAATGGGCTTCTGTGCAGTACTTTAGGAATTAACCAAAATTTAAGTTTCTATGGGAAGATAGGTTGCACCTACTTCATATATAAGTGGTTGGGAGAAAAGTATTTTATAAACTAATAAATGTGAGTAATTTTTATTAATAGAGTTTTAAAAAGACACAATACTTAATTACACAATACTTAATACACAAACTTAAAATCACCTACATGTTATATAAATCCATGCTGTGTGTCCCAAGAAACTTACTTACAGTTTATAACATTTGGGGCTATCCCGAGTATGAATTGAAAAACCTTCACTTAGTCGGGTGTCAGAGGCAACAATGGAAAAATCTTCTCCAGCAATTGCCAAAACAGTTCTAGAAAAAAAGAGAGAGAAGATAAATCAGTTAGATTTCCAAGGCTCTGTCCTTTATAAAGTAACCTCTCTCCCTCCCTGGTTTTCAATTAGCTCTAGAAAGATGACTCTAAAAACTATGGGATTCTTTAAAGTCTCAGCCCAAATTGCCAACTCCTTTACATGAATACATTGACAGCATCTAGAATTTAAAAAAGTAAAATTTATTGCAGACTTAGGATGCACATAAATCTGCCTCTCCTTCAAAGACCACTATTTCTCAGTCTAGCCTTAAATCTTGAAGTCATTTTTGTCAGTCTTCCTTCCATACCACTTGTATACCCATTAGGAGATGACTGCAATGGTTCAGATGTATGGACTTGTACTATGAGAGTGATCAAGAGAGGAAAAAAGGAATGGCCAAGTAAAAAGGAAGAAAAGGACTTCATGAATGTCTCCAGGTTGAAGAAGAATGATGGGAGGAAAAGGGAGGTAAGTTGGGGAAGAATTCTAAAGAAAAAATTAGTTTTAAATATGTTGACTTTGAAATGCTTAAGTGAATCCAGGACATCCAAACAATGTCCAAAAATCAATGAGAGATAAAATGTTTGAAAAAGAGATCAGGGCTGAAGATATGGACTTGAAATTGTAAAGTAAAAACTGACTGTGTAAAGGTACTAAAAAGAAACCATGAAAGATGAGTTTTAAAAGGAAGAAGACAGATAAAACTGGAAAGATGGCAACTGAGCTAGGAGCTTGTGAGAGCAGGGAAAAATTCACGATGAATGATTTAGAAAGGCAGAGAGATTTCTGTTTGAAGTATGTGTAGTTGAAAAATAAATTATAATACTGTACTTAATCTGTGTAAACTTCAGGTGAAAGACTGATCAGTTTCCAAGATTCCTTTGCACAAGTGCCAATAAAAGCAAAGGCAATATTTAAGGAGAATATACATCAATATTTAAGGAAAATAATACATCCCTAGAAATAAAATTTATCTTTAGTGACAAGAGAAAGGAAAAACTTGATAGGCTATGTCAAAAAAAGCTACCAGTTGTCTGTTGATTTATTTATAACAAAAAAGACATATCTTATAATGAATCACTTTAGTATATAAAAAGTTTGCAATATGTAAGCAGGGTTCAACTAGAAAATCTTGATCATAAATGTATATTTAAAACAAAAAGATCAAGAATTTAAAAAGAATTAATGAAAAAAAAAATGCAAACAAAGGTGGCCTACCTGTACCAGATCTAGAACTATATTGTAAAGCACCAGTCCATCAAAACCGTTAAGTACTGGCTAAGAAATAGAAGAAGTAGTATTCTACTGAAAATTAAGACAACTTTGAGGTACCACTACACTTCTTAGATTGACTAAGATGACCGGAAAAAATAATAATAAATCTTGGAGAGGATGTGGGAAAACTGGGATATTAATACATTGTTGGTGGAGTTGTGAACTGATTCCCACCATTTTGGAAAGAAATTTGAAACTATGCCCAAAGGCATATCAACCTGTGAATACTCATTGATCCTGCAGTACCTCTACTGCACACACAAAAAGGAAAAGGACCCACTCCTGTTTGCAGCAGTCCTTTTTTGTAGTGGCAAGGAACTAGAAACTGAATGGATGTCCATCAGTTGGAGAATGGCTGAATAAGTTATGGAATATAAATGTAACAGAATATTATTGTTCTATAAGAAATAATCATCAGGATGATTACAGAAAGGCCTGGAGAGACTTACATGAACTGATGCTGAGTGAAATGAGTAGAACCAAGAGAACACTGTACACAGCAACAAGATTATGTAATGGACATTGCTCTTTTTAACAATGAAGTGATTCAGGACAATTCCAACAGACTTGTGATGGAGAGAGTGATGTGCTTTCAAAAAGAGGACTGTGGAGATTGAATATGGATCACAACATAGTATTTTCACTGTTTGCTTGCTTTTTTCCCCCTTTTTGATCTGATTTTTCTTGTGTGCAAGACAAATGTGGAAATACCACATAAAAGAATTGCACATGTTTAAAATATATTGAATTATTTGCTATCTAAGGGAGGGGAAAGTAGGGGAAAAAAATTTTGGCATACAAGGTTTTGCCAAGGTGAATGCTGAAAACTATCTTTGCATATATTTTGAAAATAAAAAGCTATTTTTAAAAATATAGTATATAAATTTAATAGAATATTATTGTTCTATGTGAAGCAATCAGCAATGGAATTCAGTGCAGCATATGATCCAACAAATTCAAAACCCTTTCAAGGAATCTGCCAGCTCAAAACTACTTTCTTTAGTCTAAGATGCTTTCATTTCTAATACAGTATATATCACTCGTGTGTGTGTGTGTGTGTGTGTGTGTGTGTGTCACTAACACCTCTCCTACAACATGAATAAAAGCTAAGGAGAAGGAAGGGAGAAAAGGTGCTAAGTTTCCACAATTAAGAACATAAGAGAGTTCTGAAATTACAAAGTTTGAGAACTGTCAGCCTACTGCACACCGTGTGTAAGATTTAGAATCTCAAAGACACCGAGTTCAAATTTCACTTAAGACACTATTAGCTCAGCCTTAGTTTTCTGCATCTGTAAAATGAGAAGGCTGAAAAAGTTGAACTAGATGGCATCTAACATCCCTTCTAACTTGACATCTATAATCCTATGACCCTTCTATATCTCATTTCAAACACACAATTATTCATAATAAAAGTCTATGTAGTCACCTTTGGTATTGGATTCTATTGTATCATGTTGGTACCAAAAAATTGTAATTATACAAAGAATAATAATAAATAAACCAGAAAATAAATAAGGGAAAACTTTACAACATTTCCAAAATCACAATGACCTAAATACACTTATTTTTTCTGATGGAAAAAGTATTTATCTGATGGCATTCAAAATGAAAAAATGTACACACAAAAACTTGTTTGGATGGAAAACCTTAGCCACCACTTTGATTTATGTCATATTAAATGCATGTACCCTAAATATAACAGAGTTATAGTACAATAGGACTGTACTTGAGTCAGAGAACCTCCCTAGATATGAGTTTCCTTCTTGTCAGACATGTGGTCATGGCAGTTTCTTAGGCTTTCTGCATCTGTAACATGGGAATAGATACTTGTAAGAATTCACAGAAATGTTTGAATAAAGATTTTACAAACTTATGTTAACCCGATGTAAATTGTAAATATGTCTGTGTATATAGAGACATAAAACATTTATTTATGAGACTTCAGATGTGATTCACAAAATTGTATGCAAGGGGAATAGTAGTCACTTTAAAGAAAGACTGACTGAGCTAGTATTGGTATAGCTCAAAGATGAAGAATTCCCTCTAACAACGAAACTTCTGGCCTTACAATTCTCCTGGCGCACTGGCTGAGGAACTCGCCCGGCGCCACACGGCTATTTGTCAGCGAAAGTCCCTCTGGCTTGAAGACTGGTTCTTCCAACATAGCAGGACTCTTTCCTTTAAAGTCAGCCTGGCGCATCCTGCAGTACAATTCTAAAATTCTATTTTAAATTCTTTTAAAAGCACTGACACCAAACCTGCGCTACAATTTGACTATATTCTTTTCCTGTTAAAATACCATGTTCTTTAAAACAGGCTAACTCGTGAAACCAAATTCGACCAACGATGCACACTTTTGCTGAGGACCCAAGCCCGCGCGCACCACTGCGGGGAAACTCCCACCGCTGCAGTCGCAGACTGGGAATGGGGGAGCTTGAATCTAGGTGTCTCTGACCTCCAAGTCCGCACTGCCAGTCACGGCAGAGAACAACCGGACACTTCTTTAGCGGGGGCAGGGACAGAAGGTGCAGAGGACTTCTTCTCGAACAAAGCTCGGCACGAGCTTCTCCACACAAAAATGGAGAACACAAATTTTTGAATTCAAAAGCCACTTTCAGGCTGGCCTGAAGTCCCGGGGGGAGGGGCCGGAGACGGGAGTCTCGGAATACGGGCTCTGGGAGCTAAACGAAAGTGGAAGAGATGCCCGGTCCCGCGCCCGGCCTCCCCTGGAAAATGAAGCGGTCCCGGGAGGCCCGGCGAGCCCTTACCCTCCGTTGAAGACGTATGGTGAGAAGCGGCGCTGCACGGGGCCCGCGCTGCTGTGAGGCTCCAGCTCCCGCTCCGTCCCGGGCCCCGGGTACATGGCGGTGAAAGGGGAAGCGGACAACATAGCGAGGTAGCGGCCGCAAGAACTGTTCCTGCAGTTGCTGTCTCACGGAGAGATGGCCGCTCCGACGGAAGTTAAGTCACTTCCGGATCCCGCCCCGCCCAGCTCCACTTTCAGCAGAGCCGCTCTATCTGGGCCACACTCTATCGTCTGCTCCTACGCTCAGGTCGCCCCCTATCGTTCAGAGGCTCTCTGGGGCGCCTTCCTCTCAGTCGGGGCATAGCCCCTGGGGAGGAAGAAGAGAGGAAGCTGTGGAGGAAGGCTCTTCTTCCTGTTGCTGCTTTTGCCCTGGACTCAACACCAAAACAAAAACAAATGTGGTCCTAAGGTTTTGGCGGCTCCATGTTCTGTGAAACTTATTTAAGAATCACTGATTAACCTGTATCAGATTGTTTGCTATCGTGGTGGGCAGGGGGGAGGTAAGGAACACAAAAATCTGAAACAAAAAACCTGGCCAAAATGAATGTTGAAAAATATCTTTACATGTATTTGGAAAAATAAAATGCTGTTTAAAAAAAGTCATTAATAGAGTAAGCATCCATTAAACACAACTGATCTCCACGTGGTGGGTCCAGTCCCACCCTTAACAAGCACAAGCGTTAAGCCTCCCGAGGCCCAAGCAGAGAAGTGATGTTGGACAACGGCAGCCCAGGACTCAGATTCCATCTCTGCGGCCTACCACCTTCTCTTGACCTTTGCGGGTGACATCCCTTGACCCTTTGATCTGGTGAGTTTGCTGCAGGGGCAACTTCCCCACGGAGAAGCTCACTCTATAGACCACCCCTTCTTGGCAACTTCCAGTTTGGGAAAGTTGTCTAAGGAACTGAGAGGCTCCCTCCTACCCCTCATCTTTGGATGAAGACATGAGGGCCAGAGCGGCTTGCCCAGGGTCTCCCCGGGAAGGACGCAGAATTTAGGCCCAGGCCCTCTGACTCCAGATCTATCTAGGACTCCTGTTAAATGATCAGCTTTCATCAGTGCAGGATTACATAGCAATGGACTAACCTCGCAGCCAAGACATTGTGTTCTAGAACAAGTAGTGGGATGGCTATGTTACATCCAGAAGTGAACTGGGTGATAAAAATGTTAACTTTCTTCAGGGCCAGAAGTGGTGGGAGATAGTGTACTTTTGGCTTTGTGGGAGGAAGGCTTTTGTTTTTCCTGTATCTTTTTAGTAAAAAATTATCCTTTTGTAAAAGCTTAAAGAAATACAAAGTATCATATTTTCCCTTGGGTGGTTTGGTTAATTCTTCTGAACCTCAGCTTTCTCCTTTATAGAACTAGGGGAGAGTGGGAACAGATGATCTCTGGGTTCCCTTCCAGTTCTAAAAAGTTTTTGAAATTACTCCATTGGTGCAAAATCATAAGGACCAAACTTGACTTCAAAGAGAAAATAGAAGGTATCTCCTCCCTGCCCCCTCTGTATTAGGGGTAATTGATGAGTAAAGATCACATACAAAATCTAATTTTTTTTGTCAATCATTTTTGCTGATATTTTTTTCTCATCCTCCTTTTAAAAATGGCTATAAGAGACAATTCTATGGGGAAGGCACGAAACTGGGCCTATGTACAGAGTAATGAGAAACAAACAGTAGCAATATGGCTCAGATCCCAGGAAAAGAAAGGGTCTCATACAGCTTCTAGCCTGCTCTGAAACCTACAGAAGAATAACCAGGACTGCAATCTCAGACCTAAGCCTAACTTACAATTCTGTTACTCTGAACCAACAGAATTTCAGATGGCTGATAATAGCTGAGTCCAGAAATAGCTTACTATTGACCAGGAATTTGCAGGAACAGGCAGCAATCAGGCTTTGTACCGAATCAGACAATTTTTAAGAATATTGGAAACTTGCATTTCCAAACCTGAGCAGTCCCTGAGATGCTGGAGAAATACAATATTCAATACATCAAGAAAGCAGGGACAGAACGTGTCCAGACAGTCCCTCCAGAAGCATATAGATGCTGGCCCTAACATTAAGTGTGAAGTCAGAAAGTAAATTTGAAAAACAAACAGACAAATAAAGAATCCCTTCATAAAGAGCTATTACAGTGATAGGGATACCGAAGACAAACCCAGAAGACAATGACTATCAAAAAAAAAAAAAACTACAAGCAAAGTTTCAAAGAAAAACACACACACACAAAAAATTTTGGACCAAAAAACTCAACCAGAATAGATGAAGCAAAGGATTTTTTGTTTTTAAGTTAAAAATGTTTTTAAATAAGTAAACTAACTGTATGCTGGCGGGGAGGGAATTGGAAAAGAAATGAGTGCTATGAAACAAAGAATTAGAAAGGAATTAATAGCTTAGCACAAGTGCAAAACCCCACCCAAACAACAAACTTCCTGAAAATTACAAGCTAAATAAAAGATTTCCAGAAGACAATAAGTCAAAGGATTGAAAATACAGAATAAAATGGAAGATATCTCAGAGAAAAAACTGACCTGGAAAACAAATAAAAGAAAAAAATTAAGAATGAGTGAATGCTATAACAAAAAAAGAAGATCCTAGACATCCAATTTTAATTCTTTATTTGGTTTTTGAAAGCAGTCAGGATTAAGTGACTTGATTAGAGTCACACAGCTAATAAGTTTCTGAGATCAAATTTAAATTCAGATCCTCTTGACTTCAAGGCCAATGTTCTATCTACTGAACTCTCTTGTGGCCTTATTTTCAAGATTTCTCAAAAGATAACTGCCTAGATCTCCTAGAATTAGAGGGCAAAGTAGACATTTAAAGAATTTACCAGTCATCTCTTGAAAGAAATGAAAATTCCCATGAACAACAAAGTGAAAATCCAGCTTTCAAATCAAAGAAACAATACTATCAAGCAGAAAAAACTGAATTTATATTCAGTTTATTTATATATGTATTTATATATTTACTGGGGTGAGGTGGGGGGTGAGGGAAGGAACCTTTAAAAAAAAACAAAGGATTTACAATTACTCCTAATGAAAAGACCAAAGCTGTGTGGAAACTTTGAAGTTTACATACAAGAATTAAGAAAAACCATAGAAAAGTAAAAGCAAATGAGCAATGAAAAGAACCAAACAAGAATAAATGCTTGCTTTCAAATATGGGGAGACAAAATGCTGTCTTCCCTGAACCCTATCATAAGCAAGGGTCATAAACGGAGCCTAATGAATTAGGGTGTGAGTGATTCTGTTAATGTCTGTAAGTGCTCAAAAGAAAAATGGAAAGAGGGGAAAGAAAGGAAAATTAGAAAATTGTCAACCTAATCAGAGTATAAAACTAGATATCTATACAAACCATAAGAAGGGAGTGAAACAGGGGCAGCTAGGGGGATAGAGTATCAGCACTGAAGTCAGGAGGACCTTCAAATCTATTCTTAGACAGCATTTCCTAGCTGTGTGACCCTAGACAAGTCACTTAACCCCAATTGCCTCAAAAAAAAAAAAAGGAGTGAAGCAGGAAAAATTGATACTTGAACCTCTCAATCTAAACTGGTCAAAAAGAGGGAATATACAGAGAGAGAGAGAGAGACATGGAGTTAGGTATAGAAAGGCATTTCACTCAATTGGAAATAGGGGGAAAGGGAAGATGAAAATGGAAGTAAATTAACGAAGAGATTAGTCCTAAGACAAAAAAAACAAACAAGCAAATCTCTAAGTAACAAAAATTTTAACTCTTTTTGAGGTGGCAAAGAATGAAAATATGAATTCTCATAAATTGGGGAATGGCTGAAGAAATTATGGTATATAAATGTGAAAAAATACTATTGTGCTATAACAAATGATGAAGGGGATGATTTCAAGGAAATCTCAGAAAAGTTATTTGCATTGATGTGATTGAAGTGAATATTATTAGGAGAACAATTTATACATCACAACAATATGGTAAAGACACAACTTTGAAATAATTAGGAATTCTAATTTGGTAGAAACTCCAATAGTAGGAGAGACCCCAATACTTTTCCAGGCCTCAGACTACCTTGCCTTAGGAATGCAGCTATTGGGAATGATGTTGCACAACTTTGGAGAATGTGTGTGAAAGAAAGGGAGTTGGGCCTGATATCTTTATTCCATTAAGCTATCCTTCAAGGATATCTGGTTTGCCATCCAAAAGTCTGGACTGCTATCTCGCACCTGGACTCAAACAATGAGCACTTCTTACTTTCATGAAAGTATAAAAGGCCCATGTGGAAATTTATTTTGCTTGATTTTACATGTTTGTAAAAGTTTTTTTTTTTTTTTCATTCTCAACTTTGGGAAGAAAGGGGAAAAAATGGAGTTTTACTTATTGAAAAAATGAAATATTTTTCTAAAAAGAAATGATCAATAGGTAATTAGTGGTAATGCAATACTGAAATCAACATAATGATATATAGGGAATAGATACTATAGATCTGCAAGTCATCTGCATAGAAATTTGGTAATCTCACTATTTCCCAAAGGTTTAAACATCATCATTTTTCCTGGAATATTTAACTGTTTTATATATTTATATATAGTTCTGAATCCTTTGTGTATATTCAGTTTTTATTAAGGACCACACCTGATAAAGATCTTTTCAGAGAACTCTTAACATGCCCAATTCTTAGCTTTCTTAGAGATTTCTGAGTATGAACAGACCAATAGAGAATCCTGACAATCTGGGATCATCAACCCTCCTACCTTGATAACTCAAATCAATTTAAGCCCAGACTTCCTTATTGGGGGGCCCTCTAAGCTAAAGAACATAAAATATAAAGGAATTTATCAATCAATAAATACCTGGATGTAATGGAATTTGAATTAGAAATATCCCATGAACAATGCCTGAGCATTTGCCCTTTTTTCTGATGGATCATGTTGTTGTTGTTCACTGATTTCAGTTGTGCCTATGATCTGATTGGATTTTTTTGGTAAAGATATTCCAGATGAGGAAACTGAGGAAAACAGGATTAAGTAACAGGGTCATATAAGTATAATCTGAAGCTGGATTTGAAATAAGATTTTCGTGACTTCAAGACCATCATTCTGTCCACTGGACCATCTAGCTGTCATCTGACTGACCATAATGAGGAGCTTTTAAGCCTAGTTTGAACTTGGCTTTTGGTAAATCTTGGGATGGTTTCTTTATTTTCTCTAGCAACCATGACAGAAGCAGGGGATGAGATGTTATATCAGTTAAAAGAAGAAATAGCTTTAGGCTGTCTCTTTGCTTCAGATCTTCCATTTGAGAGGTGGTAAGCTGTCCAAATTTTTCATGAAGATGGTGAAGGAATAAGTTGTGATCTTTCTGCCTACTCTATCAGCACTGCCATGTAGAATACAGATATAAGCAAATGAGCTTTTGACTGGAATCTGACAGCCTTTTTAAAAGGCAACCAAATATCAATCTTGAGATAAATGTGTCCAAGCTTGGCTACACTGAAGTGAGTTTAGGAAGTCTTTAGGTTTTTTGTCCATAGAATTGGAACTGACTGATGGGCTAGTGCTCTTGAATAAGTTAACCACCAAAAGCACTGGGTCAAGCCTGTCTGTGTTGCCCACAGATATCCATAGTGAATTGTTTGGATGATGCAGAAACAAAGTAAAATGCAAAATGTCTAATCAGCAATCTCACAAACTATGTTTTATTCCCCAAATAAACTGTAATGGTAGTTATGTCAAAATTTTGAGTCCTATTTTAAATGTTTGGTTGTTGTTGGTTTTTTTAATAGAAAAACCTTATGTGTAGAAATGATGTCTTTGTGCTATATTAGATAAATGAGGAGGTGTCGTAGTAGACAGACTACTCAATCTGGAATTAAGATAGACCTGAGTTCATATATGACCTAAAATACTTAGTAGCTATGTAACTCTAGGTTGTTGTTAGGATAAAATAAGATAATTGTAAAGTGCTCAGCATAGTGTCTGACATAAATATTCACTACTGTTAGCTATTATTATTTTTGCGATAATAAAATGAGATCTGTTTTTTTTTTTCCTTTTTGATCTGATTTTTCTTGGCAGGTAGTTCAATACATGTTAAATACATTGAAATACATGTTAAATCCAATATATGTATACATATTTATGCAGTTATCTTGCTGCCAAAAAAAAAAATCATATCAAGAAGGAAGGAAAAGAAAAACTGAGAAAGAAAACAAAATGCAAGCAAATAACAACAGAGAGAGTGAAAATGCTACGTTGGGTTCCACATTCTGTTCCACAGTTCTCTCTCTGAATGTATGACTCTCTTCATCACTGAACAAATGGAACTGGTTTGAATCCTCTCTTTGTTGAAGAGAACCATATCAATCAGAATTGATCGTTGTATAGTCTTGTTGTTGTCCATTTCACTTAGTATTAATTCACGTGGGCATCTCCAAGCCTCTCCAAAGTCATCCTGCTGGTCATTTCTTACAGAACAATATTATTCCATAGCATTCATATATCATAATTTATTCAGCCATTCTCCAATTGATGGGCATCCACTCAGTTTCCAGTTTCTTGCCACTATAAAAAGGGCTGCCACAAACATTTTTGTACATGCGGGTCCCTTTCATTCTTTTAAGTTCTCTTTGGCATATTATCCCAGAAGAAACATAACTGGATCAAGCCTTTTTCATTTTGACACTAACAATTTTCTTCTTTCCTTTTTTTAATCAAATAAACTAAAGGTTTATTTATTTATTTATTCACATATTGGATTTAACATTTTTTTTTAACATGTTCAACATATTTTGTATTACTTGCCATCTAGGAGGGAAGGAGGGGAAAATTTGGAACACAAGGTTTTGTAAGGGTCAATGTTGAAAATTTATCCATGCATACATTTTGAAAATAAAAGGCTTTAATTAAAAAAAAAAAAAAAAAAAGATAATAAAATTAGATCTTTGTAAATCACTTTGAAACCTTCAGGTGCTATATAAATCATTATTAATTAGCCTTTTAATTCCATAAAATAGGGGAAACCATAGATATTTTTGTTGGAGGAGGGAAAAGGAAGAGTCTCATTAAAAGCTAGGCTCCTACAGGGACTGAAGCCTTCGGAAACAATATAGTTGGGTCCAAATCAGAGAAGGCCCCTTATTGGAGAAGGGAATGATACAGTAGCACAGCTTTCTTGGGCCTATTGGGGTTGAAAGTTAGATGTTAAAAGATTTTGTACGATTAAGATTAGGGTTGTTATAAAAATTGTAATAGTGTAATAATTTCTTAATTCGATTTGTATAAAATCTCATCTAAGGCCCTTTGTTTATTTTATGAAAAGAGTAGGTACAGGAGTAATTTGCTTAATTTTATTTGTATAAAACCTGAATTAAAGCAATTTTGTGCTTGATTAATTTTTTGAAAAAGAGGGTGTAGCAATTTTTATAATTTTATTTGTATAAAAGCTTTACAAAGGCAATTGTTTGCTTGATTATTTAATGAAAAGAAGAGGTGGATTGGTGAATAAATTTTAGGAGGGGCGTGGCTAACAAAAAGTTTGAAAACCACTATTCCAGGAAAGATGTAATTTGCACCCAGAGTAGGAAGAATCCAGCTCCACTGATGGGTTTGATTGTCGTGAACACGTGCCTCTCTAGAAAAAGCTGAGCGAGAAAAGTGGTGATTATATCAGCCGCGTTCCGGATACTTAAAGGAGAAAAAAAAAACCCACCAAAGGTCAACACTAGAATAGTGAACTTACCCATCAATTCTGCCCTTACAAGTCCTAGCACCGCCCACTACCAGTCACGAGAAAGAATTTCCGGAAGTTATATTATTGCCCACACTAAACATGGCTTTACAAATTAATGGCTACAGACGAGAGTGAGGCTAAATAAAAAGATGGCGGAAGTGACGTCAATCGGCGCGCCGAGAGGTTAGGAGGGCCGGGTAGGTTCGGGTCGCCGTGGCGGGCGCAAAGACTGTCTCTGGCCGACCTCCGGTTCCACCGGCCGCGACGGTGGCCACAGCGACTCAAGGTATTCTTCCTTTTGATTTTCCCTTTCCTGGAGAGTCAGGGGTTGGGAAAAAGCTAGTAGATTGGCATGAGTGGGGGCGGCCAAGGCGACGGCTGCCGTGTAGCGCGCTGACTGCTTTTAGGAAAGGGGGGATGGGAGGAGGGTTGGCGGGCGCGCGGGAGGCGGCTGGGGGCGCGGGCTGGGGGGTGGGAGGGGGACGCTGCTGGAACGACCGGCGTGGGGCGCGAGGTACTCGGCAGGTCTCGCGGCCGCAGCGCAGTAGGCCCTTGATGCAGCAGCCGCTAGCGGTTCGATCCACTCCCCAGTTCCCCAGCCCGGTGCTTTGTCGGGGTTTGTGCTGTTCCCCGGTAATTCTCTCCAAAGCTGGAGAAAAATCCCGAGGAAAGATTGCACACGTGCAGGTGACGGGTGGAAGAGGCGCCGCCGCCGCCACTGCTGGCTTGCTTGGGGGGTAATCTCTATAAAGTGCGAGGCTTAACTTGGATCCCAGTGCTGCCTCTGACTAAGGGCGCTTCGTAACCTTGGATCAGTCTCAGTGCCCCCGGCAGCTCTCCTAAACTTGCTGGTTATCTGGAGGAGATTGTTTTGAATTGATGGAGCGAGTATTTTCTTAAACCAATGAAATCACTGGATCAATCCACAAAGCACTTAAGTGATTTCCTCGATGTTTGGAACTGTGATAAACTTGGGGAGGAGAAAGAAAGATGGAAAACAGCCCCGCCTTCCAAAAACAACCCAATGGGGAAGACCACACCGTTATGAGAGAAAGTAGGTTCGAGATTACTTAGTAGCAGCTGGGAAGACTGAGAAGGGCGGCGTGTGAAAGGCGGTGCTTGAGCTGACTGTTCCCCCTCTCCCCCCCCAAGGTGAGGAAGAGCATTTCTATTATAGAGGATTGCTAGTGCAATTGCACAGAAGGAGATAGAGCATCCTGTATAAGGAACAGCAAGGAGGCTTTTGTAGCTGGTCTATGCAGGAGCAAAATGTTTAAGTAGACTGGAAAGATAATTGGGAATAGGTTGTGAAGAGCTTTATATTTCATCCTAGTGGTAATAGTCACTGGTTTGGAAACTGACTTGATTCCTGTGGCTCCTCGGATATAGGAGTAAACCTGGAATCTGAAAGACCTAAATTCAAACATGGCCTACGGGCACTAGTTCTGTCAGTTAATCTCCGAAATAACTTCACTTCGGTAGCTTTACCCAAGAAAACCCCATGGAGAGTACTGGTGTATTATGGTCCATGGGATCTTGGCAGACATGATTTAACAACATGGTGACACCTGGGCTTTTAGGATGATCACTTTGGCAGTTGTGTGGAGAATGGGGAGATAATTGAGACATTCCAATTAGAAGCCTAGTGTAATCCATCCAAGAGGGTGGTAACTTTGTTAGTTGAGAGAAGAGGACATGTAGAAGAGATAATATGAAGATAAAAAAGACAAGATTTGGGAGGTAATTACATATGTGGGGTTGGGTGACTAAAAACTGAAAGAGGTTGGTGTGACTGGTGTCCTTCATAGTAACAGGAAAGCTCAGAGGAGAGATTAGTTAGTGGGGGTAAAGAAAAGTTCCGATTTGGAGTTTCTGAGTTTGAGATGCTGTGAGATAGCCAATTTGAAATGTCCAGTAAATATTTCTTGAAGCTAGAGGAGCTAAGACAAAGACTAGGGTTGAGCAAGTTTAGATCTGAGAATCTTCTACAATAAAGATAATTGTGGAAACTGAGGAGATTAGCAAGTGATTGAACAAAGTAAAAGGTGTTCCTCTAGCCTTTGTCTTTATTCCCTCTAAAAAATTGGCCTACCTCAGAGGAGCTTGGGATTATCCTAGATCCTATCCAACCTTTTCTGCTTGTCCAAACTAACTCTCTAGAATGCCAAAGTGTACATATATCAACATTGATTTTCAGACTGGAGCAGAAATCTGAGGTTCCCTGTTGTGGAAATTCTCAACATTAGCATCCTGATGGAGAGATTTCTTTGAAATACTGTAAATTTAGGACGGGATTGCCACTTCCAAAATCTCTATGCCACTGTGATAGTCCAAGTTGAAACACTACTTAAATTTCTCTGTGGTTGAGTGATTGTTCTTTAGCACATGGTAAGTACTTAATTTAATATTGACTGATGGACTAAGCTTGCTTGAGTTGAATCATTCTCACTTCCGAGAAGAGTATAAAGCTGATGCTAAATGTTAACTATTTCTTAAATTGAGCTGCTTTCCCATTAAGAAATCTTTGGTCATCAAGAACTGCTAATAAGAAAAATTAATTTAAAATGTTTGTTTATTTTTCACATATTCAATTCTATTATATCAGATATCTACTATATGAAAAATACTATGCTAGGGATACAGTAGGCAGTTAGGTGATTCAGTAGAATAGAGTACTGGGGCTGGAATCAGAAATCAGTTCTTCTTCAGTCATTTAGTACTTCATGACCCCATGGCCCTACATGAACTCTACAAGCCCTCTTGTCCTCCACTATCTATTGAAGTCTGTTCAAGTTTGTGTTCGTTGTTTCCCTCTGTTGTTCCCATTTTCTTTTTCATCCAATATTTTCCAATATTGCCATCTTTTCCAATAAGTCCCATCTTATGTGACCAAAGTATTTAAGCTTTAGCTTCAAAATTTGACATTCCAATAAATAATCTGAATTAGTTTCTTGGTATTGACTAATTTTATCTTTTTGCTGTCCAAGGATACTCTCAAAAGTCTAATCCAGCATCACAGTGGAAAGCATTGATTTTGTGTTACTCAGCTTTCCTTCTAATCCAATTGTAATTATACATTGCTTCTAGTAAAACTATACAGACCTTTGTTGGCAAGGCAATGCCCTTGCTTTTTTAATATGCTATCCAGATATGGTGTAGCTTTCCTACTAAGGCACAAATGACTTTTAACTTCATGGCATTGACAGTGATCTTGAAGCCCAAGCATATAAAATCTACCACCATTTCTTCTCTCTCTGTTTGCCAGAAAATGATAGGAACAGTTGCCAAGATCTTAAGGTGTTTTTTGTTTTTTGTTTTTTTTTAAGCTTAAAACCCATTTTAATACTCTCCTCTCTCATTTTCATCAAGATTTCTTAATTCCTCTTCATTTTCATCTTGCATAGCTGAGATTTTCCCAGCACCCTTAATTGCAACTTTTGATTCATTCATATTGGCATTTTGCATGATCTACTTTGCATGTAAGTTAAATAAAGTGACTATATACAGCCCTGAGATAGTCCTTTTCCAATCTTAAACCAATTTGTTTTATATTCAGTTCTAACATTGCTTCTAGGTCTACATACAGGTCCTCAGGAGACAAGTAATATGATCTGATAAGCCCATCTTTTTGAGGACTTGCAACATTTTGTTGTGATCCGCATAGTCAAAGGTTTAATGTAATGAGTGAAGGAGAAGTAGGTGGTTTTTTGGAACTCCCTTGCTTTCTCTCCATAATCCAGCAAATGTTGGCAGTTTGATTTTTTTTTTTCTTCCTCTTCTAAAGCCAAATTGCTTGCTCTTCAGTTAATTCTCAGCTCACATATTGCTGCTGTCTAGCTTGCAGACTCTTAAGCATTACTTCTTCACTGGCATGTGAACTGAGTGCAGTTGTTGAGTGATTTGTATATTCATTGGAATTTTCCTTCTTTAGGATTGAAACATGAACTGGTTTTTTTTTTTTTTTTTTTTCCCCAATATAGTGGCCACTGTTGAGTTTCCAAATTTCCTTGCCTATTAATTTTGCTTAACAGCATTTTTTTTTTTTTTCAGTATTCTAAGTAGCTCAGCTGTAATCCATCAACTCCACTAGCCTTATTGTTAAGAATGCTTCTTAAGGCCCATTTTGACTTCTTTCTTTTGGATGTGTGACTAGATAAGTAACTACACCATTGTGATTATTAGAGATACTAAGACTTTCTTGTATAGTTACTTGGATGTATTTGCATATTCTTAACACTTCTTAAATCTTTTCTGCTTGTTAAGTTCCTACCATTTTTTGTTTTTTATCATGTTTTTTGGGGGGAGCATGTAACAGACACTAGCTTTATGATCCTGGACAAGTCACTTAACCTCTGTTTGCCTTTATCTACTGGAGAAGGAAATGGGCAAATCACTCCAGTATCTTTGCCAAGAAAAGTGTGATCCATGAGATCACAAAGGGTCAAACAGGACTGAACAACAAAAAGTGGTACAGCCAAGGTCTCCAGAATCTTTTGATTGAACACCATATCCAACCCCAAATAGCTCTCTTGAGTTCCAGTTCTGCATCATAAAGTGACTCTTAAACATCAGACATTGTATACCAGGATGTCCTCACAATACCTAAAGTTTGATCTGCCTGAAACTAAACTAATCTGTCTTCTCTTCCCCTAACCTTACCAGGCCTCCCAACTTTCTTATTTTGATGGGTAATACCATATTCTTAAACCTCGGCATGGAACCTCACTGAACCTAGCAGCTAAACTATTTCTCATCCCACGAATTCAGTAAGTTATCAAGTCCTGTTGAGTTTTTACCATTCCAATATCCCTTCTTTCCTCATCAGTCATACTGCTAACATTATTAATAGTTATTAACTATCCAGTATTGTAGTATAAGCTTAAAGTTAGGATTAGTAGTATACCAAGAAGTAACAATGTCAGCCTGTGTGCAGTAGTAAGCAAAATAAGTTGAAGCACTAGTGAAAGCATTTTTTTTTTAATCTTTTAAATTGCTCCAAAGGTTTTATAAATAACATAAAGTAATATTTTTGAAATCTTGATAGGTTGCCCTTTTTTGGAAACTTCGAAATATAGTGTAAACGTCCAGGTTATAATAGGTTAAGTTTTAGAGAGGGGGAGTCGCCTATATTTTTCAGATGAAAACACTGATTCCCAGAAAGTGTCAGTAACTTGTATGAGATAGTCAGGAGCAAAGCTGGGATCCAAGAACAGTACTTGCTACGATAAATTGTTGTGTTATTCTGTGATACTAGGAACTTGGAAATAGTTCCTGATTGATATTCTTGAAAGAAGAGTTTTTTTTTGTTTTTTTTTTTTTTGTTTGTTTGTTTTTAAGGTAATTCTGGTTAAGTGACTTGTTTAAAGTCACACAGCTAGGAAGTGTTAAGTGTCTGTGGTCAAATTTTTTTGAACTTAAGTCCTCCTTACTCCAGGTTTAGTGCTTTTATCTACTGAGCCATCTAGTTATCTCTGGAGTGCATTCTTTTAATTGAAGGGACTTCCAGTTGGTCCAAGGGCTGCCCTAAAATGGATGTTTTTTTCCTCTCAAGCAGGAGATATTTATGGACCTAAAGAGTTCTATAGTAACAAATTTAGCAAATCTTTCACCATGCTAAGGGGACAATTGAAGAGTTTATGGGCCATTATGAAAGCAAAAAGATCTTGGCATGCTTCTTAGAATCTTTTCTTTCTAAGCCCATGCCCAACTCTAGACTAGAAATGACTAGGCTACTCTTTTTCTGATTTTCACCTGACTTTCTAGATAGCTTATTTCCTAGCTTTCTTTAGTATATCCCTTGTTCCCCTTCACAGTGTATATTATAATCCTAAAACAAGTTGTAGCCTTTTTTCTAAAAGGTTAAAAAGAAACATAGTTAAATGTATAATTTTTAAATGGAAACAATCATAGTCATGAAGTCCTAGGTTCAAGGCTTTGCTAGATGATCACGGGCCAGTTACTTAACTTTTTTGTATCTCAGGCAACGAGTTGTTTATCTCTTGGTCAGAATAGGAGTTTGTTGTCAGGATGAATTCATAGTTTGGGACCAAAAAATACATATCTCATCTATATGTGTTTGTTTCATCAAAATCATATACCTCTGAAATAAGGGTCCTCAATTTGGGTCTAATAAAAAAAATTTTTTTAAGTATTTTCTTATAATCCTGTGGATTTTATTCTATTAATTGAAAAACATTCTGAAAAAGGATTCATAAACTTCATTAAATTGCCATAAGGTTCCAGAAAAGGCTTAATCCCTTGCTTTAAATTATAAATTAGCAAGCAGGAGCCATGTTTTGTTGTTGGTATCTAACAGAGCAACAAGTTCATAATGGATGCTCAGTATTGGAGGATTGGTAATACACATTGCCTGTAACCTGCCTTAGAATGCTATTTAAAAAATTATAGTGGTCACAACCTGCATGTGCCTTATTTGTCATGCCTAAGGCACATAAGTCACAGAGTTTGAATTTGGTTATATGAGTGACTTTCACACAGTAGATTCAAATGAACTATTGCTATGCAATATTAACATTGTCATAGATATGGCAAACTTGAAGATGTGAAAAGTGACATCTAACACTGTTGGGTGCAGAGGAATATATCGTTAATTGTTGGTATTTCTGAGGCATAACTTTAAGTTATTGTTTACTTCGAATTGTTTCTCCATTTAAACTCCAGATTTTTTCCCCCCCAAGAGACATCACATTTCCTTGAAGTGGATATAACCTAAAGAGTTTTGAAAGGAGCTAAGACATAAATACTTGTGATGCTTTGAAGGACAAACTGAAGCAAAAGGAGCGGAACTCTTTGGTTTGTCTAAGAAGGAAGTGAACATCATGGATCAAAACAACAGCTTGCCGCCTTATGCCCAGGGCTTGGCCTCTCCTCAGGTAATACAGCTGGACCATGGGTAGAAAGCTGCATTGTAAGGGACAGGTAAGAGGGAGGGAAGGGAGGTGGATTGTTGAAATATTGGCATGGATTTGCATTTCTTGTTTGAACCTTGTGTTGTAAACTGTTCGTTCAGACAACTCCACCAGATTTTGAATAGAAATTGTGAAAACTTTTGTCATAATCAGGATTTTATTTCAAAATAGTAAAAGGTTGTTTTTTTTTTTTTTTTTTTTTTTTTTGTTTGTAAAAGGAATATCTAATTTCTGGATAAATCCTAGAAGTTTACCAAATGATCATAGTCAGATTTTTAAAAGCTAGTGATAAATATACTTTTCTAATTTGGCCTTAAAACTATATGTTTAAAGATTCTAAACTCAGGTTTGTTTTTTTTTTTTTTTTTAATCTAGTAGTAAAAATTACTGTGCATCAACTCCAAATGGTGTGTTAATCAGGTTGTTCTGCATGCTGTACATGTTTATAAAACCTTAAGTAGAAAGTTAATAACATACAGAAATGCATGTACCCTGTTAGAGCTTTAGTATGTGGCTCCTTTTTTCCCCCCTCTGTTTCTAGTTTGTCTTGTTTCTACCAGTATTTTGGATGGCAGAAACTATTTTAACAGAAATATTCTGTCCTATAAAATAGGAATATTTCGTACTTTCTGACATAAATTGCAGGTAGGGAAGAGCTACAAATTTCTGACGTCTGCCAGTTATTAGTATTTGTGGTCTAGTAGAACACAGATAATTAGATGCTCTAAACTTTGAGCAGCCATTAACTAGTGTTTAATCTTGAGGAAATTGAGACTTATTTAACTGTAAAATTGGGGATTAAAATGCTGTTCATGACTAGCCTTGTTATTATTAGGGTGAAATAATCCACATGAGTATGACTTGAAAAGTTAGAAAGTATTTTAGAATTGCAGGATATTCATATCAATGATGGAAAATTATTGATTTACTTTTTTTTGTAAGGGGTTAGAGTAATTTTTTTAGGCATTTTTGAATAGAGAGCAATTATGGTAATTTTAAAGAGCATTCTCTTATTTGTTCTTGGTGTCTCAGAATTAGAAGGAATTTCAGAGCATAAATTCTTTATAACTACAACTGAAAATGCAGGCTATTAAAATGAGGACATTTTTCCCCCTATATTTTACTAATATTGAATGCCAGTCAAACCATATATCCTCAGCCAAATGCCTGCATAACTAATTTTACTTTTGTTCTCTTCAGGGTGCCATGACTCCTGGAATTCCTATCTTTAGCCCAATGATGCCCTATGGTACAGGACTGACTCCGCAGCCTGTCCAAAGCACAAGCAGTCTTTCTATTCTAGAAGAGCAGCAAAGGCAACAGCAGCAACAGCAGCAGCAGCAACAACAAGCTGCCCAACAGTCTGCATCTCAGCAAGCAACCCAGGGAACTTCTGGCCAAACCCCACAGCTCTTCCATTCACAGACTCTTACCACGGCACCTCTGCCGGGCACTACACCCTTGTATCCTTCCCCAATGACCCCTATGACTCCCATTACACCAGCCACACCTGCATCTGAAAGCTCTGGAATTGTACCACAGCTACAGTAAGTGTGTTTTTCTAGTATGTCTATTTCCTTCCTCTGAATTTATAGCGAAAGTATTTCTTTCATTTTAGAGGTAACCATAGTAATATCTTAAACTTGGCTTATTTTTACAAATCTAAAAGAAACCTTTGTAAATGATCTTTAGAAAACAGATTATCATTTTTCATATTTTAAGTGCTACTGCAAGGCTTTTTTCCCTCTCACTTCCTTTAATTTTGCACGGCATAGAAGGCACTAAATAATATTTGTTAAATTAAATTGAATGTTTGAACTTGAACTAATGAGAATCAAGAGGGCCCTTTGTTTACTCCCCTGAATAGTCAGTAATTAAAATTAGCCTACTTATTAGAGATTGCTTTAAATATTCTTACCTCCTCCAATACTCCTTTCACAGTTTTTCTCTTTGGTCTGAGGTAGCCCAGTAAAAAGCAGTTCTAAATAGAAGACAGAAACATAGAGCCCTAATCTATCACCTTTCACCAAGAGATGTTTATTTTAGAAAATAAATTTGGTCTTCCTTATTTACTTGTATTGTTCCACTTTTTGAACAAGTAGTCTGTTTTGTTCTCTTTTGTTTTCTTCATTCAGACTAAACTCATTGGGGATATTTTAGCAGGGCTCAGGAGTTTGGTGTTCTTATGCAACTGTTAATCCAAGTCCATTCTGTATGTTAGTACATTCTTGTGATTGATTATTAAATTATTCATATTTTCTCTTTAAATTGCTTATAGGAACATTGTATCCACAGTGAACCTTGGTTGTAAACTTGATCTAAAAACCATTGCACTTCGTGCCCGAAATGCTGAATACAATCCTAAGGTAAAAAGCTGCTTTAATACTCTCAAAAGTTAAAATTATATCAGAACACATCTTCAAAATAAAAGAATTCAAATGCAGTAAATCCAGAATTGAGCTTATGTCATATTTTCAAGTTTTCTTTAAATCTCCAAAATAAAGCCCAGAATACTCCTTTTTATATATAAAGTGATTGAGGCTTTGAACAAAAATATTTTTCTGTTTAATAGCAAAAGTCAACAACTTCAGAATTTTGTTATTAACTTAAATCACAGATTCACTGTAGCTTTAGGAGTATCTGCCGTGCCTTTGCTTAAAATGGGTAAGAGGATTGCTATATACTTAATAGTAGATATTGTAAAATATAATTTACAGATAAAACTCTTATAGATCATAAGTAATATTTTGAAAACTCAAAATTATTTTCTTTTTCTTAACTTACTTGCCTATCCAAAAAAACTCTTCTAGAGGCATAATTAAAATTTCCTTACCGTAAATGAAGATTGATACTAAATCAGTGGTAAACATGAAACTTTCTTCTTTCTGTCTTGCATTGATATATTTTAAAGTGAAATTGCACATATATAGATTACCAAAGTGGAGACTGCCATTCATTGCATACATTTATTAATGTCTTGAAAACAAATATTTTGAAAAAATTTAATAGAGACTCTGCTAGGCTCCCAGATATAAAAAGAAAGGCTCCATATATACCAAAATATCTGTAGCAGGACTTTTTCTTGTAGCAAAGATCTAAAAGCAGAATTTTAGTTGGAGAATTCCTAAACAAATTGTGCTGCCACATGAATGTAATGATGAATAAGGTGAACACAGAGAGGTATGGAAAGACTCACATGAAATATTGCAGAATAAAATAAGAAAACTATACATAATGACTACAACATTGTAAATGGTGGGGAACAGTACTAAACAATCAAAAAGTTGCAGAATTGCAGAGAATAAACTTGGCCCCAAAGAAAAGTTGTGAGAAGAAACCTCCCCCTACTATTTGTAAAGATTGGGGGGGGCAGTGTACCATGGGTATAGAACATTGTGTTTACCATAAGATTTTTTTTTTTTCAATGTATTGGTTTTTTTTTATTTTTCTCTTTTTTCTTTTAAATAATTCTTTGTTATAAAAGATGGGTATTTGGGAGGGACAGGGAGAGATTTAGGCAATGTTAAAAGACATTTTTAAAAATTAAATGAGACCTAAACAAAATATACACTGCACAAATGTGAAAAAATAAAAATGATAATATTCATATCACTAAAACACTCCAGCTAATTGTTGTTTAGCTGCAGGAAGGTCATTTAATTTAAAGTAAAACTTAAGAATCATTGGCATTTTGGTAGAGTGCTTTTTAAGTCAAGCTCTACATTGTTTAGAATTGCTGTTCAGTAACATTATTAAGAATTTTCTATGGTAACATTTTTAGCGTTTTGCTGCAGTCATCATGAGAATAAGAGAGCCAAGAACTACTGCCCTTATTTTCAGCTCTGGGAAGATGGTATGCACAGGGGCTAAAAGGTAAGAGCTACTATCACTTTCCTCATGGTGAACACTTGAGAAAAAGATCATAAACCCTGGGGTTTCAAAGCTTTTTAGGATGAATTAAATGTTTTCTTTGATGTTTTAAATATCATTCTATCAGTCAAATTAACTTCTAAACTCTAGGTCAGTGGTTCTCAAATTTTTCAGTCTCAGGACTCTTTTGTACTCTTAAAAATTATTGAGAATCCCAAAGGGTTTTGTGCCTTATATGGTTTATATCTACCAATATTTATCATATTTAGAATTAAAGTTGATAAATGCTTACAAATATTCATTTTAAAATAATAATAAACCAATTGCATATTAACATAAATGATATTTTTATGAAAGCTAATTTGTCCAAAAACTTTTTTAGTACAAAGAATGACATTGCTTTAATATCTCATTTAATAGAAGATACTTGGATTCTGCTATTTGCTGCTAGATTCATTCTCTTGATATTTTTTATTTTGGTTAAAGTATATTAAGAAAATCTGGGCTCAGAAAGAAATCTAGCTAAAAAAAGGAAGATTATTTTAAAAGAAAAAACTCTTAGTTTTATTATGAAAATTTTTGACCTGAATAGGTCTTGGGGCACAAACTACACTTTCAGAACTGCTTTAGGCAATAGCTACTTTTTTCTGATCATCATTGTCACAAATCTATGATCATTAATAGATAACTGTAAACAGTCCTTTTCTCCTTCATTTATATTTGGCAATAGTTACAATGTGAGTACTTGTGTTGGCCATTCTTTTTCCTAACAAGATCTGGCCATAACAAAATGTTTTCCTTTGCATGGTAGTATGTAAGAAAAAACAAAAAGGAAACTATTATTATGACATTTTGATTTTTGCTCTTACAGAAAATAAGGTGGAAAAAAAACTATACTATTTTTTACTTTCTGTAGTCTTTGTTTCCAAAGTAATTTTTTTTTTCCCCTGAGGCTGGGGTTAAGTAACTTTTCCAGGGTCACACAGCTAGGAAGTGTTAAGTGTCTGAGATCAGATTTGAACTCTGGGTCCTCCTGAATTCAAGGCTGGTGCTCTATCAACTGCGCCACCTACCTGCCCCCAATTTTTCTTTTTTTTTTTTTTAAACAATAATCCTCTGAGGCATGAAATAACAACCTAAATAGTAGGACTTCTTTGTTGGTGACTTTTTAAATTAATTTTTTAATAATATCTAACTAATATCATCATAACTTTCCATTGATTGCCTCCCATATAATAGTTAAGTATAGATAAGGAAGACAGAAAAAACACTTTGGTCATGTTTGAAAATGTATGGCCCCTTAGTAATGCTTTGTCTCTTACCTTTGTGCTGAGAGACAGAAAGACGCGTTACCAACTGTCTTCTGAAGTTGTGATTATTTATTAATATTGATCTTATTTTAGAATAGGAAACCACGTAAATATGCATTATGATGTTTATGATGTTCGATATTTCAGTTCCATAGATATTTTTTTCATTGCTCCACTGTCTTTTTTTTTTTTTTTTTTAACCTTGTAATGGTATAGTTTATGGAGTGCCAGACATGGAGTCAGAAAGATTCATTTTCACAAGTTTAAATCTGCCCTCTGATACTTGCTAATCGTGTGACTTGGGCCAAGTCACAACTCTGTTTGCGTTATTTTCCTCATCTGTAAAATGAGCTAGAGAAAGAAATGGTAAACCATTCCAGTATCTCTGTCAAGAAAATCCCTTCTAGGGTAATGAGGAGTCGGACATGACTAAACTAAGCAAAAATAAATATTTAAGCCTCTTATTATATATAGTACATAGAAGAGGAATGATATAAAATTTAAATAACAAACCCTTATTACCTTAATGTAAGTTACAGTTTAGTAGAGGGTATGATTAATAAATAAATTGCACTCCAACAAAGTGCATAAAAGTTCATAAAAGAAGTGCATTATGCTGTCTGAGATATAGAAAGTGAATAGTCATCAACTATGCAAATCAAGAAAGGTAGGATTTGAGTTGGGCTCTAAAGAATACATATAGTTTTCTAAGCAAAAGTAATTACCTGAGCGTTTCTTATGGAAAAAAACAAAACCAAAGACATATTGTGATATTCTTTTATTTTAGTCCATTTTATGGTAGAGTTCATCCCATTCACATTCACAGTTAAAATGACTAATTCATGGACTGGTAGGTGGGGCAGGGGCTAAAGCATCAGCCCTGAAGTCTGGAGGAGCTGAGTTCAAATCTGGTTTCAGACACTTAACACTTCCTAGCTATGTGACCCTGGGCAAGTCAATTAATCTCAATTGCCATAGCCAAAAAAAAAAAAAAAAAAAAAATTATTTCCCACCATCTTATTTTCCTCAAGTTATAATTTCTCTTTATTTTCCCCCCTTTCCTTCCTCCCTAGTGTTATTTGCATTGTTGATGAGACATTTAAATAGAGGTGCATATAGGAAATTTATATAGGTCTGGAAAGGCTGCTTGGTATCAAAAAAAGAGCATTAGAGTTGAAGTGTGTTAGAAGCAGATTTGAAATTTCTCTCCAACACTTAACCCAGCTATATGCCACAAGCAGATCTTTTCATTTTTCTGTAGCACTTTATCTGGAAAGTGGAGATAATACCACCAATGGTATTTTATCTCACAGAATTACTAAATTAGAATAGGATAGGTAATTGGTATAGGTGAACTTATTCTTCCTCCTTTCCTTTTCCTACCTTCCTTTCTTCCTAGAAATGTTTAGGTACAGTTAACAAATAATATCCTAAAAGAGCAGAACTGACCTCATTTTCTTTTTTTTTAAATAGTTTTATTTTTCAAAACATGTAAATATAGTTTTCAACATACACTCTTTTTTTAAAATTAATTTTATAATTATAAATTTTTTTTGACAGTATATATGCATGAGTAATTTTTTAATAACATTATCCCTTGTATTCATTTTTCCAAATTTTCCCCTCCCTCCCTTTACTCCCTCCCCTAGATGACAGGCAATCCCATACATTTTACATGTGTTACAGTATAACCTAGATACACTATATGTGTGTAAATCCAATTTTATTGTTGCATGTTAAGTATTGGATTCCGAAGGTATAAGTAACCTGGGGAGATAGACAGTAGTGCTAATATTTTACATTCAATTCCCACCCTTCCTTCTCTGGGTGTAGTTGTTTCTTCCATCATTGATCAGCTGGAAGTGAGTTGGATCTTCTTTATGTTAAAGATATCCACTTCCATCAGAATACATCTTCATACAGTATTGTTTTTGAAGTGTATAGTGATCTTCTGGTCCTGCTCATTTCACTCAGCATCAGTTCATGCAAGTCTCTCCAAGCCTTTCTGAATTCATCTTGCTGGTCATTTCCTACAGAGCAATAATATTCCATAACCTTCATATACCATAATTTACCAAGCCATTCTCCAATTGATGGACATCCATTCATCTTCCATCAACATACACTCTTGCAAAACCTTGTGTTCCAAATTTTTCTCCTTCCCTTTCCCATTTCCCCCCTTCCCTAAATAGCAAGTAATCCGATATGTTAAACATAAGTTGCAATTTTTCTAAACATTTCCATATTTATCATGCTGTACAAGAGAAATCAGATCAAAAGGGAGAGGGGAGGAATGAGAAATAAAAAAACAATAACAAAAAAGGTGAAAATATGTTGTGATCCATATTCCATCCCCATAGTCTTCTCTCTGGATGCAGATCTCTCTCTCCCAAGTCCATTAAAATTATCTTGAGTCACTTCATTGTGGAAAAAAGCCAAATTCATCACAGTGATCATGACATAATCTTATTGTTGCTATGTACAATGTTTTCTTGGTTCTGCTTACTTCACTTAGTATCAGTTCATATTATTCTCTCTAGGCTTTTCTAAAATCATCCTGCTGATTGTTTCTTGTAGAACAATAATATTCCATTATATTCATATGCTGTAATTTATTCAACCATTCCCCAACTGATGGGGAATCGACTCAGTTAACAGTTCATTACCACTACAAAAAGGGCTTCTATAAACATTTTTTTGAATATTCCCTTTTTTTAATGACTTCCTTGAAATATAGACCCTACTGGATCAAAGGGTATACACAGAAACTGACCTCATTTTCATACTTTTGTTAAGGGCCAAAGTTTAAGGCAAATTTTCTAACATGATAATATTAAAAAACAGTTAAAATTTGCTTTTATCATAAATTTAAATAGTTTGTCTTTTCCTGTTGATGGTATGTTGCCAAATAAGACATTTTTATCTCTTTTATAGTACATTTTTGCCTGATATCATCTTTTGATTATTTGGGGCTAGAAATAATTTTGTGTGGTTTTTTTTCCCTCCTCAGTGAAGAACAGTCCAGGTTAGCAGCCAGAAAATATGCCAGAGTTGTACAAAAATTGGGCTTTCCAGCCAAGTTCTTAGATTTTAAGATTCAAAATATGGTGGGCAGCTGCGATGTCAAGTTTCCCATAAGATTAGAAGGGCTGGTACTGACACATCAACAATTTAGCAGGTAAGGAGAAAAATATAAAGGATTTGTGTTGAAATCTGTGCTTCCAAAATAAATTTAATACCTGTAATTGTATTCAAAATTTTAAGTTGCTTATTTGCTGCCTGGGCTATTTATAAATCTTCCATCCTCACCAGGTAATTTTCCAACTTTTAGTCTGCTTCCTCAAATCAGAATTCCCTTTTATTGGAATCTATTTGATTTCACCATTATAGTTTTTGCCATATCATTTTTTCTAATATTTAAAAAAAAAAAAATTTGTAGATTAGGAATGGGGAGGGGAGCCCTAAAGGGGACCAAGTCTTTGCCATTTGTATGTTTGATAATATTTGTTGCCTATAGCAGAAACAGTTTTTAGGAAAGTTGTATCTGATCAGTATATCAGATAAGTAGGTGATATTCAGTGTACCAACATTTGCACTGAAATGAGAAACCTTCCTATTATTAAAAGCAGACTTCTATAAAGCAATTTATACACTTACCCCCACCTTCTCCCATAGAAAGTAAGCAATAAGTTAAACATGTGCAATTCTTCTAATATTTGTCATGCTGCAGAAGAAAAATCTGATCAGAAGGTGAAAGAAAAAAAGGAGAAAACAACCAACCAAAAAAAAAGTGAAAATACTTTGCTTTGATCCACAATCAGTCCCCATAGTTCTCTCTCTGGATGTGGATGGCTCTTTCCATCGAAAATCTGTTAGAATTACCTTGAATCACCTCATTGTTGAAAGAGCCAAATTCATCACAGTTAATCCTCAGCATACTCTTGTTGCTGTGTACTCTTGATTCTACTCACTTCACTTAGTTTCAGTTCATGGAACTCTTATCAGCCTTTTCTGAAATCAGCCTGCTCATTTCTTATAGAACAATAATATTCCATTACATTTGTATAATAACTTATTCAGCTATTCTCCATCTGATGAGTATATACTCAATTTCTAGTTCTCTATCACAACAAAATAGCTGCTACATATATTTTTTATGCTCACAGATTTTTGAAAAATAGAAATTTCACAGATCTGGGAAAATTATAAAGGCATTTGCAAATAAGTGAATTTAACAATAATACTCAAAAAATTTAAGTGTAAATGTTAGAATTAGGCCTTAAAAATACTGGCTAATTAGGGGAATTACATATAATTATTAAACTTTTTTTTTTTTTTTTTTTTTTTTTCCATTTTCCTTCAGTTATGAGCCAGAGTTATTTCCTGGACTAATCTACAGAATGATCAAGCCCAGAATTGTCCTCCTTATTTTTGTTTCGGGAAAAGTTGTATTAACTGGTAAGTTATAAGGTATTTGGCATGTTAGAGTTTTAATGGTTAGCCAAATTGCTCAATGATTAATATTAAAAATAGTTATTGATGTGTTAAAATAACTTTGTATCTTAAAAATCTACTTGAGCATAAAAAAGTTTTAAGTATTTTGTTTTGGCAGATGTTATTTTGAAGTTTTGATGCCCTTTCTTTTAAAAATCATTAGTCATTTACAGCTATGTCCTTTTCCTCCTCTTATCCTCAGCAGTTTCTCTTTAACAAAGGTGAGAGAAGCCTTAAGCAAAACCATTCGATTTGTTGATCTGAGTGATAGCATCGTCCCCATAGTTATAATCTTTCACTCCTACAAAGAAGAGAATGAGGAACATTTCCTCATTTCTTCTCTAAGGCCAAAATTATTGACAGTATTTTTGTCATAATCCGATAAGCAAAACTTTTCATAAATTACCACCCTGCTTTCTAGCATTAGTTCATATTTACTCCTCTGTGTTGTCTTCCTGCTTCAGTCATTCCTTAGACATGTTGGTCTTCCTCACCTTGGCTCATGGAATTTTTCCTTTCTGTCTTTTGCATTCTCTACAGCACAGGTCCTTAACCTTTTCATAACACAGCCCCTTTAGCAATCTAGTAAAGCCAGTGGAACCTTTCTCAGAATAATGTTTTTAAATGCTTAAAGTAAAATACATAGTGTTAGAAAGAAAAGCTATTATATTGAACTATAGTTATCACAATTAAAATAAAAAAGTTTATGGATCCTAAGTGTAGTATTCCTGCTCCAAAGCCCAACTCACATGCCACCTTGTCCATGAAGCTTTTCCCTGGTGTTCTTCCCTCCCTGCATAGTTTTTTATTTCTGTCTCTGTTGCATTTATCACAGATTGTGTGTTCATAAACGTTTATTAGGTGCCTACCATGTGACAGGCATTGTACTGAGCAGTAGGGATACAAATAGGACAAAGATAATCCCTGCTCTCAAGGAACTCACAGTCTAATGGTGGGATACAGTACAAAAAAGGAAGCTGAAAAATGATGGGAAGGTACCCAATGGATAGTGAAATAAGAAAGTCCAAAATAAGTGTAGGGCATGTGCATAAGCATCTGTGTCTATGTCTATGTGAGACTGAGACTTTTAGAATTATGGGGGAGAGGGTTGTCCCCAGGTTAGACTGTGGGTTCTGTGAGGACAGTACCTAATCACCCCTAATACATTGTCCAGGGGGCAGTTACATGGTGTGGTGGATAAAGCACCAGCCCTGAAGTCAGGAGGACCTGAGTTCAAAAATGGCCTCAGACACCTAACACTGCCTAGCTGTGTGTCCCTGGGCAAGTCACTTAACCCCAATTGCCTGAGCAAAATAATGAATGAATGAATGGATAGAATGTTTACAGGATGTATTTTAAACAACTCTCTTTTATCACAATCCCTTAGGTGCTAAGGTCAGAGCAGAAATCTATGAAGCATTTGAAAACATCTATCCTATTCTAAAAGGATTCAGGAAAACAACGTAACTTTTCTCACATTTGTATTTTTTTTACAAGTTGTCTTGGTACATTACATGGTGTTATTGTATACGGCACAGAAGTGAGATGAACTTTCAGTTGCAAAGTGCAACACTAAGATACTTTTCTAGTGCCTGTTTCCCGGCACTGCTGAAGAAACTGTATTATTTCCTACAAAGAACATCTATGCGGCGTTACTGTGAGTTGCTTTTATGGGGCTGTTTTGGAGCAGCACTGTCCATTTTATTTATGTTTAGATTTAAAACACTTTTATCCTCAATTGTAATTCACAAGTCAGTTTAAAAGAAAAAACTATGTTACTAAGTGTTAAAAACTACTTCCACTGTTGGGGGGTTTTGTTTTAAACTTTCACCCATAAATCATAATTTTTATATTTCTACCATAAAATGAAACCTTTTTAAAAGTGTTTATTTCTGATTTATAACTTAAAAGGGTTTTGTTTTTGTTTTGTGCCACACATTCCCTCTTTCCAGTGTTGCAGGACAAAATAGATGTATTAATAGAGAGAAAGCTTGGCTGTACATATTCTTCTTTTGAGACCAGAACTGTCATATTTCCTCAGAGCGCTCTGTACAATAAATGCTGTTTATACAAGTGTGAGAAATTGTTTTAATGTTATCTCATAAGGCTTAGGTGTTCATATTACAAAAAGACTGATTCAGCATCTGATATCTCTTCATATGTACTAAATCTAAGGAAAAGGGGGTTCCACCTAATCCTAATTGAGCAAAAATGTTTTTTGCAATGTATTTAACAAATAGTTTATCAACTTCAATAGCATGACTACACTAAGAAAATAATTTAGGATATTTCCACTAATATAGCCACAATAAGTATCCCCAATTAATAATTTGTGAACCTTTTATTGTTGAATAAGTAAGTCTGGGCCAGAAAGCCTGTTAAAGTCACAGAGGAAGAAATGAAGCCCTGAGAAACAAAGGGATTTTCCCCAAGGTCACAGCTACACATGGAAGATGTTCAGTTTGACAAGCATTTTACATTGTCCAGTTTTATTTGTACATTATGAACATAGGTTTTTAAAACTTTTAAAAACTACTTGCTGAATGAACTAATGAAGTTACTCTAAAGTGGAGCCCTCACATAGACTGAATGAATAATGAAATTTATGGTTGTTAATACTACTTATTAAATAATAAGAATTCTTTTATGATAATAGGAAGTAATAAGTGGAAGTTCAGAGAACAGTAGGAAATGAGTATCTTTCTGTGGTTACAGCTAGGGCAAAAGGACATTTATCACCAAAACAAATAGATTTGTTCTGTATTGGTAGATATGCCTAAAAGCCTGCTTGTAAGACAGAGCAGGAAGAGGAACTCTTAGGATAATCAAGGGCCTCCCTGAAAACAGGCCTAACGCCAAGGTTTTTCTTTAGATGCCCACTAACGAGATTGTATAAGCTGCCTGAGGACTCCCTTCTGCCTGAAACATGCTTATCTCCCAGATTTAAGTACAAATGGTTGACAGTTGGCTTGAGGCAATAAAAATGCCTTTGTTTATTTACCATAGTATTCTGAAAGTTAGGCTGAAGCTGGGAAAGGTGTTGGATGGACCCAGAGTCTATAATCTATAATGAGCCTAGTTCAGTAAGGGACCATCTAGTATTATTTATTATTGCTTAACATTATAGTAAGTGAATGTTCTTTTAATTATATTTCAGTCTTCATTAATTCACACAAATCTACCCTAAGTTTCACTGAATTTATTTGTGATTTCTTACATGATATTTTATTATAGCCAATTGTATTCATTCATCTGTTCAGTTGTTTCTTTTTGGTTTTAGTTTATTTGCTACCTTAAAGAATAAAGAATGCTAGGAGTCAAAGTAATTAGCAAGTATAGGAAAGTTGTCTTCAGCCCCAACCACCTTTGCTGGTTTTTTGTTTTGTTTTGTTTTGGTTTGGTTTTTTGTTTTTGCCCGACAGGTGATTTTATTAGTGAGCAAGCAAAGATCAGTACCTAGTCAGTAACCAAGCATCTCCTATACCTTCCTTTGTGTTCCCTGTAAACTTGTTTCATTCTAAATCAACAGTGAAATCTAGTTCCCAACCCAGTAACAACCTTTTTGGCCAATTTTTTTGGCTCTGTGGTTAAAGTGGAGTTAGAATACTCGGCTTCCCACCACCACTCCCAAGTTCCCCCCTTTGCTCCATTATTCAGTAACCTCTCCTTGGGATATACACCACCCCCCCCAAAAAAAAAAAACTCATTCAACAATGGAAGGTTCACAAATTATTCTTTGGGAGTACTTATTGTGGTTGGATTAGTGGAAGTACCCTAAATTATTTTCTTAGCAGTCATTCAGTTGAAATTGATTAATCATTTGTCAAATACATTGCAAAAGAAATTTTTGCTCAAGCAGTTAGCTTAAAGGGCTGAAACTCTGAGCAGATGCACTCAGACAACCAAGCACTTAAGGCTAATTACCAGTTGGACAATACTCTGTTGACATATGCTTCGAGAATGGCTCTGCCCAGTATACTGTGCTGGCTTGATCTGTTGGTATATACAGAGAATTGTAAGAGGCATGTGGAGGGTGGAATAAGAGAAGCCAGAGTTACTTTTTGGCAGTGAGGAGAGAGAAGGTGTGGAGATTCCTGTGTCCATTTCCCCTGACTGCTACCCCAAAAGACCAAGAATAAAGATCAAGGACTTTTGCCTATCCTGAGTCTGGCTGATTCTAAGGTATCCAGGGTGCTAACTTGGTCTTCACAAGTTAGGATTAGGTGGAATCCCTTTTCCTTAGATTTAGTATACATATAAGCTGTTATTAATAGACTTATGTCATTCCCTTTCTTTCCTCATTGAATTCCGTACCTGGATCACAGTTTTTTCCTCAATTACTCTAACAGTGCCCTACTGATTGGATTCAACACCTTAACCAAACAATTTCTCAATCTACTCATTTCTCTATAACCTACTCCTCCACTTTACCTCAGATTCATTTAAAAATAGTTATCTATGCTTGTTATCATCCACAAAGGCAATCTACCTCCACATTCAAGAGTTCAGAGATTCCCTCGTCCAACCGTAATCTATTGGCTCTTCTTCCTTCCTTCATGAAACCTTATTTTTCATCTATATTGCAACTTCCAATCCCTCAAGCTGTTTTTTCCCAAGCTTTCTCCTCTGCACTAATCACATACTCATTTCCCCTCCATCTTGAACCAGTTAAACTATACAGTCTTCAGTAGGACCCCTTTAGCATATCACCAATTGTGCTCTGCCAACTTCAGCCTTGGATCCTATCTGCTGCCTTCATCCCAGGTACATGCTGCTAATAGTAAATGAAGAAATGCAACCATTCTGGATTCACTATACTGTATTATTTGCTACCTTAAAGAATGCTAGCAATCGAGGTAATTTAATATTCACTGTATATTATACAGCTTAAACTAGGCTCTCTCACTGCCACCATGCGTTCCTTAGGCACTTATAAATTCACTTCCACTCTTCATAGTGGTTCCCCTTTCTCAATTTCCCATTCCAGAAGGATGGCTGCCCCTACCCCCACCAACCCTCTCAGCTGAGATATTTTAAAGAGTCCATTTGCTGTGAGCTCCCTCTTCACAAAAGTAGCATTACTAAGGCCCACCCTCAATCGGGTCTGCAAAAGCAAGTTCATTCCATCTGTCTCCAATAGATTACCCTGTCAAATCCTCTTGGTTATTTTTAACCTCTCTGTCTACTAATTCCTTCCCTTTTGGCTATAAGCCAGTCCGTGTCTTCCCCCAACCTCAAAGAATGCTCATTTGATCTTAACCGTACCCAATATCATCCCCTTTCTTTTTTGTCCTTCCATGGCCAACCTCTTTGAGAAGGCATTCTTCAAAAGGCCTCCACTTTCTCTCACTCACTTAGCTCCTTACATGGTCCAACTACTGAGTTTATTGTTCCACCAAAACTCTTCCCCAAAAGTACCAATTATCATTTTTTTTTAATCTTATTGATGAACTGTTTCTTATATATCAGTTATCCCAATTTTTCCTTCTCTCAGAGAGCCATTCCTTATAAGTTTTCTTAGGAAGAGGAAAAAATCCAAAAGCATGCAATGTATGTATAACCCTTGTAGCTTTTCCACCTCCAGAAAGAGTGAGTTTGGAGTATGTTCTCACACTTCTTTGTGTCTGCTTGATCTTTATATTTTTAATTTTTTGGTGTCATTGTTTCCATTTCCATTGTCATAGTCATTGTGTGTTTTTTCTTGGTTCTGCTTGCTTCCTTCATCAGTTTATATAGCTTTATCCATGCTTCTGTGTTCACACAAATAATTTTTTTTAAATAGCTTTTTATTTACAAAACATATGCATGGGTAATTTTATAGTATTGACAATTGCCAAACTTTTTGTTCCAGTTTTTCCTCTCCTTCCCTCCCACCCCTTTTCCCAGATGGCAGGTTGACCAATACATGTTAAATATGTTAAAGTATAAATTAAATACAATATATATATACATGTCCAAACAGTTGTTTTGCTGCACAAAAAGAATTGGACTTTGAAATAGTGTACAATTAGCCTGTGAAGGAAATCCAAAATGCAGGCAGATAAAATTAGAGGGATTGGGAATTCTATGTAGTGGTTTGTCATCTCCCAGAATTCTTTTGCTGGGTGTAACTGGTTCAGTTCTTTACTGCTCTATTGGAACTGAGTTGGTTCATCTCATTATTGAAAATGGCCACATTGATCATCATATAGTATTGTTGTTAAAGTATACAATGATCTCCTGGTCCTACTCATTTCACTCAGCATCAGTCAATATAAGTCTCTCCAGGCCTTTCTGAAATCATACTGTTGGTCATTTTTTACAGAACAATAATAATATTCCATAATATTCATATACCATAATTCAGCCATTCTCCAATTGATGGGCATCTATTCAATTTCCAGTTTCTAGCCACTACAAAAAGAACTGCTACAAACATTTCTGCACATGAGGGTCCCTTTCTCTTCTTTAAGATCTCTTTGGTAAATAACCCCTTCTGGATCAAAGTTTCCATTGTTTGATAATTTTTGAGCATAGTTCCAAATTGCTTTCCAGAATGGTTGGATCTGTTCACAATTCCACCAACAATGTATCCGTATCCCAATTTTCCCATATACCCTCCAACAGTTGTCATTATCTTTTCTTGTCATCTTAGCCAATCTGAGAGATGTGTAGTAGTATCTCAGAGTTGTCTTAATTTGCTCTGATCAATAATGATTTGGAGCACCTTTTCATATCACTAGAAAATTTAAATTTCTTCATCTGAAAATTATTCATATCTTTTGGCTATTTATCAATTGGAGAATGGCTTGATTTCTTACAGAGTTAATTCTCTATATATTTTGGAAATGAGGCCTTTATCAAAACCTTTGACTGTAAAAATGTTTTCCCAGTTTACTGCTTCCCTTCTAATCTTGTCTGCATTAGTTTTGTTTGTACAAAAACTTTTTTACTTGATATAATCAAAATTTTCTATTTTGTGATCAATAATGATCTCTAGTTCTTCTTTAGTCACAAATTCCTTCCTCTTCCACAGATCTGAGAGGTAAACTATCCTATGTTCTTAAATCTTTATGCCTAGATCATGAACCCATTTTGACCTTGTCTTAAGTGTATCTTAAGTGTGGGTCAGTGCCTACCTAGTTTCGCCCATACTAGTTTCCAATTTTCCCAGCAGTTTTTGTCAGTGAATTCTTATCCCAAAAGCTGGGATCTTTGGGTTTGTCAAACACTAGACTGCTAATAGTTAATGACTGTTTTGTCCTGTGAACCTAACTAACCTATTCCACTGATCAACTAGTCTTTCTTAGCCAATATCAAATGGTTTTGATGACTGTTGCTTTATACTATAGTTTTAGATCTGGTACAGCTAGGCCACCTCTTTTTTTTTTTTTTTTCTTCATTAGTTCCCTTGAGATTCTTGATCTTTTGTTCTTCCAGATTAATTTTGTTATTTTTTTCTAGGTCACACAGATCATTCTTAACAGCCCAGTGATTAATGTTCCATTATATATTACAAACCAGTGACATTCCCCAATTGATGAGCATCTACTTTTTTTCTAATCCTCTCCTATCACAAAAGCTGTTACAAATATTTTGGCATATATAGTAAGCCCAGTAATGGGGTCTTTGCTGGCTTCTAATCTCTGACTGCCTTTCAGACATTTCAAACTGGACTTTCAATAGACATCTTCAAGTCAAAATGGGCAAAACTCAATTCAGCTTTCCTCAAAACTCTCCCCTATTTCTAATTTCCCTATTACTACTGAAGGTAACCATCATCCTCCCAGTCCCCCAAATTCCTTACATTCTAACGTACCTGTATCATTCACCCACCATATATAGTCTGTCTCCTAGATCTTTTAATTTCACCTTTGCAACATCTCTTCTCTATCTTATATCCCTTCTCTTCCCTGATACAGGGACACACTTTCCTGTGGTTACTAGTTTAAAGTTCTTTCATTATCCTTAGAGCACTCTTGATGGGGAGGAAGGTTGCATCCTTCCTTCAAAAGAGTGCTCTATGGGTAATGAACTTCAAACTAGTAACTACAGGTATGTTCCAAATCACTAATGAAAATTGCAAATCAAAACATTAGGGTTTCAACTCATGAAGGAAATTGGCAAAGATGATAAAAATCTGTGTTGTGGAAACTAAGATCATTTTGGAAAAATACTCCAAGGAGGTCATTGATAAAAAGGGTTTCAGATACAGTAAAATATTTATAGCAAATACTATATAAACAATATAAGACCTCATCAAATGAGGAATGACCCAAGCCATATGGTCCATGAATACAACTCAGTATTTCTATCCTCTTAAGAAATGACAATTTATATGCAGAGATGAGAAAAAAAATACCAAGTAGTTTTAACAATATAAATGGAAATATAAATGGAAAGAACTAGAAAAAAAGTATTGCAAGCTAATTAGCTTGGCTCCAAAGAAGTACGCCTTTCTACCATCTTTGCAAAAGTGGGGGAATGTTCCACTGATTTAGAGCACTGCAAATTAGATTTTCAATATATTAGTGATGTTCCTCTTCCTTTTTCTCTCAAATTTTTTTTTTAATGTGGAATGGCTTAGGGATGAGAGGAGAAAAGAAATATAGAAATTTTAATCTATATAAATATAAGATATATTAATAAAAAAATTTGTAAACCAGTACAATTTATAATGGTCATGAAACTATAGCTTTGAGCAGTTTAAATGAAAATTCAACTTCAATGGTTACTATGTAGCTTTCCATTAGGGTGACTTTTAAATCTCTTAATATTGTGATAAAGATATTCTTTTAAAGATGGAATTTGAGGATTTTCTACATTCCTTCAATTAGTCATCAAGAACAATCTTAGAATTCTAACTTTTTTTTGACAGTACATATGCATAGGTAATTTTTTTTTTTTAACATTCCTTGTACTTCCTTCTGTTCCGAATTTTGCCCTCTTTCCCTCCACCCCCTCCCCTAGATGGCAGGCATTCCCATACATATTAAATATCTTATAGTATATCCTAGGTATAATATATATGTGCAGAACCGAATTTTTTTGTTGTTGTTGTTGCAAAGGAAGAATTGTATTCGGAAGGTAAAAATAATCTGGGAAGAAAAAAAAAATGCTCACAGTTTACACTCATTTCCCAGTGTTCCTTTTCTGGGTGTAGTTGATTCTGTCCATTCATCCTGGGTTTTTGAAGGCTAGATCAGGTAAGGCTTTCTTAGAAAAAAACTGAAACATGCCTTCCTATGTGAAGAGGATTATGATACAGAATGTTACAGTCTTTAGACTTAAACTTTTTGTTTTAAGGGAATGTTTTTCCAGAGAATTGGGGGTAATTGATGGGGTAACTATTTAATAAAAGAATCAATAACTTTTTTAAAAGGGAGGGGAAGGTACACTATCAATCAAAGGAGTGAAGTTCTGGTGAAATCCCAAAGCCACACAATGTAACTACTGCAGGTTTTGGCAAGGCGAATGCATCCATTATTGAACCAACTAAGTAAGCTTCATTCCCAGGCAGAGATTTTGGCCACAACAATTACGAATTTTTTTTTAAGAACATAGCATATGTTTATTTACAATTCAGTCTCCTTTGTTCTTTTTCTGGATGCAGATGGCATTTTCTGTCCATCAATGGAAGATGTGTGATCTCTTAGAGTATATCCTGTCTTCCCCCCAATACCCGTCTCTTTATGCCAAGTACAAAACCCTTCAACATACTGATGAACAATGAACTGAGACCTAGAAAGGGATCAAGATGGAATAGATTTGGGAAAATCTACCATACTTTCAAGGTTTTGAAAATCTCTGCTAGTACAAAGCTCATTTCTTTAAAACAATATTCTGATGATGCTGTTGTTACTGTTCAGTTATATCCTGCTCTTCCTGACTCCCATGGACCTGGAGTGGTTTGCCATTTCCTTCTCCTATGGACTAATGCAAACAGAGGTTGTCTACTCAGGTCTTCCTGACTGCCCAGTGTTTTATCCACAGAACCATTCAGCTACCCAATGATGCCGGTGAATTTTGTAGCACCATAATGCTGGAAGAATAAAAGTTACAAATAACCTAAAAGGCAATAGAAGTGTGGTGACAAAATCATGTGGCATATTACCAATGACAATTTATGATCAAGTAGAACGGGATATATCAAAATACAATTTTGATCTATTTGATCAGAAGGGAAATTCTGTTCACATTAATCCTGATAGCAAAAACCTCCTTTTATTATTCAGCCTAATAGGTTTGCTCCTATTGCCTTAAGTTAATAATAGTAAGCTCCTCAGAGAACAAAATTATACTTAACCAGGATAAGTAGGTATAAGAGTGGAGACAGGATTTGATCCACATCAGAGTTAAAAAAGTATTCTTAAGTAGCAAGATATAACTAATACTATTGCCGGTATGCAAAATATGGGTCATAATTTCAATTTGAATAATTTATTACTCAAGGGAGAAGAAATCTAGACCTAGATAATTTTCAATTTTGTGCAATGGCCTTTCTCATAGATTAATGAACCCTTAAAAATTTGATCAATTCATTTTACAGATGAGAAAAAAAGGGCTAAGCAACTTGCCCAGTCAGAGCTTACCTTGTAAGCCAAGGGCTTAAATCCAACTCTTCCTGACTATCCAGCACTTTCTCCCCTGTACAATGTTCCCAACTGAAGTTGGAGAGGAAGAAAGCCAAATTAAGATACTATTAAATTGATGATTTATAGTCTTGCTACTTTTTTTTTTTTTGAGACATTTGGGGTTAAGTGACTTGCCTAGGGTCATACAGCTAGGAAGTATTGAGTATCTGAGGTCAGTTTGGAACTCAGGTCCTCCTAATTTCAGGGCTGGTGCTCTATCCAGAAAGTTGGTTGTTTTTTTTTAAGCAAAAAAAAAAAAAAAAAAACTCCAGATATTATAAGCTCATTACTCTAGATGAGCACTCTATTTAGCTCTGACCTTCCTGGCAGTTAAGGCAAAAAGGGTTAATGTAAGGAGGCATAAGAAGTACATACAAACGAAAGGGAAACAAATACAAAGTGACAGAAAAAGAAAGGTACAGTTCTATATTGTGTCAGCATATGAGTGCGTAAAAATCAGTTTTGAAAGAGTTTGGGCAAAAGATTGTTAATTATGAAAATAAGAAACCATCATCAATTGATTATGAGCTAAGCATAAGTTCTTTGATATCCAACTTTGCAGGTCATAAATAAAATACTTCTTCCCATCATTTAGCAGACACACAGTATGTGCTTTTATTAGCCTAACTTCCCATCACAGTCAGCCTATCATTAGGCACTGGGGCTGTTGTGATGAGTTTTATCTAAAGTACTATTAACATTAGCTTTTCTCCTTATTACCATCAATATGTACAAGGTGTGAAGAATACTTAGATGTTCTAAAAAGTGGAGAGAGTACAAAATAACCAGACTACAATTTGTCTTTGATGATTTAAGTTGTATCTGTAAAGTCTTGTTTCCAAATGAACTCCTCTGTGTACTTGGTGCCCAAGTTGCAGTTCTCCACACAGGTAAATACAGCCAGAGTCCCCCAGTCAATACTTCTGCCCAGTCTGTCAGCTTTCAGGTAATTCAGAAGCTGTGGCATAATCTGAAAAAAGATAACACAAAATTGGAGGCCAACACACCTCTGTTTGGATTAAGGCAAATTATAATAAACTGCTTTTTATCATGTAAATCAGACTTACTATGTAGTTTACATTTTCAGCAAATTCCCTAATCCATTCTATGGCTCTACCTCCATGTGGCCTTTGGTTTAATGTATGGATAGGTGCAAGTCTTACTTCATAATCTGCAGATCCCAAGAAATCATTGACCCAGATGTTTTTGTTTGATATATATATATATTTTTTTTTTTACTAAAATAGCTCTAACAATTACAGTGAACTTTTCATAAATGTTCCAAAGATGATCCATTCCTTTTATGTGGCAAGGACAGATACACAGAAAAACTAATTCAGAAAACAGACCAATTTTTTAACCATGATCATCCCTTATTTCAGAACTCATACCTGGAATTCAAATATCCTCTTGGCACCACATGGACAATTTGGAATATCTTGTTCTTGAGGAATATTTTCACCAGAAATCCAGATAGGGTCAATTCCTCTGCCGTATCTAAGAATCTAAAATCAAACGTGAAAGTTCTAAAATACTAACACTATTACTCAAAAATCTTACCAAAAAGGTTATGAGGAAAAGATTTTTCAACAAAAATATGCCTTTACAAATAGCTTTGGAACGTTCCTCTAACTATGGCAAATATTTATCTGAAATAGTTTGATAATATTCTATTAACATTTCCCAGAAAACACCTGTGTTACTATGCATTAATAATGCTTTCTCAAAACATATGCTGTAATACTAAAGCTGATTAATCAACTCAGTTTATCAGTAATGAAGGCTCAAGGGAAAGACCTCAATATTATTCCACATTTATTTCATTTATCACAATCCTTGTATTCCACTAAGTACAGCTGGCAGTAGAGGAGTAAGTATGGAAACAGTATCCAGTCTAAATATATATAGTCCAGCAAAATACATCTTCAGTACAGCTCTCTGGTCTTTATATTTAAGGTTTGTGTTTGAGGTTGACCAAATGAATTAAGAAACAAAATTAGAAAAACTGAACAAATGCCAGAAGAAATACTCTGTTTAAAGGTAAAAATCCATTAATAAAATCAACTCTACCAAATACCAATTCTGCTCTAACATTGTGAACATTAAGGATCCAAACACTGGAGATGACTGTAGTGAATCTTTCATATTAAGGAATGCTCTAAACTTCCTCCCACTTGCTCCTTCTGAGCTTCTTTCTTGGATTTCATTAGATTTTAAGGACAGGATTTACACAGACTTAGGCTTTTTTTTTCAGGTAGCTGGCATGATTAAGGTGAAAAGAAGTGAGGCAAACTGCAGTATACAGTATCCCATGAGTAATAAAGCAAGAAAGGGGAATAAATGATCTTTCCAAAAAAGCAATCTGCATAGGCCCCATCATAAAAGGATGCACAGACATCACAAAAAAAAAATTTTATGAATCTTAAAGGATTAACATAATCATATTATCAGAGCACTTTTTATTCATTGCCCATCAAGACATAGTAAATATATTTGTTGTAACAGATTTTACCTTCTATGGTGATTAGTAAAAAAATATTTTCTAAGACAAATGATATAACAACTATGCTTTGTTTACTTACCTGGTCTGGCTCAAGGGCTATTTGAGTTTTAAATTTCTGGAAGATTTCATCTTCTCTAGATTCATGCTTTGCTATGGAATCCAATTCTGCCTCAAGTGCTTCATCTGAAAGCAAACAAATGCTATAAACAAATTCTAAGACAGCAAATATACAAAAATAACCCACTTATTTAACACTTCATAGTTTACAGAGAGCTTTCTTAACTAGTAGTAACTATTCATGATATTATCCCAATTTTACAGATTAGGACATCTGAGGATCCGAGATGTTAGTAACTTGTCGAGGGAATTCTTTACACCATATTATGCTAAGTCCACTCAAAGTAGCTTTCATGCACTTACATCTTTCTTTTTTTAAATGGTATTATCTTCTGGTTTTATATCTCCATTTCTAAACATTTAAGTGACACATGTAGATAGTGCGCTCAACAGTTCTTCCCCTAGAGTTGGGAAGATCTGAGTTCAAATTAGATGATACTGTGTTTCCCTGGACAAAGCACTTAACCTCTGTCTGCCTCAGTCACTTCATCTGCAGAATGAGGAATATAACAATACTTCCTTCTCAGGGTTGTTGTGAGGATTAAATGTCATCTCTGTAAAGCTCTTAACAGAGACAGACACACAGTAAGCACTTAATGTTTTCCCTACTTCCATCATAAATGCTTTTTCATTCCATCACTGATCCAAATATTCCTACCTCTCTCTTTACCCAGCAAGTCATCCTTAATAAACAAAGAATAAAACAGAAAAAAATCTCTGCAAAATAAACCAATTTATATCAACTGACTCTAATAAGATATATAATGTTCTATACCCATAATCTCCCACTTCTGCAGAAAGTAGAGATCTCATGCCTTTTAAGTATTTTTATTTACGTATGCTAAAATTAAATGTTCTATGCTTTCTCGGGATTTGAATCCTATCCATGCTTCAAATTCATGCTCTTCTATTAAACTATCCCCAATCCTTCCTTTGTATGATATTAGCTAGGTTGTACATATAGCAGCAGTTCAATATAAGTTAGTTGTTTTCTGCTTCTTTGTACTATGTATTAGTCTCTAGCCTCAAAGAATTTACAGTCTGGGGCACAGTGGATAGAGCATAGCTTATACCAGTCAGGAGAACTTGAATTCAAATCTGGTCTCAGACACTTAACATTTCCTAGTTGTGTGACTCTCGGCAAGTCACTTAACCCCAATTGCCTCAGCAAAATAAAAAAAGAAAAGAATTTACAATCTCATGGGGAAAATTATAATACAACTTAACTTTTACAACAGTACTTAAGTTTGAAAAGCACTGTACTGACCTCACCTCCTTCAAGACCCTATAAGACAGTGGCTACTATTATTTCCATTTTACAGGGGAGAAAATGAGAGGTTAAATGGTTTTCTCAGATAAAATGATCATAACAGGAGACACAAACCAGAGTCCAGACCTTACAAAGGAGATGGCCTTCACTGTGGAGGGATCAGAGAAAGCCAAATGGAAATAACATGTGATCTGGGACTTGAGACAGATAAATGATGAAAGCAGAGAAAGCAATATGGAGACTAATAGGCCTTTCAGGTAGAAGTAATACCACAAGAATCTTGAAAGAAGGGTCAGTTTATGAGAAGACTTGAATGACAAAGCAAAGAAATCAAAGCTATTTGGCAGGCAATGGGATACCAGCAGAGGTTTTCAGAAGGAGTATTACAAGATCAGAGCTTTCCTTAATAATAATGATAGTCTCATTTGGTCCTCAAAACAACTTTTTAAGATAGGTGCTTTTATCATTATTACTACCATTTTACAAGTAAACAAGACAGAAATTAAGTAACTTGCTCAGGGTCACACAGTGAGGAAATGAAACTGGATCAGAATTCAGGTTTTCTTGACTCCCACTTTATCCACTGAATCATCTAGCTGTTACAGAGTGCCAAAGCTACAATGATAGCCCAACAATGAGCTACTGCAATGAGGTGAGAAAGCAAAGTCAGCAGATACAGACTATTTGGTCAAAAACTCTTGAGTATAAAAGGAAGAACTACAGATTGAGAGCAAGGTGAAATGAAATGAAAAAGATTTGGACATATCTGTATACTCAAGGCAAAAAGTCAATAATTTCCCAATAGACAGAGTTGTTAGACACATGAATTAGTTTTAAAATGAAAATTAACAGTCACATGAAAAAATACTCCAAAACACAAATAAGAAATACAACTAAAGCAAATATCTCTTCATGGCAAAGATGACTTTTTTTTTTTTTTTGGACAAAAAATTAAAATGATTAATGCTGGAAGGCCTTTAGGAAGACAAGCACACTAATCCTATTATTAAAGCTGCAAATTAACACAACTATTTTGAAAAACAATTCAGAAGTATGCTTAATATACTGTTTATATCCTATGACCCAGCAATAATATTAGTGGACACATACCCCAAGAGGCCAAAGATAAATGGAAGGACTTAGACAAAAATATTTATAGGCAAACTTTTTGTGATAGCAGAAATAAGGGATTTAAAGGATTGATCAGGGGAAGAATAGCAAGCTAAAGGAAATGGAAAGTGAGTAAACTCAAGCCCAATAACTTTTATTTTCTCAGTAAAGGAATAGGAGGGAAAGCTTTTAAGAATCAAAAATTTCCAAGTTCAACAGAATTTAAATGCAACCTGATCTTCTAAAAGGAAAAAAATCAAAACCTAATCAGCCTTCAGATTTGAGTATTTAAAATTCAAATTATATGTAGTCAACAATAATCTTTTAATGTCACAGTAGCTCAAATATTTATAAAAATGTAATTCAGGGGCAGCTAGATGGCGCAGTGGATAGAGCACCAGCCTTGAATTCAGGAGGACCCGAGTTCAAATCTGGTCTCAGACACTTAACACTTCCTAGCTGTGTGACCCTGGGCAAGTCACTTAACCCCAGCCTCAGAAAAAAATAAAATAAAATAAAAATGTAATTCACTATACAGCTTTATACATAATTTTGTTAAATGTGTAATTACATTATAAAGCTGGAAACTCAATTTTTTCTCATTTGCATATAACCCCCAAAATTGAATTTAAACCTGGATTCTCAATACAAATTTGATGTTATTCAAATTGCCTTGACATCTGTTATTCTTTTAAATCACTGGAAGATATACAAGGTATTAACTTGGGATGTATGAATGGCCTGAATTAAGGTAATCTACTTAAGCCAAAACATTTCATTTCCATACGTGAATATAATTCTCCAACCATTTCAGTGGTCACCATTAATTAGAAAACGTCTCCAATGGGGCAGCAAGGTCGTATGGTGGATAGAGCACCAGCCTTGAAGTCAGGAGGACCTGAATTCAAATCTGGTCTCAGAAAATTAGATACTTCTTCACTGTGTGACCCTGGGCAAGTCACTTAACCCCAATTGCCTCCAAAAAAAGAAAATGCCTCCCATGACAAAAGGATTAAAATTTTCTTTATGAATTTAAATTTTTTTTTCCCTGCCACTCCTATGTGTATGTAAGATGTGTATGTAGAATATCATGGATTACTTTTTTGCTGCTATGAAATTATAAAAAACTGCTAAACTGAAATACAGCTAAGGAAGCTTTAAGGAAGAGGGAGAAGATAAATATTTTCCATTGGCAAGATTATTATTTATAGGCTGCAACTAATGAGTTGGCTAGGTTAGTGATATTTGGACTGGACCTGAGCGAACCAAATAATGGTATCTGGAAGTCTAGCACTTTCTACTGTAAGGGAGAGATGGAATTCTGCATGTTTAATGAAAAAGACTTTTCACTATGGTGAAAAGGATTACTGAGAGCAAGGAATCTGAATAATCTATTGTAAATTATTAATGTCAACAAAACAGAGAATCATTTCTGGCATTTTGTGTATGTTTTTAATCTTTTTTTTGTTTTCATTTTGACTGGTTCTATGATTACACTATTGTTCTGAGTAAAGAATTCTAGGTGAAAAACTTCCCTCTAAAAATGTATGCTGGATAAGTCACTGAGAAGTCAAATAACATCCTCAGGACCATATAGCCAGTATATGCCAGAAGGAGAACTTGAATCCAATGCCAGTTCTCCATCCATTATTCCATACTACGTCTACTTTCATCCTATTACATAACAGAATCAAAATGGAAAAGCACAGGCTAACCTTTTTCCTTCACTAGAGTTTGCATTTCTGTCTAGCTGGTAATAATGAAATTATCTTTGCAATAATGATTTATGGGCATGAACTGATTTCTTACCCATAGTGCCAATGAGCTCTGAGCCTTCACATTTTTCCAGGTCTTGAGGAATGCAGTCAGAAACATCATCAGGCTCCAGCTCTTCTGTTTCTATTACAATTTCATATTCAGGAAAAAGGAACTTGTGGTCTGGAACTGCATTATTCAAATTATCTAAAAGAATATATCTGCATTAGTTATAATGTAAATTATAGGTAATCAACTCAAAGATAACAGAAAAGTCACTGTGAGCCTCTTAATTCACAATTTATATACTACAGGCTCTCAAAATTATTTGTTGGATTCAGGAATGATGGATGCTAAGGAAAGGCTTAGAGGGAAGGGAAGTGGTAGAATTGTACCTAACCCAATCTTTAATTTTCTGACCTATACCAGATAGTGAAGATTCTGAAGAGACCTACCTATTTTTAAATATTGAGATTTTTAAGGAATATTATTAGAAAACTTAACAAAATTTCTGATAACTCCAATTATATTTTAATATTTCACTTACATGATATCCATCCATAAAATACTTAATTTCCAGGAAGATACCAAATCATATGATGTAATATAATAAACTTCATAGAAAGTAGTCATCTCTCCTATCTTTAATGGTCAACGTATCATTTAACAGAGTATACTTTCCTTCCTCTTTCTGCAAAAGGGACCATTGGTGTGGAATACTGTGTATGTCAGACTTTTCAATATTTTGCTTAGTTTGTATACTTTTTTTTTCCTCTTAAAATCATAAGAGATTTGACTCACTGGAAAGGAGATGGGGAGTAAAAGTATAGTGGGAAAGGAAGGTGATATATCAATAAAATTTTTATCTGAAAACTTAAGCACACTAGAAGGCTCATCATTTTTTTTTTTTTTAAATAATGTCATTTTTTGACATCACCATTTAAGAACTCAGAACCACAAATAGAAGGATAAGGAACTGAAGGAATATTACTTGGGAAATGATTTTTTAAAACTATTTAATTTACCTGATGTTGTGCAAGACTGCTTATGTGCCAATTTCCAATCAAGAGTCTGATGATCCTTACTACAATAATGGGCCTTATGACACTTGGAACAAACTTTGGGACCCAAACAGCCGCAAACCCTACAGAGATGAACACCAGATCGAAGCTGTACACTTGGAGAATCATCCTCTTCATCCGGTGGCTCTTCAGATGGTGGTTCATAAGAGTAATGGTCATTTTTCCTAGGTAGTTGATTCCTGAAAACTAGAAAAGTAGAATGAAAATAACTAAAAATCTCCATTAAAAATACTATGTCACTAAAAAAGGGGTTTCTCTAAATTATGTCAAAGGAAAAATTATGGTATTCATAGGAAACTGATGTTATGGTAAAAACACTGATGTTCCTTCAGTGCTTCTAGAGTTAGTCATAATGCCAAAGGATGTTACTTTTACTGAGTGATCAAAAGCAGAGTTGGCCTGAACAGTATTGGTCATAAAATATAGGCTGTGGCTTCCAGTTTAGCCAAAAGATAACAGCAAATGTTACCCTGTAGTATGCATTCTTTTTTCCCCACCCGGAATCCATGCAAAAAGAGTTTTTAACATTCAACTTTGCAAAACTTTGTGTTCCAAATTTTTCTACCTCCATGCCCCATCTTTCTCTCTCCCCAAGACAGCAAGCAATCTGATATAGATTAAACATTGCACATTCCTTTTAAAGTAAGTTTTTCATTTCATTATTTCTTTATCAAGTATAATTTGATTCTCCCCATTTAATCTGAAATTTTTTTTTTCATGGAAATGACATTTTCTAGGCAACATTTTAGAAATATGTTGGTGAAGAATTCCTCTTAAACACAGACTGGACAAGATAATCTTTGAGGTCCCTTTCCAACTCCTAGATTCTATGATTCCATGATATGTCATGCAAAGGAACAAGTGGCATTTTTTTTTTAGTGGAAGCAAATTCCAGCTCAATATAAAGAATAAGCTATCAGTTTGATCAATTAATAAAAAGAAGAAAATATCTTTTATTGTCTAGCAGAAGCATGATGAAACAGCATTAGTCTTGAGTCTCAGAAGGTATCTGAATCAGAATCCTACCTTTTATACTTTCTACCTTTGTGAACAAGAAAATGGCACAAAAATCATAAACTAAGAGTTAGACAAGACTTACAAAAATCCTTTTCTTCAGGTGCTCCAAATCACTTTTGATCAGAGAAATGCAAATTAAGACAACTCACAGGCAGCTAGGTGGCGCAGTGGATAGAGCACCAGCCTTGAATTCAGGAAGACCCCAGTTCAAATCTGGTCTCAGACACTTAACATTTCCTAGCTGTGTGACCCTAGGCAAGTCACTTAACCCCAGCCTCAGAAAAAGGGGAAAAAAAAAAATTAAGACAACTCAGATACCACTACACACCTGTCAGATTGGCTAAGATAACAGGAACAAATATGTTGGAGGGGATATGGGAAAACTGGGACACTAATACATTGCTGGTGAAGTTGTGAAAGAATCCAACCATTCTGGAGAGCAATTTGGAACCATGCCCAAAAATTTATCAAACTGTGCATATCCTTTGATCCAGCAGTGCTACTACTTAGCTTATATCCCAAGGAAATATTAAAGAAGGGCAAGGGACCTGTAAGTGCCAAAATGTTTGTGGCAGCCCTTTTTGTAGTGGCAAGAAACTGAAAACTGAATGGATGCCCATCAGCTGGGGAATGGCTGAATGAATTGTGGTATATGAATGTTATGGAATATTATTGTTCTATAAGAAATGACCAACAGGATGATTTCAGAGAGGCCTGGAGAGACTTACATGAACTGATGTGTAGAGGGCAGGAACTCTGAAAAGGTATACTTAATGATTAATTTAATCCTACAACAAGATATTAACTCAGTGGAATTGATGAGATAATTGGTTCCCTAGTGATATGATTGGCTTATAGTCAGTATGATGAATTGATTTAATTGTAATAGAGTATTTAAAAGGTCAGAGTCAAACTGAAGTTAGAGCACTGAGATGTGCAGACTGCTGACACAGATTGGGAGACTAGGAGATAATAAAAGACTTTGGACTTTATCCCAGACTATTCTTGTGGTGATTATTCTGCTGAGACAAAGGCTGGTTCCAAAGTCCTCCAGAAAGCTAGTCAGAACATTACACCGATGCCATGTGAAATGAAAAGAACCAGGAGATCATTATACACGGCAAAAAGAAGACTATACGATGATCAATTCTGATGGACATGTGTCTTTTCAACAATGAGATGATTCAGACTATTTCCAATGATCTTGTGATGAAGAGAGCCATTTACACCCAAAAAGAGGACTGTGGGAACTGAGTGTGGACCACAACATAGTATTCTCACTCTTTCCGTTATTGTTGACTTACATTTTTGTTGTTTTTTTTTTCTTTCTAGATCCTATTTTTCTTGTGCAGCAAAATAACTATATAAATATGTATACATATATTAGATTTAACATATAACTTAATATATTTAACATGTATTGTACAACCTGCTATCTAGAGGTGGGGGAAGAAGAGGAAAATTTGGAACAGGAGGTTTTGCAAGGGTCAATGTTGAAAAATTATCCATGCATATGTTTTGTAAATAAGAAATAATTTTTTAAAAATCCTTTTCTTTGTCCTCATCCTCCCTGACTTTCTATAGTATTTGAAGTTGCCAACCACTCCATCTTCTGGCTCTCTCCTCCCTAGGTTTTCTTCCCAACTACCTCACTAATTCTTTTCAATCTCTTTTGAAACATCATTATCCATGTCCCAATCCTCATGTGGGTGTACTCTAGGGTTCTGTCCTGGGCCCATCATCAACTACCTATTGGACATTTCCACCTGCATGTTCCATAGATACCCCAAACTTTTCAAGTTTAAAATACAATTTTCACCCTAAATAAATCCTTCTAATTTCCTGATTTATGTCAATGACATCCTTCCAATACAGCATTCTTTGTATTCACCCCCATAAGTCTTGTGAATTTTACCTCCTCATCTGTCTCATTCTCTCCATTCCTATCACAACCACCCTATTCCGAGCCCTCATCATCTCCTACCTGGACTACTGCAACAGAATTCTAATTGGTCTCCTTGCCTCCAGTCTTTCTTCTCTGCAAACCATCTCAAACATAGCTGCCAAATTAATACTCCTAAAGCACAAATCTGACTATGTTACTCCTTTGTTCTAAAAGCTTCAGCAGATTGTCCACTGCCTGTAGACCAATATATAAACTCCTCTGTTTCAGATTTAAACCATCACAACTTCCGAAGCAGCCTCTTCCCGAGCTGATCACACATCACTCCATGGGATGTTTACATTCCAAACAAACGGATTTATTTGGTGTTCCTCAAATATAACATCTCATCCACCATCTCCCTAATATTGCACAGGACTAACCCTGGAACAATCTTCCCTCCCTTGACTTCCAGCTCCTGAAAAGCCTGACTCCACAATGAGTCAAGTTAAGTACCCTTTCTTCAGATTTTTTGCACCTCCTGCTCCCTTATCCCAGTTGTTGGTGCTCCTACCATTACCATATACTTACTTCTATAGATATTTTCTATATAATCCTAAATTGGCTTCTCTGATGTTTATTACATTGTTTGGAGGTCTACATATTGAGGAGTTAATTTAAGCTGGTGAATAAAAGCCATGGACTTGGAACTGGAACAACTAAATTCTTCCTCAAAACATTTAATAACCCTTTCACCATGGACAAGTCACTTGGTCTCTCTCAGCTTAGCTTCTCATCTGTAAAATTGGAATATTAATAGTACCTACCCCAAAGGCTTGTTGTGAGGGTTAAATGTAATATTTCTAAAGTATTTTGTAAACCTTAAAAAGCACCACACAAATGTGATTTGTTAGTGTCATCGTGTGTTATCCGAGGCCAAACAGAATAATCGTAATTCCTTATGTCAGCTTTTCAAATACTTACAATGAGATCATATGTCCCGTAACATAAAGACAGCACACTATTAACCAAGAAGAGATCTAATAATAAAAATCAGCATATGACATTCACTACACGCAAGAGGCTTTACAATTATTAATTCATTTGATCCTCACAACATCCCCGGAAGGTGAGTGCTATTACTATCCCCATTTTGCAGATGATGAACCAGCCAAACAGAGTTTAAGTCCCCAGGTCACAGGGCTGCAAGTGTGTGAGGTCACATTTGAACTCCGGTCTCCAGACTCAGCGGGCTCTATTCTCCGTAGCTGCCCCCATCTTTACTCCAATCCTGCCTCAGCCACTTACCGTGTGACCACGGGAGAGTTCACTCAATATTAGTGGGGCTAATAATCTACTTCTAAACTCTGAACATATATGGGGAGTAAATTTTTTAAACGAATCAAAATCCAAAAGGGAGGAAGAGGGAAATTTTTAAAGGAGCAAAAGAATAATTAATTAAAAACTAGTTAATAAATATAAACAAATAATAATTAACGGATAAAGACTGAAAAAGCTGAAAATTTGTGCTCCTCAGTATCTCCCTTTAAAAAGAGAAAGACCGAGAGACAGAGAGTGAACAGAGAGAGAGAGAGAGACAGAGACTGAGAGAGACTTCTGGACAATTCCCTGCTCCCCTCTTTTCCCACTCCTCCTTCTCTGGAAGGTGGCTCACTCCTGGAGTCAAGAAGACCGAGTTCAAGTCTGGCTTCAGACCCTTACTTAGCTGTGTGACCCTGGGCAAGTCACTTAATCCTGTTTGCCTCCGTTTTCTCACCCGAAAAACTGGAATAATAACGGCACCCACCTCCTAGAGTTGTTTCCAATCCTAATTGGATTCCCGACCACGGCTACGGAGGCCTCGGCTCTCAGCAGGCGCAGTTAACGAAGGCGGCCTGGACTAGCCTAGTGCGGGTCAGCCCGCCAGAAAGGAGAGGCCGACGGAGGCGGAGCGGGAAGGCGGAGCGGGCCCTGACCTCGGAGCGCGGCGCAGCACGGAGGCTCCCGGCAGCAGAAGACGAAGAGGCTGCGATGAAAGGCGTCCGCACGGTCCGGAAGCGGCGCGTACAGCTGCAGCAGGAAGACGAGCGGCCGGCTGCACAGCGGGCAGGCAAGCTCGGCGGGGCCCGGAAGGTCGCACTCGGACAGCCACGCCGGGCGCCCGCCCACCTTGCTGGGGAACTGCTCGCTCCGCAGGCGCCAGCCCGGCGCTTCCACGGCGAAGCCCAGCTCCACTGTCGGGGCCGGGGCGGGGGCCGGGGCCGGGGGTACGGCCAAGGCCATGATAACTCCTCCTGCAGCGACAGCAGCAGAAGACCCGAGAGACAAGTTAACACGTTCTTTTAGCTACAGAGTAACGGAAATAGCCCGGCCTGGACCGGAAGCGTGCTTTGGGGAACCGAGGCCGTCGCACGCCGAACGCTCAGCCTGCTGGACCAGAGGTTCCCGGGTACAATCAGTCGGCTCTGCTCTTTTGGGCTTCTTTAGGGCGTGTTCTGTTGGGGGTGGGAATTGGAGAATGAGGTAATTGAGAAATAATAATTGGTATTTATGTAACATTTTAAAGTTTGCAAATAATAGTAGCTAGTTAGTAATATGCTGCTTCAAAGTTTACAACATGCTTTAGTTTTTTCTTATTTTGTCTTCACTACGACTGAGGAAGAGGTTTATCTAATACTTATTGTTCAGAATCATAGTAAGTGTCTAGGCCATATTTAAACTAAGGCCTTCCGGACTCCAGGTCCACTCCTCTGTCCATTTCACCACTCGTTATTTAGTCGTTTGAGTCATGACTTTCTTGTCATTTGTGACTTTCTTGGCAAAGGCCATTTTACAGATGAGGAAACTGAGGCAAACAGGGTTAAGTGACTCGTCCAGGGTCACACAGCTAGTAAGTGTCATAGTTGAAGTCAGAAAGTTGAGTCTTTCTCACTCTTGGCTGGACACTCTATCCACAGACGACCAAAACTGCCCATCCGCCATCCAGCAAAGGAGAATGGAGGTGTCTTTCTTGATGAAACTTTTTAACTTTTATCTGAACCTTATCTGTAAAAATGGAGGGAATTCTAACAAAAGGACCTTATTTGTTATCTTGAGTTTATTAATGTTGTTGGACTGCATTGTCACAAGTGAAAAATCACTTTCAATTGTATTGAGGGATTCAAGTGATCCTGGCTGTGATCTGTGATCAATCTGACACCTAGAATAGTGTCCATAATAATCAACATTTTTATTTTATGGTTGAGCTTTCCCTTAAGACATAGACTTGCCTCCATATCTTTGTTCCCAACCATTCATCTACATGAAATCCAACAGGATGCTGGGAAATATAGTAAGGTCACCATAAGTTAGAGTAGGTGGAAGGTTTAGTAAGCAGAAAAAGCAAACTGCTCCTGTGGCCTCTTGGATGTTATGTCACATTTCAGAGCTAGGCAATCTGCCACTCCTAGATTTAGACCTAGTCCAACAAGAGCTGGAGATGGTGAAAAGTTGTAGCTAATAAAAGAATGTCTGAGGCTAAATTTTGTTTGAGGCCTTGTTGGTCGTTAGGCCTGTGCCAATGAAATGTTTAAAGTATAGTCATCACATTAAATATAATCATAACCCAATAGCTTTGTCTGCCAGCCTTTTAGTTCTACCTGACCTCATCCTCCAGACACTAAACTTGCTTCTACTTTTTTTCTCCTAAGATCAAAGTTCCCTGAGAGAAAGAACTTAGTACAATGCTTAGTATTTTTAAATGGTTCTCCACTGTTTCACAATACCAAATTAAACCAGCAATAATGATATTGAATACCCCCCAAAAGGAACAAAATATAAAAATTAGTGTATATATGAACAGATGGTGAACAACTAAGAGATAGGAGTTGCTGTGTTACGTATTAGCACAGAAACAAATGTTAACAGCCAAATAAAATAGAAGCACAGCTCACATATGTATGTACAATTATACCCAAGGCATACTTTATGTGGACAGTCTCTAGTACTGTCACTTGATTTCACTGTGTAACCACTTCTCTAGTTTTACATATAGCATCATTTGTGACCTTTCTGTCCCTTGACTTCACTAATGAGGCTGATTGGCATTTCCTTCACAACCATAGTCCATCATCTTTACACCTGAACTTGTTGAAAGGCCATGTTTTCATATTTGTGAGTTGTCTCTCTTTAACTGCTCCCTCCTTTCCCTTGTTTGAATTGGGATTTTCCTTGATGTAAGGCAAGGTTGGAAAAAAGTACAGAATGGTTATTTTTTTTCCCCAATGGAAATGTTATATTGTGTATTGTCCTTTTACAATTGGTGAATGGCCTCTTTTGCTTAGCATTCACTAAGATCAAGGTCCATCACTTCTACCCAGCTGCTCAGCAAAGTCTATGTAAGTCTTCTATCTCACTGCCACTGTTTGTGGCAATTCTATAAACAGGCAAGTTAACCAATACTCAACAACTTGGAATGGAATAATTTCATTTGCTCTGCTAATTTGCATATTCCTTAAATATCACTTTCTTAGTAAAACTCTATTTCTTTATTGAAGATCTTGATGACAAACTCAGGCATAGTTCCATTATTTGTATCTACCAAAGTTCTTATGATCGGAAGTTACTGCTAGGATGATTTCAGAGAGGCTTGGAGAAATTTATATGAACTGATGCTGAGTGAAATGAGCAGAACCAAGAGATCATTGTACACAGCAACAAGAAAATTATACAATAATCAGTACTGATGGATATGGCTCTTTTCAACAATGAGGTGATTCAGATTAGTTCCAATGATCTTGTGATGAAGAGAGCCATCTGCACCTAGGGAGAGGACTGTGGGAATTGAGTATGGGTCATAACATAGTATTTTCACTTTTTTTGTTGTTTTTTTTTTCTCATTTTTTTTTCCTTTTTGAACTTATTTTTCTTGTGCAGCAAGATAATTGTATAAATTTGTATACACATATTGAATTATATATATATATATATATATATATATATATACACATATATATATATTAGGCTGGGGTTAAGTGACTTGCCCAGGGTCACACAGCTAGGAAGTGTTAAAGTGTCTGAAACTAGATTTGAACTCGGGTCCTCCTGAATTCAAGGCTGGTGCTCTCTCCACTGCGCCACCTAGCTGCCCCTAACATATATTTCTAACATGTTTAATATATATTGGATTACTTGCCATCTAGGGGAGGGCATGTAGGAAAGTGGGAGAAATTTGGAACACAAGGTTTTGCAAGGATCAATGTGGAAAAAACTATCCATGCATATGTTTTGAAAATTTAAAAAAACTTCAATAAAAAAAGAAGTTACTGCTAGTTGGCAAACTTCTTTTAGCCTCTCTGTTAGCTGAGAAATGTTAGTATTTTCATCCTTTCCATTTTTTGAGACTCCAAAAGTATCTTATTAGGTAGATGTGGGTCTCTTTCAAACATGAATAAGTACAACATAAAGCTTATGACATCATTTCTGGTGGAATGTGTGTGTGTGTGTGTGTGTGTGTATGCAATAGAAATCCCAGACTCCATTGAGATTGTGTTGCTGTTGTTATCTAACATGTTCTGCACTGCATTAAAATAAGGCCCAAAAATGAGAAAATAATTTCAGGCTTTAACATTCCTCCTGACAAATCTCATAGAAATATAAATGGGAAAGAAGTCAAGGATTTAAACAAAATGTTAGAAAACATAGCAATGATGAATCTATAATGATTGTTGAATAGGAATTTTAAAGAGTCTACTTATTCAGTATTAACAATGTCTTTACATTAAAAAATCACATTATAGCATGTTAGGATTCTTACAAGGTGCTAAGTCGCTGGAATGAATAGAGACAATAGTTATCTAATTTAGCATGGTTCAGTATGATTGATTTAATTCTACAAGGAAATGTTATGGGCCAGAACTTGAAACAAGATACTGAGTGGAATTGAGGAGACACAGGTTAAATCTAGTTTAGCATTGATTTAATCCTACAACAAATAATGGTTTCCTCGTGATGTAATGTTTGGTGTATACTCAGTGTGGAGCATATAAGGGAGAAGCTCTCAGGGCCAAGGGGACTTTAGTAGATTCACGACTAGGACTGACTTCCGGAAAATTCACAAGCCCACAGAAACCCACAATCCCACACTCTAGGAGGCGGAGTCAGTCATTCCAACTTCCACCTTTGTGCTGGCTGGAGACATTCAGACAAGAGCTCTTGGGAACCAAGGAGAGAGGAAGGCCTCCAGAAAACTAGCCAAGCCCCAAATGAAAGAGAAAAGATTTTGGAAAAGACAATAAAGGATCTGGACTTTAATTCCTGGCTGTATTTGAGGTGATTATTGAAACTGAACTGAAACCGAGGCTGCCTCCAGAAGCTCCCCAAGAAACCTGCTCACAGAGACCGATTATAATTTAGAAAAAAGAACATTATAATAGCACATTATTTTGATCTCATCAAAACTATGACAGCTACAATACATTCCATAGTCTGTAGTTCTCTACCCTTTTCCATAATATATATGAGAATAGTTTCTCTAAGATTTTCATTCCTATAAAATGCCTTCCACTAGGAATGCAGATAAATTGATAATGTTTGCTAGTGAATATATATATGCATACACATATATAGTATACATAGCTTTTTGTGCAAAATGAAGTTTTCTCCCTAACATTAGAATCCTTTCCCCCATATAAGTCAATGTCCACAAATAGAATACCAAGGAAAAGTTGCAAACAATTTTAGGCAAATACTTTATTATTTCCTCCACTGCTCTTCTCCTTCCTGCGCCCTTTCCGACAGCATAAGCCTCAAGGTCATTTCCCTTGGTAATGGAAAAATCTATTTGAAAAATAAAGGATGCTCCATAAAATATTTCCTTTGTTTTCCCTTTAGAAAATTTGTGTTGATTTTCCTATTTTGTCATATCTCTGACCTGTTGGAAAGATTTCTTTCCAAATTTATAATAAAATTATAAAGTAAACTCACACAAATCATCAGTATTCCTACATATCATAAACAAAATCCTGCAAAAACAGATAGCAAGAGATGCCTTATTTTAAATAACTGCAAACAGTATAAAATACTTAGGAGTATACCTGTCAAAACAAACCTAGGAACTAAATAAAGAAAATTATAAAAAATGTTTTTATATAAATAAAATCAGATTTAAATAATTGTATAATAATAATTGTTCATGAAGTATACCTGCCAAAACAATCCCAGGAACTATATAAAGAAAATTATTTTTAAAATGCTTTTCATACAAATAAAGTCAGATTTAAATAATTGGAGAAATATTGTTCATAGGTAATAGAGCCAATATAATAAAAATGACAATTTAACCTAAATTAATTTATATATTCAATGCCATCCCAATTAAATTATCAAAAAATTATTTTACTGAATTAAAAATGACAAAATTAATTTGGAAGAACAAAATGTCAAGAATATCAAGAAATAATGTGGGTGAGAAGAATGTAAAGGAAGGAAATTTAGCAATACCAGATCTTACACTTAAGTTATGAGGCAGTCAGTTATCACTCTCTGATACTAGTTAAGAAATAGAAAGGTAGATCAGTGAAACAGAATACCATGAAATGTGCAATATAGCATATAACTATAATGGCCTTATTTATGTTTGACAAGTGTAAATGATGGAATGGGCTTTATTCCTTGCCTTGTATCCTGCCCTGTGGAAAATTTGCCCAGCAACAATAGAAACTTTGCTCCAGTAACAAAAACTGTTTTTTGTGACTGGGGAAAATATGTCTGAACTTTTTACCAAGATCTTTGAAACTATTCAAACCCCTTACACTTGGCTGGGTGGGCAACCACATTCTGTTTTTCTATTCCTTACAATTAACTGCCCACATAAGAACTCATTCAGTTCATGATACCTGACCCAGAAATCTATATAAATGTGAGACTATTTCTCTAATTTGTTGCAAGTCTCTTAAGGACTAAGCCCTAAGCCCGCCTTACTGTTCTCAATGAAATCTCAGGGAGAACTGACTTTCTCCCTGAAATTCTTTCCCCAAGATCTTGACTGATCCTCACAGATCCTCATCATAAAGTCTTCAGTTTTGAGGATAAGAATTCATTATGTGATAAAAATTGTTGTGAAAGCAGAAAAATGATCTGGCAGGAACTGGGCATAGACTAATATATTACACCATTTACTAAAATGAGGTCAAACTGAATACAGTATCTAGATATAAAGGGAGATATAACAAAAAAAATTAGAATACCACGCTACATGTTACCTATCAAACCTACCAGAAATGTTTATACAATTTATGAATAAACAAGATATAGTATTATCAGGTGTAAAATGGATAATTGGTATTATATTCAATTAAAAAGATTTTGAACATATAAAATGAATGCAACCAACATTAGATGGAAAAGCAGAAAATTGGAGGGAGGTAATTTTATAGACTGTTTCTCAGATAAAGGTTTCATATCTCAAATATTTAAAGAATTTTGTCAAATTTATATGAATATAAGACATTCCCCAAATGATAAATGGTCAAAGCCAGCAGGATGAATACAGAGAGGCTTGGAGAGACTTACATGAACTGATGCTGAGTGAAATGAGCAGAACCAGGAGATCATTATACACTTCAACAATGATACCGTAGGAGGATGTATTCTGATTGAAGTGGATATCTTCAACATAAAGAAGATCTAATTCAGTTCCAGTTGATCAAGGATGGACAGAAACAGCTACTACACCCAGAGAAGGAATACCGGGAATTGAGTGTAAAATGTTTGCACTATTGTCTTTCCACCCGGGTTACTTATATCTTCGGAATCCAGTTCTTACCGGGCAACAAGAAATTTGGTTTTACACACATATATTGTATCTAGGATATATTGTAACACATTTAACATGTATGGGATAGCCTGTCATCTAGGGGAGAGAGTAGAGGGAGGGAGAGGAAAATTTGGAAAAGTGAATACAAGGAATAATGTTGTAAAAAAAAAATTATCCTTGCATATGTACTGTCAAAAAATGTTATTATTATAAAATTAATTTTTAAAAAAAGATAAATGGTCAAAGGATATGAATAGGCAATTTTCAGATAAAGTAATTGAAACAATTTATAGTGATATAAAAATGCTCTAAAGCATTATTGGTTAAAGAAATGCAAAACAGTGTTAAGATATTACATATTCATGTACACGGTAGATATCTCCAGGGCAGGGAGTAGCGGATAGTTGGAAAAAATGATAAAATATAGAAGGAAGCATAGCAAGCAGAATAGCTTTGGAAATTAGAAATACTCATTCTATGTTGTATGAAGATGTATTCTGATGGAAGTGGATATCTTCAGCATAAAGAAGATCCAACTCACTTCCAGTTGATCAATGATGGACAGAAATAATTACACCCAGAGAAGGAACACTGGGAAGTGAATGTAAATTGTTAGCACTACTGTCTATCTACCCAGGTTACTTATACCTTCGGAATCTAATACTTAATGTGCAACAAGAAATGGTATTTACACACATATATTGTATCTGGGTTATATTGTAACATATGTAAAATGTATGGGATTGCCTGTCATCGGGGGGAGGATGTGGAGGGAGGGGGGGATAATTTGGAAAAATGAATACAAGGGATGATATTATTTTTAAAAAAATTACTCATGCATATATACTGTGGGAAAAAATTCTAAAAAAAAAAAAAAGAAATACTCATTCTATAATTTTTCTGAAAAAAAAAAAAAATGAAATGGGGCAGCTAGGTGGCACAGTTGATATAGAGCCCAGAAGTCAAGAATACCTGAATTCAAATCTGACCTCAGACTCTTAACACTCCCTAGCTGTGTGACCCTAGACAAGTTATTTAAACCCAATTGCCTCAGCAAAGAAAAAAATAGATAAAGAAAACAGTGTGAAATATAAATTCATGGTTTTATAGCGAATCCTTTCTTTTTAGGTTCTGTTTTGTATGTGGAAAAGCTCTTTTTTTGTGTATGTATTTAAGATCAAAATAAATAAAAAATAAAAAGTAATGCTCAGCACAAATGACATATCTTTTCACTCCTTCATTCCTATAAATTACAAGTTTCTGAATTTTGCATCTATTAAAGAGCCTTCTGATCCTATACATCTACAATTTCATCTAGTTGATTACTGACCCAGATGCCTTAATTTATATGAGACATAAGACCTTTTTTTCTGTATATATAGAAAAAGCTAATGAGCCATTTTTGAAATCTGTACTCCCTTTCCTTCTGGCACTTCATATATACAAGTCTGCCATCCCATCTTTGGTACTAAAATCTCCATCAGTCTACTGTGAGTCACCTGAAATCTTAGGCCTCTATAGTACTGCTACTCTGCTATTTGATAGAGAGCCACTATAGATTAGGCAGTGTCTCAACTCATTTCCAATCCTTCAGAGACCCCTACTGGCTATGAATATATTTTTCAATAAATTTTAGGAAATGTAAAATCTGTGCATATGGCCTATTTCTTTGCTCTGTAGAGGTGGCTGTTAATTTAATTGTAAAATTAGTCATTAAATGTCAATATCCAATAAAAGGAATATAGATATAGGACAGCTACATGCAGGAATGCTTAGACTGCTGTAGTCAAGAAAACTCCTCTTCATGAGTTCAAATCTGACTTCAGCTGTGTGACCCTGGGCAGGGCATTTAACCCTGTGTGTTCCAGTTCCTCATCTTAATATGAACTAGAGAGGGAAATGGCAAACCACTCTATTATCTTTGCCAAGAAAACCCCAAATGAAGTCACAAAGAGTTGGACATGACTAAAAAACAATTATAAAGTATAGATATGGGAATCTTCTCGATTTCATTTTTAGGTTTTCTTTTTCTGTGGATCCCAAAAACAACTCTAATTCATTTGGAGGAAAAATAGTGTATGAAATAAGAAATGAAGAATATGTAAGCCTCTATAGGGGATGGGGAGCCAAACCAGACATATCAGCAGGGTTCCTTTTACTAAAGGGTCTTATATCTTGCCCAGGGTTCTCCACTATCTGTGGCCCTCTACAAAGTATAGTGAGAACAATTGGTACAAAATAGCTCTTCACCCAAATCCCAAAGGGAACATTCTTTCCTTGCATACATAAGGCCCCCAAGAAAGAGTAAGCTCAAACTTAAAATACAGTTGTAGTGAAGTGCATATATAGTGTTGCATATATAGTATACATGGAGCAAAGTAGAATCTCCAACTCCTGGTTCTGAAAATACTTTTCTCTCTTTCTGGGATACTCATGAAGCTCTCTATGTAACTTTCTGTTGAACTCTGCCATATTGGGTTCATGCTCCTCAGACTGCAGCATACCTGGATGACTGTTTATCCATATTCCACCTGCTGCCAGTTTTGCTACTAATTGCCACTATTGTTATAATAGTTACTTCTACTCTTGACATTCTCTTTTTTCAATAGTATTTTATTTTTTCAATTACATGTAAAGATAATTGTCAACATTCATTTTTCTAAGATTTTGAGTTCCATTTTTTTTTCTCCCTTCCTACCTTCTCTCTCTTCCCCCTTCCAAAACATCAAGCAATCTGACATAGGTTATACATGTACAATCATTTTAAATATATTTTCATATTCTGACATTCATTTTTAACAATTAATGAGATTTCTGTTCAGACGTATAGAACTCATATTCACCTGAAAATTTCCATTTCATGATATTACATTTATCCATTATCAGGAAAGAAAAAACTTAAAGAGATGAAGGCAGCCATGTGCTCACAATTGTCCAAGCTATGTGGAAAGACAGGACTGCTACCTCTCTCTCCTAAACTCTTATGATTAATTAAAAATAGTGCTGACTTTTTTCCCCATCTACAAAGGAAAGAACAATGGAAGGGGTAGATCATCTCTTTTGTATACTCACCAATTAGTTCCACTTCATCAATAGAGTGCTGTGCTCCCTCAGCCTCAGGGACAAACTAAAAAATAATCCCAAGCTAAGCACAAAAGTAGAAGCTTTGAGAATCAAAGAAAGAGAGCAGAAAAGCACCTCAGGGGGGGAAAAAAGACTCCAAAGGAGATTTGGATATAAATAAATGTTCACCTAAGTATCTCAGAAAGTGAGGAAATAAGTGAGTAAGAAGATTCACCATGAGCCAACCAAATTGGGAAAACAGATATCCCAGCCATTTTGGTATAAAAGGAAGAGATTTGGCAGCTGAGTGTAAAACAGAAAATTCAGATAGAGTATGATTTATCCTAGAAAGAGCTATAATACTGTCAATGAAAGCTTCCAAAGCTTCATTCCATTGGCAAGCTGCTTATAGCTGCTGCTCAGAGTCAGTTTGTGGAGGGCCTTAAATGCCAGATTAAGGTGTGTGTGTGTGTGTGTGTGTGTGTGTGTGTTTTAGAGGCAAGAGGGAACCCACTGAAGGTTTCCAAATTGGAAAGTGTCCTGGTTAAACATGGAGCTGAAGAAGCTTGTGTTGGAAAATAGATAAGAGGAGAACAGCAACAAGGAGACAAACAGGAAGCTATTAAAATAATCCAAGCTAGTAGTGATGAGGAACTAAACTAGGGAAGTGGTTTTATAAATAGATAGGAGAGGGTATGATGTATATTGTTCAGGTGAAAGAAAATATATGAAAGACAACAATAAAACAGTGTAAGACTTGGCAAGGTGATTGAATGGAGAAGGGCCAAAGAAGAATCAGAAATGACTTGTAAGGTGCAGAAATAAGGAAAGAATAAAAATAAGGAAAAACCGGGAGAGAGATAGTTTCCTGGAGAGGTACTTTAAACATGTTGAATGAGTTTGATATGCTGATGGAATATGTAGGTAGAAGCATCCAGAAGGCCTTTAAATGTATGGAGCCTGATATTCAGATGAGAGTAGAGCAACATCTATATGTGTGTGATAGCAAAGAATTAGAAACAAAATATATGTGTAACTGTGTAATGACTGAACAAGTTAATGTATCAATGCAATAAAATATTGTTAAACAATGAATATGAAGAATCCAAAAAGACTTGGCTAGACTTCTGTTAACTAATGTAATAGAATGAAGTAAATAGAAACCAAAAAAATTTTACAATAACCAAAATAATGTAAAAAAACAAAAACAAAAACCCAGCATAGCATAGAAAGACATCAGAACTCTGGTCAATGCAGTGAATAGTCTTAATTTCAGAGAATTTAGTATGAAACAAGTCTCCTTTCTTTCAGCAGAGTTAGTATTAGGTAATATTTATGTTATTGCCTCTTTAAGATGTGCAAGTTATGTACATGTATAACATTTGAGATAATTTAATTACATAATGAACTCTAACTTTATAGGTATGAAATGGCATGTCCATTTTCAATATGTCTAAGATTGGCTTATTTCACTTAATTTCATTTAGTATCAAAGCTGATAGGATATAATGGAGCACAGAACCAGACCTAGAGGGCTCTCAGAGAACAAATTCAATATCCACATTTTGTTGATGAGAGAAGAAATGATGAAAAAATGATGAGAAGAAAGATGAGAGAAAATGACTTAAGGTTACACAGGAGTATCAGAAGCAAGACTCAAACCCAGGCCTTCTGACTCTCCAATGGAAAGCTCTAGTAAGGGGATGGGAGGTTACTGGGAAGAAATAGCAATGCTTCAAAATAAGCATTTAAAAATTAAATCTGATTTACTATTCTGTGATTCTGGGGGGAAAAAATCATTAACGTCTGCCTCAATTTCTTCATCTATAAAAAAGAAGCAGTTAGGTAATACACTGGAGTCAGGGAAATTCATTTTCCTACAACTTGTCCTGAGTTTGAATACAGCCTCATACTAGTTGTGTGACTTAATCTTGTTTGCCTCTATTTCCTTACCTATTAAATGAGCTGGAGAAATGGCAAACTATTCTAGTATTTTTGCCAACAAGAGCTCAAATGGGATCATGAAGAATAGGGCACAATCAAACAGAAAAAACAAGAGGATAATAATAGCACCTACTTATCTCACATGATTGTTATTAAAATGAATGAGATTATAAATGTAAAGCATTTTACAAACCTTATGATGCTAAGTGTTAGCTATTATTTTTATATTTAATTTTATATAATAAAAACAATCTTCAAAAGAACATGAGCAAAAAACAGAAAAGAACCTTGACCATAGAAAGCTACTATAGTAGGTGACAGGGCAGAACAAAACGCAAACTCAGAAGAGGACAAAATGTCCACAAAGGAAATCTCAAAGAGTAGTATAATTGGCCTCAAGCCCAAAGAGACTTCTTGGAAATGCTCATAAAAGGCTTTAAAAGGAAAACAAGAAAGGTAAAAGAAAAAATGAGAAAGGAAATGAGAGGTACACATGAGAGAGTCAACATCTTGGAAAAGGAAAGAAAAAAATTATCTGAAGAAAACAACTCCTTAAACAGTAGAATTAACCAAATAGAAAAAGAGATACAAAAGCTAATTGAAGATAACCACACATTAAAAATTAGAACAGGGCAAATGGAAGCTAAAGACTTAATGAAACAGCATGAATCAAACAAATTAAAAAGAATAAAAAATGGAAGAAAATGTAAAATACCTCATTGGAAAAATAGCTGACCTGGAAAATAGATCCAGAAGAGACAATTTAAACATTATTGGCCTACATGAAGGCTATGACCAAAAAAAGGAGCCTGGATAGCATTCTATAAGAGTTCATTAAGGAAAATTGCCCCAATATTCTAGAAACAGAGGGGGAAATACTGTTTGAAAGAATCTATAGATCCCACAAGGAAAACCCCAAGGAACATTATTGTAAAATTCCAAAACTACAATCTCAAGGAAAAAATACCACAAGCTGCCAAAGACAATTCAAATATCAAGAAAAGGCCCATATTGATTAAAATATTTATTGCAGTATTTTTTTTTATTTTATTCATTTTTCCAAATTATCCCCTCCCTCCCTCCACTCCCTCCCCCTGATGGCAGGTAATCCCATACATTTTACATGTGTTACAATATAACCTACATACCATATATTGTGTAAATACCATTTTCTTGTTGCACATTAATTATTAGCTTCCAAAGGTATAAGTAACCTGGGTACATAGACAGTAGTGCTAACAATTTACATTCACTTCCCAGTGTTCCTTCTCTGGGTGTAGCTACCTCTGTCCATCATTGATCAACTGGAAGTGAGTTGGCTCTTCTTTATGTTGAAGATTTCCACTTCCATCAGAATACATCCTCATACAGTATTGTTGTTGAAGTGTACAGCGATCTTCTGGTTCTGCTCATTTCACTCAGCATCAGTTGATTTAAGTCTCTCCAAGCCTCTCTGTATTCCTCCTGCTGGTCATTTCTTACAGAGCAATAATATTCCATAACCTTCATATACCACAATTTATCCAACCATTCTCCAATTGATGGACATCCATTCAACTTCCAGTTTCTAGCTACAACAAAAAGAGCTGCCACAAACATTTTGGCACATACAGGTCCCTTTCCACTCTTTAGTATTTCTTTGGGATATAATCCCAATAACAGCACTGCTGGGTCAAAGGGTATGCACAGTTTGACAACTTTTTGGGCATAGTTCCAAATTGCTCTCCAGAATGGCTGGATTCTTTCACAACTCCACCAACAATGTATCAGTGTCCCAGTTTTCCCACATCCCCTCCAACATTCATCATTATTTGTTCCTGTCATTTTAGCCAATCTGACAGGTGTATAGTGGTATCACAGAGTTGTCTTAATTTGCATTTCTCTGAGCAGTAGTGATTTGGAACACTTTCATATGAGTGGAAATAGTTTCAGTTTCATCATCTGAGAATTGTCTGTTCATATCCCTTGACAAGTAAATATTTATTAATTAAATAATGGTTAAATAAAATATAGTATTGTGAATTTAACAATGAAATGATTGCCATAGAAACATGTAGAATATAGAACAGAAGGTGGAAGTAAGCAGAATCAGTAAATATATTCAATGCCAAGAATGTAAATGGTAAGCCTCCCCAGTCAAATTTGAATGATAGTGCCACATACTGAGTCTATATCACAAGGAAATCATAAAGGAGGGCAAAAATATTGTATTGGGTTTTTTTTTTGTTTGTTTTTGCTTTTTTTTGTGGTAGCAAAGTAGAAAAATGAGTAGATCCCCATCAACTAGGGAATGACTGAACAAGTTGTGGTATATAAAGGTAATGGAATATTAATGTTCTATAAAACATGAACAAGCTAATTTTAGAAAAGCCTGTAAAGATTTTCATGAACTGATGCTGAGCCAAACAAGCAGAACCAGGCATACATTGTACGCAATAACAGAAAGAATGTGTGATGATCAACTATGAAAGATTTGGTTCTTCTCAGAGGTTCAGTGATCCAAGGCAATGACTTTGGTTAGAAAATGCCATTTGCATCCAAAAAGAACTCTGGAAATTGAATATAAATCAATATATGCTTTCCCCGCCTTTTGTTCTGATTTTTCTCTCCCAATATGATTCATAAAGCAGTGAACTAAAAATAAATTTTGAATGCTAAATATTTATAATGAGCTTTATCCTGAATATTAATGAACCTTTCTCTCTTCTTTACAGAGCTGGAGAGCTATGAATATAGAAGTGTAGATGATCAGCTTTATTGATATGTTGGCTAGTTTTACTGAAAAGCTTTTTTCTTATCTTTCTCACATAACAAAAACAGATGGCTCTCTGAATAGGGAAGAGAAAAAAAAGGTGTATTTGTATGTGTTTTAAGGAATTCTCAAACTCAGCAGGTTAGACTGGGAATCACTGCTAAAATCAAGCCTAGCTTGAAGGAAAAGGAGTAGAATAGCAGTAATAGATTTAGAAAACAAGGAGGGATATATAGAATTCAGGTTATATTGAGGACAAGGAAGTTTAGGAAAATTGATGAGTTGAAAGGAAAGAGGACAATATTAAGGTCAGGTTTGATCACCCACCTCTTTGGATAGCTGGGCTGGAAAGGAGTGAAGCTGTGAGTTATGGAAACTGAGACTGATGAAGTGTGAGACCAGAATTTTTGAGTTTACAAATTATCTCATTCCAAATTTCAGACTTACTTCCTAATGACTTAACTCTTGTTTCTCATATTTCGTCCTCTGATATCAACAGTTCTCCTTGAATATTAAACTCATTAATGTGGATATTTACACCCCCTGATGCAATTTGTAACCCCTCCCTGCCACTTAATAGTGTAAAATTTTTGCATTTTTTATACATCCTAGTCAATGTGCTAGAAGCCTTCTTTTTGGTTCTATTACAATTCTTAGATAGCAATGCAGTTTCCAAATTGTCTGTCTACTAACCCTCAGGCTGTTTCACAAAGCAACAATGCTTTTTTTAACCCCCGGTAAGGATTCTTTTCAAGTCATAAAATCACTGAATCTCAAGATTTCAAAGGGACTTCAAAGTCACCTAGGCTTATCCACACACATCTTCTTAACACATCAATCATAAGTAGCTGTCTTGACCTGGATTAAAGACTTGTATCAAGGGCAGCTAGGTGGCACAGGTGGCACTTGAATGCAGGAGGACCCGAGTTCAAATCTGGTCTCAGACACTTAACACTTCCTAGCTGTGTGACCCTGGGCAAGTCACTTAACTCCAGCATCAGAAAAAATAAAAAATAAAAATAAATAAAGACTTGTAGCAAGAGGAATTATATTACTTCCTGAAATAGTGCATTCCAGTATGAAATAACCCTTTTAAGTCTTGGGAAATTTTTCCTTAAATTGAGATAAAACATGACTTTCTGCAACTCTCACCTATTGTTCCAAGTCTTGTCCTTTGGAGCAGACAGAATGTGTTGTATCCCCTTTCCAAATAACAACTCTTCAAATATCCAAGAAGCAATAGTTTATATATGACAATAGGGCCCCATTTCCTTCAATTATATTATAGTATGATTTCTCAAGGCTTGCACCATTCTATTCAGCCTCCTTTGAATGTTCTTCAGTTTATCAATGTCCACTTTGTCATGAACAAAGTTTAACTCAGATGTAGTCTGATTGGGAAAGAGTCCAGAAGAACTAGCATCTCTCATCTAACTACTTACTCTCAATGGAGTAGGATAGTATTTATCATACACAAAGGTGACTATAATAATAAAACTGACTTAAAGCTGACATCAAGGAGATAGTCTATATAGCTCTCAGATCTTTTCCAAATGAACTATCAAATCACACCTCCCTTCATCTTTTATTTGCATAGTTGCTTTTTTGAACCTGTGTAAAGTTTTACATTCATTCTATTAAATTCCATCATATGCTCCAATCTGTTGAGATCACTGTCATGAAATTGATAAGCATTCCATCTATGATTTTATCTGAATCACTGATTTTAAAAATCTCAAGTGGGGCAGCTAGGTGGTGCAGTGGATAGAGCACCAGCCCTGAATTCAGGAGGACCCGAGTTCAAATCTGGTCTCAGACACTTAACACTTCCTAGCTGTGTGGCCCTGGGCAAGTCACTTAACCCCAGCCTCAGAAAAAAAAAAAAAAACACAAAACAAAAAAAAAACACCTCAAGTGATCCAAAATAAAAATTTAAAAGAACAATGCAAAAAACAGTTCAGTATTTTTTCTCTGTATGTATTTACTTTCAAATGTTTGTTTGATATATTTTAATATATTTAACATGTATTGGACTATCTACCATCTAGGGGAGGGGGTGGGGGGAAGAAGGGAAAAAATAGGAACAGAAGGGTGAATGTTGAAAAATTACCCATGCATATATCTTGTAAATAAAAAGTTTTAATTAAAAAAAAAGTTGATAATTACAAAATTCATAATAAAAAGAATTTTTTAAAAGACCAAAGATTTGCAAGATTTTTGCAACCCCAGTAATCTAGTGACACTTCATGGAGCCACGTGAAGCTTTAACATTTGTCCTCCAATTTCCAAAGCGTGGCATAAAAAATATGTACTCAGATTCACTGTGTTCCTTCAGTGAACAGCTAGGTTCCCACAGCAATGATGTCACTGTACATTAGAGGGCAGTCAAGAACTGTCTTTGATCAAATAATGGCCCATTTTGTAAACAAGAACCTGGAAAACCATTGAAGTCCCTGCCTGAATTTAATTGGCTTATTCAACTTTGAGACCTCGTACTCTTACTATATACAAAACAAACTGCTTAAACAAAACAAAAATTTTATTTAAAATGACATTCATACAACATGTACTACACCCTGTAATTCAGCAAGGAGCTAAAGCTTCCCAAGCTCATACACCTTTCTGAAAAGGCAAACCCATCTGTCCCAGTCAATGAAAGGCTAATGCTTTTAGCCTCCAGCCCCAGATCTGCTTTCTGTAGATCAGTAGGTCTTGAATTGTGTCATCATGGTTCTTTCCTTGGTTTTGGCCCTTGGTCCCCTACACACAAAAAAAAGATCCAGCTGGTCTTGCAGAAATGGCCAAACTGCCAAGTGTCCCAAAGCCAAGGAGATGCTTAGAAGATTCCCTAGAAGCATCTCTCTAAGGAATTGAGAGAAGGTCCAGAAAACAGAAGAGATGTGTCACTACCAATCTTATGTTCAGAGTCCACAGCTCCAGTTTTTTAAGCTTATTTGAGAAACACTGTTCTGGCCTTAGGCCCCAGCTTCTTCCTAATCCTGAGGGAGTCCAAATGTCACAGGATCCCAAGAGTTCAGAACATAAAGAAAGATATTCGCTCTTGGGAACTTTGCCATTCCTGCTGGTAAGGAATTGTTAGTGGTGGGAAACAGGTGTCATTCAAAGTGTTTGATTCTAAAAAGAGATTGGTATTAGAAGTCATAAATATGGTCCAAGCAAGCCCATTAGTGATGACAAAAGGGAAGGCAGGACAGGGTATTGTTGGTCCACTTCATTCTTAAACACACAGAAGCCCTGGCTCATTATTTTTAAAAGTCATCATTTAAAAAAAAAAAAAAAAGAAAAAAAAAATCCTAAGACAAAATGGACTAAGAAAATAAGTAAGGCATCCTGTGAGATTCATAAACATCAGAAGGTCAGAGTCCAGCAGAATCCAAAAATGACAAATTGAGAAGACAGGAGAGGAGACACATTGGGGTCACACCAAAAATGATGATGTCTGTCGGAATTCTCCCTAGGAAAACAGAACTTCAAGTAAATTCCCTATAATTCTCATTGAGTAAATAGTCCCATCACAAATGAAAAACCCCATCCATTCTGGCAAGACAAACCCCTCTTCTTCCCTAAAAGTCCGCCCATACACTTCCTGTCCAAACCCAGTACACTTACATCACTGCGGGCGGAGGGCTGGCTATAGATTACTTTTTTACTGGTGCTTCTGAAAATAAATCAGTAAAAAGAAATGGTCAGTCCTCTCATCCCTTACATGCATTTACAAAACCAGATAATTTTCCACTTCCAACCTTATAGAATACTAAGAATGCAATATTTCAAGACATACAGAAGTCCATGAATTCAGTAATCCTCCCTCCCAGGCTGGATCTCCAGCCAGTTCAACCAGTTCCAGTTCCAGCCTCAGCCCCAGCCCCATCACAGATCTAGGTTGTTGCTCCCATCTCCTTGCTTGTGGCTTCAGAAGCTCATCATTTAAGGACAATTTTAAGTATCTGGTAGGGAAGAAGAGCCCAGCACCTCACTCACCCTTTACTTGATCCTGAAAGAAAAGAAAAAAAATGGGGTAAAAAAGATCAGGCTGCACTCTGCTTGATGTTCTTCCAAATCTACATGGTAGGAGATATTCCCCCACTTCTCAACTCCACCCCACTCCCACAGAGGACTAGATAATGTTAACTGTTCTTGAACCCAGGCAAGGTCTATCACTTTGTAAGAAGTGGGGATGAATGGTAGAGAAAGAGAGAACGTGGAAAACAAGAATGGAAAAATGGGCACTTACTGTTGAAATAGCCTTGAGAGTAGGCAAACCAGACACCAAAAATCAGGAGCCCAAGGAGGATCAGTGTCACAATAACAGCCGCCACGATGCCCCCTACATTCAGTTCCGCTGTGGAACACAACTGGAAGTATCAGGAACCTGTCCCCTAAGGCCTTTTTCTAGTTACCTAACCTAACCACCAGCCCTGGCAATCCAACCACCTTCAATGCTAAACACAAAGCCAGGGAAAGATAGGTTTTAACTGGGGAGGAGGGGGGAATTGAGGGGAGTGGTATACAGGACACTCATCTATGAACCCCCAGCCCTGCCTCATCCCTGTGCAACTCTTACTCACCAGCTTCCAAACGAATAGCTTCTGAGCGCATGGCAGTCCCAACCCCATTGTACACTTGGCAGGAGTACTCTCCTGTATCATAAGCAGACAGAGGGTCAAACACCTGGAGGGGAAGGGAGTAGGTTTAAGTCAGCCTCTGGCTCTAAGGAGTCCAAGTATCTCCCAAAATTCAAGGGATTCAGTTCCATTTTCCCTTCCTACTTTTTTCACCAATCCCTAGAACCCATGACCCTCATACCAGTTCCCCTGTCTCAGCGTTTATGGTATAGGAAGAATTGGCAAAGACACGGCTCTTCTTGGGGTCTTCAGGCATCAGAATCCCATCCCTGAACCACTGGTACCGAGGGGGTGGAGAACCATTTTCCTCAGAGCAGGTCAGCACAACTCGATGCCCAATAGTGCCTGAAGATGGAATGTTGACTGAAGGCTTTGATGGTGGCACTAAGAAGAAAAAAAAGAGACACCAAATTAAATACAAAGTGGGAGTGAGAAGAGAGCTGGCCATTGACAAGCACCCTTCTGGAGGGCTCTGTAACAAAAACCCCGCAAATATCAAAGGACAAGAAAGAAAAAGAAAGGGCAGAGTAATGAGAGCTTATATAGTGACATAATGTTTCATTCTTTTAAAAATGTGTGAGTATACAGATATATAAGTTTATAAAATCATAACTGATTCCTGACAGCAGTCTCTCCTTGACTGTAGGCAAATCAGGCTTAGCCATGATCCAGTAGTCCTGGATTCCAACCATTGTACTCCTCAGTCTCCCTAGGGCTCTGGCCTGATGCCTCTCAATTTCTGTATTATTTGAAGACTCCTTCTCTCCTTCTCACCCTAAGCTCCAAAAGGTTTGTTTCTGAGATCCTTTGGCATTTTCAACAATTGCCTCCCTTCTAAGCCCTGAAATTTCTTTTAGAAATACAGGAAGAATACAATGAACCTTGAAGCAGAACAATTAGAAGAAGTTACAGTGTAAGTTCCAATACCTGAATGGTTTCATACCTAATACAATGAGATTCACGCTGATCTCTCCATAGGCATCTCCTCCATTCTCAGTGACCATACATGTATATATTCCTGTGTCCTTGCGGGTCACAGAATGGAAAGAAATACCAGTCTGGGAGAAGACTACCCGGCCTTGGTAGGAAGCTGTAGTTACCAGGATAATATTGAAGGGAGAAAACATGGAGAAAGATTAATAATCAAAGTAAAATTGCCACTCCAAATTCCTAAGCACCCCTGAATCCAAAGGGCCCAGAGAGCCTTCTCTCACCACCCCCATAACATCACATAGAAGAGCCAGAGGGGCTATCTCTACACTAACTTGGTTCCATGTTTTCCTCTGAGGTTATTATGGCACAATTGCTTCTACCACAGATTTGGGCACTTTGGGGATTGGAGAGGCTGTCAAGAGGACCCCAGTGACTTACCAGTAATCTTGTTGTCATAGCAAACCAGGCTGGTCGTGCTTCCCTGAACAAATTTCCACTCCACTCGGGGTGAGGAGAAGCCCGAGTAATAACAGGACAGTGTGGCAGCTAAAGGAATATTACAAGTGAAGCTAGGGTGCAGCAGCAAAGAGAAACGGGATCCCCAATACCCACATACTAGGTCCTGTGTCCGTCACCATTCCCCCTCCTAAGAATCTTTCCATCCGCCCACCTCCCATCCCACTCCCTCCAGCCTCATCCCACTCACGTTGATTCTCGTCTACTTTTACTTCCTTTTCAGAAGTATAGACTGAGCCACCGCCCAATGCTGGACAACCTGGAGAGAGAAGAAAGATGATTTAGGTAAGAGAAAAAGAAGAAAAAACACAACCAAAGAGGAGATAGGATTAGGGGAGAGAGGGGTTGGTGGGGAAACAACTGGCTATAAAAGCCATGACGATGATAAATATTAAGAACCACTTACAGACTTCTCAACCCAGCCTCTAATTTCCAAAGCTATATAGCTTTAAAAATTCTTATTTACATATAGTTTTTGAGGTTTGCAAAGTTTTTAAACAATAAAGCCATGAAGCAGAGTGACATCAAAGGTCAGGCCTAGAGTTCAAACCTGAGTTCAGATCTGAACTCAGAAACTTAAGCTGTGTGACTCTGGGCAAGTCACTTAAAACTGTTTTCTTCAGAAGCAAATATAAATATTTCTTTGATAAGATTTTATGGCTCTTATTCTAAGCATATTCTCTTTTCATAACTTTCTTCCATAATTTTCATTTCTTTTCCTGTTTTTTTTTTCCTTTCCTGCTCTCATTTGATTTAAATATAAAATAGAGATTAAAATAGTACCAATCCTCAAAGGCAATTGTGAGGATTATCTGAAATCACATTTGTAAAGCACTTAGTATAGTACAGTACAGTATAGTATTGTATAATATAATATAAGATAGGATAGTACAATATTATAGTACCTATCCTCCAAGGCTATTATGAGGGTCAACTGAGATCATGTTTGTTAAGCACTTGGCATAGTGCTTGGCATATAATAGGTGCCATATAAATGACTGTTACCAATGCCACCGACACCATCATTTCACCAAGGAGGAAAAGGGGCCAATGCAGTTAGTTAAGTCACGTCCCCATGATACGAGAGTCAGTGTCAGAATTTGAACTCAGGTATCTCAATTTTAAATCCAATATTCTTGCCACTGAAAGATGGAGATTTTCTTATGCTGAAACTTTCAGGGAAGAAAACTGCATCATTCTTCTCTTTCATTACTTTCTAAAGTCATGCAACCCATTTTCATTAGGAAGTTATCCCTAATGTCTGCCTTTAAATATTTCCTATAATTTCAGTTAAATTATTCTTCCCCTAATGAAGATGATAAAAAGTTTTTTACAAAATGTCTTTCATTTCTAATTTGTCTCCCAATGACAGCAAAAATTCCAACTGGGTAAGTACCCAGAAACCATCTCTAACATGACACTTGATTGGCTCAAAAACTCCTCAACAAGTGCTATTAAAGTAAATTGTGGGCAGAGTTAAGATAGGAGAGGAGGAAATAAACCACTTCTAGAAAGACCAATGTTGAATTCCAATTGGGAAGGGTAAGAAACCATTACAGTGAGTCATTTTTCCAATCCAAGATGATGTGGAAAGACAGAGAAGCTTGTGGACACAGAGTCCAATTAGGAGAGAGTCAACTACACCAGCATTCAGGAATGAAAGAAATCTGAGACTAAGCAAAATCAGATCAGGAAACACCTGAGAAGGAAGTGATTTCAGGCATCCCAAGTAAAAGGGCAAGAATGAATACCATCTGGCAGCTGCGTCATCCATCACCCAGTCCCAGGGGAACTGAGAGTTCTGCCAAAGGGGTGCTGGAGAAGAGCAATTAATCAGTAGTGGGCTCTGGCTGTCTGGTTCTGATCCCAGGAGGATTCAGTTCTAGCCTCTAGACCAGGCTGAGACTTGGTGTGGAATAATTAGAGCATGAGTCTCAGAGCAAAAAGGTGGGAACCTGCAGCTCAGTGGCTCTGACTCTACAGAGCCTCGCAATGGGCTAATAGTTGTTCAGTCTAGTATCAGTCTACCCAAATCTGGATCAGGAATTTGCAAAACTCATACCAGGAAGTAAGACTTTACTCCCAATCCATCACTTTTGAAGTGCCAAAAGCTTGTAGATCACAGCCTGAGTTGTGAAAACAGCAGAAAGATATAAGAAGACTGAAACTCAAAGCAGATATTCCCCCCAAAAGTATTCAGAGCTCAGATTGAATATAAAGTCCTAAATCAGAAAATAGACTCGAAGAATGAGCAAACAAAAAAGGAACCCCACTATAAAGAGCTATTATGGTGACTAGAGAAGCAGGAGACACAAACCCAGAATAAGAGGAGAGCAACAAAAGATTTATAAGCAAGGCTTCAAAAAAAATGCAACTTGGAAACAAGTCCAACCAGAATTCCTGGTAGAATTAAAGCAAGAAAATTTTTTTAAAGTGTAAAATAAGATTTTAAAAACCAAATGAGAGCAGGAAAGGGGAAAAACAAACAAACAAAACAAACAATCAAAAAAAAAAAAAAACAGGAAAAGAAATAAAAGCTATGTTAGAAAGCTATGAAAAAAGAATAGCTTGGAATGAGATCCACAAAATCTTATCAAAGAAAATTACTCTTAAAATCAGAATAGACCAAATTGAAGGATTACAGAATAGTAATTGCTACTGGAAGGGGGGAGGGGAAAAAGGGAATAAAAGATTAATAATATCTTGGCAAGTGAACAGAATTTTATATTTTTCAAAGATTTTAATAGGCATCCTATTTAATTCACAAAATAAACACAATAATCATAATTCCATAGTCATAATTCCAAAGGACTCCTCTCTCTCCCCCTCTCTCAGTCTCTCTGTCTCTCTCTCTCCCCCCCTCCCCTGAGGCAATTGGGGGTTAAATGACTTGCCCAGGGTCACACAACTAGGAATTGTAAAGTGTCAGAAGCCCGATTTGAAATCAAGTCCTCCTGACTTCAGGGTTGGTGCTCTATCCACTGCGCATTCCAAAAGACTCATGATAAAATATGCTATCCATTGCTAGATAGAGCTAACTGATGGATTTAGAGAGCAAATTGATGTTTATTTTTCTTTTCTTTCTTCTTTCTATTTCTTCCTTTTGAAACAGGATGTGTTTTGCTTAATGATACAAATTTGCAATGACTTTGTTTTTCTTGCCTTCTTAATAGGCTGGAAAGAGGTGAGAGTGAATTCAAAACTGAAGATAAAATTGAATTTTAGGAAGCACATCCAAGATGTCAGAATAGTAGGAAGCAGTACAGCCAAGCTCCTCTCTCCCCCCTTAAAACTTTTCCAAATACATTAGAAAATGTACCAAACCAAATCTTTCTAGGGAAATCCAAAAAAAAAAAAAAAAAAAAAAGAGACAATGAGTCATCTGTCTGAAGACACTAAAGATAGCTAGAACTACATGCTCAGGAAGGAGCACCTGAGCAAGAGGGCTCAGACCCATACCACGGTATCACCAGATCTACATCAAAGCACCTCAACAGAGAAAGGTACAAGCTGGTAGCTTCTTTACCTACTATCCACTTCTGCATTACATCTCCAGGGCAGACTGAAAAGAGGATTATGTCCATGGGAATGGCATCCAGATAAGGAGCCCTTAGGTTGTATACAAAGAAAAGAAGTTCCAATGCAGCAGTGTAGCCTACGGTCCTAGGTGCAGAGTTTCAATTTCAACCTTTATAACTGTAAGGAAATAATCAGGACAGGAATCTCAGACCAAAGTAGAGCCTACAATTTTGCCACTCTAAAGCTTCAGTTTCAATTTTTCCTAGACCCAAATCTAGTTCAGGTACTTACAGAGCTCTAACCAGAGGAAAAGCAATTGCCTGAATCAGACTAAGAAAGTACAGAAAGCTTTTAGGTCCCTAGCCTGTCCCTGAGATTCTGGATAATTCAATACTCAATAACGCCCAAGAAAGTAGAAACAAACAAAATCACCTAGACATTCCCTCTCAGAGGTACAGCAGAATCCAGCCCTAACATTAAATCTGAAATTGGAAAATAGGCTGGAAGAATTAATGAGAGAAAAAAAAAAAAAATCCCACCATGAGGTGCTATTATGATGGTAGACATAAACCCACAAGGGGACTCCAAAACATCATAAGCAAAACTTCAGAGAAAAATACAGCTTAGGCAAAAGTTCAACCACAATTTCTGGAAGAAATGAAGAAAACATTTTAAAAGAGTTTAAAATGTTTTTTAAATGAAATAAAAGTACTAGAGAGAAAAAATGAGTAAGAAATGAGAACTATGAAAGAAAGAACTAGAAAGGGAATCAACATCTTGGCATGAAAGGTACAAAACCTTGTTCAAATAACATACTTCCTGAAAATTAGGATTTGTTCTAAAAATTAGGATTGTTACCGTTAGCAATAAAATAAGAAAAAAATGAAAGGAATTGGAATAGGCAATAAAGAAGCAAAATTCACTCTTTGCAAAAAATATTATGGTTTACCTAGTAAAGACTCAACTAAAAAACTAAATAAATAATTAACACCTTCAGCAGTGCTGAAGGATATAAAATAAATCCACACAGATCATTAGCATTTTTATATTATTACCAACAAAATTCAATAGCAAGAGAAAGAGAAATTTCATTTTAAATAGATGATATAAAATATTTGGGAGTCTATCTGCCATGATAAACACAGAAATTATATCAATATAATTAGAAAATATTTTCCACACAAATCACATTTAAACAATTGGAGAAATATTCATTGTTCTTGGGAAGGACAAGCCAAAATAATAAAAATGATAATTCCACCTAAATTAACTTAACTTATTCAGTTCTATACCACTAGTGGTAGAGAAAATCATAACAAAATTCATGTGGAAGAACAAAAGATCAAGACTATCGAGGGAATCAATGAAAACAAATATAAAGGAAGATGGCTTTGTAGTACTAGATGTGAAGCTGTTTTACAAAACAGTAACATCAAAACAATCTGGTGCTGGATAATAAATAAGAGTGCATTTGACAAACCTAAAGATCTAAGATTTTGGGAAAAGAAATTGCTATATGACAAAAATTTCTTGGAAAAACTAGAAAGCATTTGGCAGAAACTAGGTATAGACTAACATCTCATACCATATACTATAATAAGATCAAAATGACTACATAATTTAGACATAAAGGGTAATATAATAAATAAATTAAGAGAGCATGGAATATTTAACTGTCAAACTTATACACAAGGGAAAAACTTATGACCAAAGAAGAGACAGAAAGCATTATAGGATTAAAATGGATGATTTTGATAACATCAAATTAAAGAAGTTTTGTGGAAACAAAACCAATACAGCCAAGATTAGAAGGCAAACAGGATACTAGGGGAAAATTTTACAACAAATTTCCCTGAAAAAGATCTCATCACTAAAATATATAGAGGAGGGCAGGTAGATGGCACAGTGGATAGAGCACTGGCTCTGGAGTCAGGAGAACCTGAGTTCAAATTTGACCTCAGACACTTAACATGTTCTAGCTGTATGATCCTGGGCAAGTCATTTAACCCTAATTGCCTCACAAAATAAAATTTTTAAATCTAATTTATAAATTGGGGAATGACTCCTTTTTTTTTTTTTTTTTTGGATGGCCCCATTTTAAAGTGATTTTAACAGTATGTGATTATTTGTTATATATATATAAATTGTATGTTATTAATAGTAAATTATAAAATTTATAAGTTGAATTTATAAAATTCAAGTCATTCCCTAATTGATAAATAGTCAAAGGAGATGAACAATTTTCAGATGAATAAATTAAACCTATTTTTAGTCATTTTAAAAAATACTCTAAATTATTGTTTAGAGAAATGCAAAGTAAGACAACTCTGAGATACCAACTCACACCTCTCAGACTGGCTAAAAATGACAGGAAAAGATGATGATAAATTGGAAGGGATGTGAGAAAACTGGGACACTAATGCATCATTTGGTAAAGTTGTGAACTGACCCAGCCAATCTGGAGAATAATTTGGAACTATACCCAAAGGTAATAAAACTGCATATCCTTTGATTCAGCAGTATCTCTACTGTGTCTGTATCCCAAAGAGATCATAAAAGAGGGAAGGACCCACATGTGCAAAAATATTTGTAGTAGCTCTTTTTGTAGTAGCAAGGAATTGGAAATTGAATGTATATTGAATGTATGCCCCTTAATTAGGGAATGGTTATATTTTAAAAAAAAATTACTCATGCATCTATACTGTGAAAAAAAAATTCTAAATAAAAAAAAAAATTAGGGAATGGTTGAATAAATTATGGTATACAAATGTAATGGAATACTACTATTCTATAAGAAATGATGAGCAAGTTGAGAAAAGCCTGAAAAAACTGATGCTGAGTGAAGTGAGCAGAATCAAGAAAACATTGTACATAGCAACAAAATTAGATGGTGAACAACTGTGATGGACTTGGCTCTTATCAACAAGGAGAAGATTCAGATCAATTCCAATAGACTTGTGATGGAAAGTGCCATCTATATCCAGATAGAGATCTATGGAGATTGAATGTGGATCAAAGCATAGTAGTTTCACTTTTTGTATTATGGTTGTTTGCTTGCTTGTTCGTTTTTCTTGTGATTTTTCCCTTTTGATCTGCTTTTTTGCATATGTTAACCTATATCAGATTGCTTGCTACCTTGGGCAGAGGTAAAAGAGGGAGAAAAATATGGAACACAAGGTTTTGCAAAGGTGAATGTTGAAATCTTTGCATGTATTTGGAAAAATAAAAATTAAAAAATGTTGAACAGGCTGATTTCAGAAAAGCCTGAAAAGACTTTCTGTGAACTAATGCCAAGTAACAGCAAGATTATGTGATGATCCATTACGACATAGTTTCTCTCAGCAATATAATGATCTAAGACAACTCTAATAGACTTAGTATGTAAAATATCATTTGCATCCAAAGAAGGAATTATGGCAACTGAATTGGATCGAACCATACTATTTTCATCTTTTTTTTTTCCTTTCTCATGATTTAACCCCTTTGTTCTGATTTTCCCTTCCAATAACATGACTCATATGAAAATATGTTTAAAAATGATTGTACCTGTATAACCTATATCAAATGATTTGCTGTCTTGGGAGTGGGGGAGAAAAAGAAAGGAGAGAAATAAAATTGGAGCTCAAAACCTTACAAAAATAAATTCTGAAAACCATCGTTAACTATAATTGAAAAAATAATATACTATTAAAATAATTTCTTTAATGGGAAGAAGAAAGTCATTGATAGTTAAAGGATATGTAAGCATTTTTTCAGAGGAAGAAAACAAAGCTATCCATCATATGAAAAATGTTCTAAATCATTATTGATTAGAGAAAAGCAAATTAAAATAGTTCTATATCACTTCATATCTATCAGATCAGCTAATATGACAGAAAAGAAAAATGACATGTTGGAGTGTGTAAAGAATGAGACATTAATGCACTACTGGTGGAGCTGTAAACAGATCTGATAATTCTGAAGAACAATTTGAAATTATGCCCTAAGTGTTACAAAACTTAGCAGGGGAAGGGAGAGAGGGAAAGAGAGAATTTGGAACACATACAATTTTTTAAATTGAATGTTAAAAAATTTTTGTGGACTTATAATTAAGGGGAAAAAATTAAATTAAAAATTTTAAAAAGGAATCTTAAAAGATAATTATCCAGAGGGCAAGGTGGAAAAGAAATCTATGATTTACCTCATGAAAGAAATATGAAAATGAAAATTCCCAGGAATATTACAGTAAAAATTCAGTGCATGGAGTCAGAGCAGGGGGAAAAAAAGGAATTCATGTACATCCACAGTAGGGCTCACCCATGGTTTAGCAGCCATCACTACATAAGGGAGAAGCAAATATAATATTCCAGGAGGCAATGGATATGGGCTTAGGGCCAAAAATAACTTTCTAATAACAGAATTAATTTTAATGCTACAGGGGAAAAAATAGACCTTAAATGAAATAATTTCTAAGAATTCCTGATGAAAGGATCAGAACTGAGAAAACATTTTGAAATTCAAACACTGGAATGAAGAACAACTTAAGAAGGAAGATATTAAGGAACAATGATAAAAGACTAAACAAGAATAAAATATTTACAATTCAAATACAAGGAAAAGATACATGAGTCCTCTCTAAGCCCCATCATAATCAGGGTAAATATACTAAACCTAGAAGTGGATGAGTCATCTACTGATGATCTCAGGGAATAGAAAAAGAAGGAAGAGGTTTATACTGGGAAGGAGGTGGAGTAGAGAAAAGGGTAGGGGAAACTATCTCATACAATCAAGATTCACAAGAAGAAGAGGTTGGGGAACAGCTGACACTTAAACCTCAATCTCATCAGAACTGGTCAAAAGAAGGAAGATTAAACTTTTACAAAAACACACACACACACACACACACACACACACATATACACAGAGATACCCAGAGAACTGATTACAAAAAATATTTCATTCAACTGAAATAGGCAAAGGAAAAAAGAGCTAGAAAGCATGGAATCAGAAAAGGGACAGATTAAGGAAGTGATTAGTCCTAAACAAAATAAAATCTAAAGGCATAAAAAAAAATTTATAACTCTTTTTTGAAATGGCAAAGAATGAGAATCAAAGAAAATCAATGAGAATCACAAATTGGACAACAGATTTATTTTTAAATATAAGTATGAGGGAATACTAATACTGCTATAGAAAAAAACTAAGGAGAGTGTATCAAGGAAATCTGGAATATTTGTATGAATTGATGCAGAATGAAGTAAACAAAATGAGAACAATTACACAATGCCAACAATGTGATTAGAAGTAAACAACTGGAAGAAGTAATTCTTATCAGTGTAATGATCATTCACAGTTCCAGGAGACTAATATGAAACATGTTAACCTACCTCATGATAGAGAAGTGAAGGGGCTAAAAATGCAGAATGAGATAAATATCTTTAGGAACAAGGCCAATGTGGAAATTTTTTGATTTAAAACATACAAACAAACACACACACACACACACACACACACACACACTTTTTTAAAATTCTCAATTAGGGTAGGGAGCAGGGTGAGAAGGCGGATTTTTGCTGATTGAAACAAAATTTTTTTTAAAATAAAAATGAATTAAAAATACCAAGAAGTAGGAAGACTAAATATCTTCATTTTTCATTAATTAAAATAACTATCACTTATGTGGCAATTCAAGAGTTACAAAACACTTTGTGTACACTGACTCATTTTATCCTCACAATTACCATAGAGGAAACAGATAAAGTGGCCTGCCTAAGATAGCTGAACTAGTTAGAACTTAAACACAGGTCTTCTGACCCTTCTGATTCCACTAATGGCTTAGGTAAAAAGGGAAGGGATCCAGATTACCCCATATCTACATGTAGAAGAGAGGTTAGTAGCCATCTAGTCATTCCCCCCTCTTTATAGGCAAAAGGACACAAGCTGAGGACTTGCCCATGGTATCAGAATCAGGAATGAAACCTTGAGGTGTACTGCACTGATAGAAGGTGGGGGGAAAAAAAAGAAAAATTATTTTTTTTGGATGATAACAATTTTTAAATTTTTTTATTTACAAAACATATGCATGGGTAGTTTTTCAGCAGATGCTTGCAAAACCTTTTCCAACTTTTTCCCTCCTTTCCCCAAACCCCTCCCTAGATGACAGGTAGTCAAATATATGTTAAATATGTTAAAGTATATGTTAAATACTATATATATATATATATATATATATATATACACAGTTATCTTGTGTGAAGTCCAGGTTAGCACCTTGGATGCCTTAGAATCAGCCGGAGTCAGGATAAGCAAAAGTCCTTGGTCTTTATGGGGAGAAGTGAAGGGGCTGGATTCAAGCTCTCCACAACCTCCCTTCTCTTCATCCACTTCCAAAGTGACTCTGCCTTGTCTTACTCCACCCCCTAATCCCTCCTACAATTATCTGTAAACATCCAAAAGATAAGAGCCAGCACAGAATAGTAAGAAGGGCCATTTCCCAAGCATTTACTAATAGAGTATAATCCAACAGGTAATTAGCCTTAAGTGATTCCAGTGCACCTATTCAGAGTTTCAACCCTTGATAATCTAGCTGTTCAAGAAAGACAGTTTAAAAAAAGGTATAATTTTTAAAAAGAAATCTACTGTCAGAGACTAACAATAAGCCTAGAAAATAATTTAGAAATGAGAAAAAGAATAAAGTGATCTACTTTGGAAGCTTTAATAAACCAATTCCTTCTCTTTTCATACTTATTTTCACTCATTTTTTTAGGATGAAACTCATGTTTATGTTTTTAACAAAAGAATTTGTGATATACATATAGTATGTTTTAATTTAGAGGTCTTTTCTCAAGATTAAATAAGAACTGTCTTCATTAAGGCTTTTAGCACATGAAATTATCTTTGATAAGTCTGAATACAAAATATGAAACTTCAAAATATGAAATATAAAAACACTTCTTCTATGGAACCTAATTAAAGCATATCCCTTACTTAAAATAGCGACTAGTCTTAGGAATAGAAAGTTAAAATCACAATTCATAAATTTGATAGTCATTTTTCCAACACATCTAACATTAGAAACTATATTTCTAACTTTTGTATAACAAATATATACTGATACCATATATATGACATTACAACCACAATTACAATCAAAAACAGTTTATATATTCTTCTTCCTTATCCACTGCTCTAATCTAGCCGTTTTTACTTGTTTCGACTATATCAATCTTTCTTAGTTCTCCTATTATTCTCTTTTTAATAATAAAAGCCTTTTATTTTCACAACACATCCAAAGATAGTTTTCAACATTCACCCGTGCAAGTCTTGTGTTCTAAATGTGTTAGGATTACTAAGTGAGAACTGAGGTTGTCTGGACAGTGACAAGGTGAGAATTCAGGTTTTCTGGACAATTACAAGGTGAGAACTCAGGTTGACTTGATAGAGGGGGCAAGCTCATTGGCTGGGGTGGTTCTTCCCAGAAGCCCTTGCATTATGCCACGCCCATTCTCTGGGAGAATAAAAGAGAGGACTCTCAGAGAAAGAAGAAGACTCTCTGCATTACATCAGGCCTGACGGGGCTCTCTGCAGGAAGGGAAGTCACTTCTAAGGACAAGAGTTAACAGCAACTGCCTGGAGACAACGGTTCACTACAGGAAGAAGAATCTGTCTTAAAGATTTGAGTAGACACAGCAGATCTCTTCCCAGAGAGCGATCCGGCAGCTTCTGGAGACGACAGCTCGTTACAATTGGCGCCCAACGTGGGGCAAGGACTTTTGCTTATCCTGACAAGAGGAGCTAGACCAGACCTTCGCAATTTGGCGCCCGAACAGGGACAGACACGGTCCTGATTCCAGTGGAAAAGCTTCCGATCTAGATCTCAGTCTCTCTGACCCAGAACCGTGAGTAACGAGGAAACTTTGTTAAAGATTAAGTGAGCGTGCTAATAGATAAATAAGGAACTTAACTTGTTAAGGGCTAAACCAGGAATCTCTTATAGCTGAAATGGGGCAGATGTTAGCTATATTCAATCCCTGGACCTCAGCCGACTCATCCCCAGCCCCAGAAGCAACCTCAGCTCCACCCCCATTCAGGAGTGGTACTATAGAGAGTATAATCAACATAATTGAGGAGCAGAGTTTACTTGTAACCTGGGTACAGATTGCTAAACTCTTGGCTGCATTAAGACGTACATCCCCTTGGTTCTTAGAGGAAGAAAAGATAGATGTAGATAAATGGAAGCTAGTGGGATATGAAATGAAAGAATTTCAAGCAAAAAATGGGCCTCGTTCAATTTCTGCAGAAGTATTTTATATCTACAACATAGTTCAATTAGCCTTAAACTATCAAGCAAGTTGTAGGAGAAGGAAAAGTTCTAAAAATGAACAGAGGAGGAAGTGTGAGGAAAAAAGGAAAGATCAAGATCTTTCCCTAGAGCAAGAGGACTTAAATGAGGAATTATGGTATGATTCTCTTGAAGAAGCTTCAACCCTGCCTAGAGAACAGATTATTGACAGGCCCACATCAACCCCACCTTCAGAGATGGAGGAAGAAAGAGGGGAAGAGGCAGAAACACAAACAGAATTGCCTGTGAAGAAGCCTAAGCCTATGACAAGATTAGAAAAAGCATTGGTTAAAGCTAAGAGAGAAGGACAGGATATAAGTGATTTTATACATGCATATCCTGTGATTGAAAATACTGACTCTGTAGGTAAAAAAAGGAGAAGATATGCACCTTTAGATTTGAATAAAATTAAGGATTTGAAAAAAGGTTGTACCCTTTATGGGGCTACATCAGCTTATGTCAAAATGTTACTAGATGGTTTGTCTTATGAAGTCCTAACCCCAAATGATTGGAAATCCATAGCAAGGACATGTCTGGAACCTGGAGAAAATTTATTATGGCTTGCGGAATTTCATGAATTATGTAAAATTCAAGTCAGATGCAATTTGGAAATAGGAGTTAACACACAATTCACTTTTGAGCACTTAGCTGGTGAAGGTCAGTATGGAGAGAATTCGGAACAGATTAATTATACCATGACAATATATGAACAAATTGCTAAGGCTGCAATAAAAGCTTGGGGTGTCCTTCCTGGACAGAAAGATCGTGGAGAGGCTTTCACTAAAATACAGCAAGGTCCCAATGAACCTTTTGCAGATTTTGTGGGACGTTTGCAAACTGCTGTCAAAAGAACTATTGGAGAAAATTCAGCTACAGAAATAATGACCAGACATCTGGCTAAGGAAAATGCCAATGAGATTTGCAAAAGAATTATATGGGGATTAGACAAAGATGCTCCTTTAGAGGAGATCATAAGACGCTGTGCTACAGTGGGAACAAATGCTTTTTACACCCGGACAATGATGAATGTGGAAAGACAGGGTCCCTCCTGGCAAGGGCCTTCTAGAGAAACTCGGCGATGTTTTCAATGTGGAAAAATTGGGCATCTAAGAGCTCAGTGTAGATATGGAGATACAGTGAGAAGACAGGGTGAGAGAAGACCTAAAACCCCATGTCCAAAATGCAACAGAGGACTCCATTGGGCATCAGAGTGTAGAATAATTCAGGGAAATGGGATGAGGGGCCCAGATCCAAGGACCCAGGCAAAAAAGACTTGGGGCATGATGGCAGCTGATGTTACACCCAAAGAACCTTTAGAAGGCCAGGACTCTGATTTAATCAATCAGCAGAGAAGCAATCACATGGCCGAAAGGGATTACCTGATAAGTCAGTCAAAAGGCAATCAGATTGCAAAAATGGATTACACTTGGGGAGAATACAGGCCTTTTAAACCAACAGGGCTGTGTCCAGTGCAAACAAATCCAATGTAATTGCCAGGTGATGTGGAGAGATCCAGAAAGTGGTGAATGGAAGGGACCAGATAGGTTAACTGCCTGGGGGAGAGGGTTTGCTTGTATTTCTTCAGCAGGAGAAGGAATCAGATGGGTGCCAACGAGTCATATTCGCCTTGTCCATCAGAGAGAGACAGAAAAAGAGAAAGACCTCAAAATAAAGGAGAAGATCTAAGAAACATCTGACACTGAAAGAGCATGGATAATAAGAAGACTGTTAAAGAACTTTAAAACCAGCAGGAATCATTGGACTTCCTCACACAAGATGAGACTAATGGACAATGGACTTATGGACATTTATAAATTTTCAATTATGTTATATACTTCTAGCATGTGTTATGTTACTATGTTACTATATGCTTATGTAATTTATGTAATTATCTGTAATACTTCCCATATTGATGGATTTATGTTTCAAGGTCATGACTGTCCTATGTTCTAAATCAAAAGAAAGGGGGAGATGTTAGGATTACTAAGTGAGAACTGAGGTTGTCTGGACAGTGACAAGGTGAGAATTCAGGTTTTCTGGACAATTACAAGGTGAGAACTCAGGTTGACTTGATAGAGGGGGCAAGCTCATTGGCTGGGGTGGTTCTTCCCAGAAGCCCTTGCATTATGCCACGCCCATTCTCTGGGAGAATAAAAGAGAGGACTCTCAGAGAAAGAAGAAGACTCTCTGCATTACATCAGGCCTGACGGGGCTCTCTGCAGGAAGGGAAGTCACTTCTAAGGACAAGAGTTAACAGCAACTGCCTGGAGACAACGGTTCACTACAGGAAGAAGAATCTGTCTTAAAGATTTGAGTAGACACAGCAGATCTCTTCCCAGAGAGCGATCCGGCAGCTTCTGGAGACGACAGCTCGTTACATAAATGTTTCTTCCTCTCTTCTCCCCTCCTCTATTTCCCACCCCTGACCCCTAAACAGCAAGTAATACAGATTAAACATGTGCAAATCTTCTAAACATATCTCCACATTTATCATGTATAGCAATCTTGACCAAATCCAAAAATGTGTCTCATTCTACATATTGAATCTATCACTCACTCTGTCAAGAAATGTGCAGTAGTTTCATTTTTTGCTTCTCTGGAATCATGGTTGACCACTGCATCGATCAGATTTAATAAGTCTTTCAAAAATGACCATTTTTATAATATTGTAATGTAACTTGTTCTCTTAGTTCTATTTATTTCATTCTTTTTCAGTTTCTAAGAGTTTCCAGTTTTCTCTGGAACTGTCGCCTTCATTGTTTCTTGTACTACAATAGTATACAGTTACATTTATATATACCATAATTTGTTCAGCCATTCTCCAACAGGAAACCCCTATTAGTTGCCAGTTTTTTTGCCACTACAAAAAGAACTAATACAAATAGTTTTGTACATTTAAGACCTCCTGCTCTTTCTATAATTTCTCTGGGTTACAGATCTAGTAGTGATATTTCTAGTTAAAAGATTAGGATTTGGGGCAGCTAGGTGACGCAGTGGATAGAGCAGCAGCCTTGAATTCAGGAGGACCCGAGTTCAAATGTGGTCTCAGACACTTAACGCTTCCTAGCTGTGTGACCCTGGGCAAGTCACTTAACCCTAGCCTCAATCAATAGATATAGATAGATAGATAGATAAAAGATTAGGATTTAACTGCTATCATAGTAAATGGTCAAAGGATCTGAACAGATAATTTTCAGATGAAACTATTTATACCCACATGAAAAGGTGCTCCAAATCATTATTGATCAGAGAAATGCAAATTAAGACAACTCTGAGATACCATTACACAACTCTCAGATTGGCTAAGATGACAGGAAAAGATAAAGACGAATGTTGGAGGGGATGTGGGGAAACTGGGACACTGATACATTGTTGGTGGAGTTGTGAAGGGACCCAACTATTCTGCAGAGCAATTTGGAATTATGCTCAAAAAGTTGTCAAACTGTGAATACCCCTTTGATCCAGCAGTGTTACTACTGGGTTTATATCCCAAAGAGATATTGAAGAAGAGAAAGGGACCTGTATGTGCAAAAATGTTTGTGGCATCCCTTTTTGTAGGGGCTAGAAATTGGAAATTGAATGGATGCTCATCAATTGGAGAATGGCTGGGTAAATTGTGGTATATGAATGTTATGGAATATTATTGTTCTGTAAGAAATGACCAGCAGGATGAATTCAGAAAGGCCTGGAGAGACGTGAACTGATGCTGAGTGAAATGAGCAGGACCAAGAGATCATTATACACTTCAACAACAATACCGTAGGAGGATCAATTCTGATGAACATGGCTCTCTTCAACAATGAGAGGATCCAAATCAATTCCAAATGATCAGTAATAAACAGAATCAGCTAAGAAAGAACTCTGGGAAATTAATGTGGACCACAACATAGCATTTACACGCTTTCTGTTATTGTTTGCTTGAATGTTTGTTTTTCTTCCCAGGTTATTTTTACCTTCTTTCTAAATCTGATTTTTCTTGTGTAGCAAGATAACTGTATAAATATTTATACATATATTGGATTTAACATATACTTTAACATATTTAATATGTATTGGACTACCTGCCATCTAGGGGAGGGAATGGAGGGGAAAAGTTGGAACAGAACTTTTTGCAAGGGTCAATGTTGAAAAATTACCCATGCATATGTTTTGTCAATAAAAGGCTATAATTAAAAAAACAAAAACACCCTACTATCACAGTTGTTTAGAACTCAATCTCTTTCAATTCTTCCCTCCTGTCAAATTTCCCTCTCTCTGCTGAGGGAACTACTATCCCTACTATCCTCTCAGACTTGCAACCTTGGTATCATCCTTGACTCCTCATTAACTCAACAGTCTCCATCCAATCTGTTACCAATGCTTGGAGGAGCTCACCTTTGCAACATCTTTCCAATACACCTCCTTTTCTCCTAGGACATTGCCACTACTGTAAGTCAAGGCCCTCATCCCTCATATTTGATTATTTCAATAGCTTGACAGTACACTGGCCTGCCCCAAGTCTACCCCCACTCCAATACATCTATTCAGCTACCAAAATGATTTTCCTAAATCCAAAGTTTCAAAAATGTCACCTCTTATGACTGATGCCAATTCCACTGATCTTCTGATAAAGAGAGCCATCTACACCCAGAGAGAGAGGAGTGTGGGAACTGAAAGTAGATCACAACATAGCATTTTCACTCTTTTTGTTGTTTGCTTGCATTTTGTTTTCTCAATCATTTACTTTACTTTTTGATATGATTTTTCTTGCATAGAAAGAGAATTGCATAAATATATTTACACATATTGGATTTAACATATATTTTAACAGGTATGACATATATCGGATTGCTTGCTTTCAAGGGGAAAGGAGGGGAAAATCTGAAACACAAAACTATGCAAGGGTTAATGTTGAAAAATTACCATTGAGGGAGCAGCTAGGTGGCGTAGTGGATAAAGCACCAGCCTTGAATTCAGGAGGACCAAAGTTCAAATGTGATCTCAGACACTTAACACTTTCTAGCTGTGTGACCCTGGGCAAGTCATTTAACCCCAGCCTGGGGGGGGGGGGGAATTGAAAAATTACCATTGCATATGTTTTGATAACAAAAAGCTTTATAAAAATTTTAAAAAAATTTACTTCTTAATAAATTCTAATGGTTATCTATCATCTCCAGGATTAAAAACAGAATCCTTTGGCTTTTAAAGCCCTTTAACCTGCCTCCTCCTATCATTCCAGCTTTTTTTTTCCCCCCCCTGAGGCTGGGGTTAAGTGACTTGCCCAGGGTCATACAGCTAGGAAGTGTTAAGTGTCTGAGACCAGATTTGAACTTGGGTCCTCCTGAATTCAAGGCTGGTGCTCTATCCACTGCGCCACCTAGCTGCCCCTCTTTCCAGTTTTCTTACACTTTACCCCTTTTTCCTCCCCGCCAACCCCACACACTCTATGATCCAATGGCTTTGGCCTCCTTCCCTTCCTTACACATTATATGCCATCTCCCAAACCATTCCCTGTTTTTTTTCTTTCTCCTTCCTTGTTTCCATCTCTAACTTCCCTAGCTTTCTTCAAACCTCAGCTAAAATCCCACTTTTTTCACTCTCAATGTTAGAGTCTTCTAAGATTATTTCTAATTTATTCTGAATATAACTTTTTTTTTTTCATTGCTGTTTGTATATTGTCTCCTTCTATGAGAGAGTGAGCTCCTAAAGGGCAGGGACAGTTTTTGTCTTTCTCTGTTATCCCTATTTGTTTTTTAGCACAGTTCTAGCATTTATTAAATGCTTAAAAAATGCTTCTGGAGTTGACTAAGATAGTGGCTCAGAATACAAAGTAGCTTAAATGATTTTTTGTGATCCTATAGCCAGTATATACCACAGGTGGGACTTGAACTAAGGTTTCCATTATGTCAAGCAGCCTCTACTGCAATATTACCACAAAGTATTTTAGGAGTCAGAGCACTAGTAGCTAGAGTAATGATAATACCAATACAATTTTTTTTTTCATTTCCTACCATATGAAAAATCAAGACAAGAGATGGAATGACTTGTCTGAGATCACCTAGCTGACAAGACTACAGCTCTCCTGATTTCTTACTTAATCTAGAGCTTATTAGTAGAGGAGAACACTGAATTTAATCCTTTTCATTGTATTAAAGATCAACCCAAGCTTCTCACTGATAAAGTGCCCTACAGTCTCACCCAAGAAAATTTCATTCACTTTTTTTCAACCATCAAAACATTACTCACATCTCAACTGAGCTACATGGATATACTCAAATAGTAACCATGACCTCATTTCCTTCCCACTCTAATACCTTTAATGAATACAGAATATATTAGGAAAAATGCAGATGAAGAACAAACCTAAAATAGGTTTTACAAGCTGTAGAATCAACCAAAGTATTTTCTGATTAGAAGCTTTTATGCACTTTGATTCCTGGTACCCATTTATATTTGCATATACTCTTTCCTTATAAATAAATCTTGTGAAAATATGTATACTTCCAAAGATCAACTATGACAGACTTGGTTCATCTCATCAGTTCAGTGATCCAAGGCAATATCAATAAACTTGGGATGGAAATCATCCACATCCAGGGGGAGAACTATGGAGCCCAAATGTAAAACTACACATTATGTTCATTTTTTCCTTTTTTTTTTTTTTTTTTTTTTTCTCTTAAGGTTTTTCCCTTTTGTTCTGATTTCTCTCTCCCAACATGATTCATAAGAAAAAATGTTTTAAAAAATGAATGTACATGTGTAAATAAAAAAAAGATTACATGTAATTAGGAAAAATAAAAAGCAACAGGAATGCTTAAGATATTTCATGATAAAAATGACAGTTAAAGAGGAAAAGTTTTTAAACATCAAAGGGATGCCATTTGCATTCAGAGAGACAATTATGAAGATGGAAGCAGATGGAAGCATAGTAGTTTCACCTTTTATGTGTGTGTGTTTTTTCCCTCATGGTTTTTTCTTTTGTTCTGATTTTTCTTAAACAACATGACAAATATAGAAATATGTTTAAAAGAATTGCATGTATTTAAGCTACATCAGATTACTTGCTGTCTTGGAGAAAAGGGGAAGGAAGGAGAAAAATTTTGAAAACAAAGTCTTACAAAAATGAATGCTGAAAATTATGTATTTACAAAAATAAAATAATATTGAAAAAAAATTTTTAAATCATCCAAAGCAATCCCAATAGACTTGGGACAGAAAATGTCGTCTGCATCCAGAAAAATAATTAAGGAGACAATGTAAATCAACACATTCAAGACACTTAAATTCAGTACCCAATACACCTTTTTTTCTTTTCTTTTGGGCAAATCTGAAAAGAAACACTTGTTTCCAGAAGCTGATTGGGATAATCAACTAAGCAAGCATTTATTTAGTGGAGACCACTGGTATTGGAGTTACAAAGACCTGAGTTCAAATCTAGCCTGAGACACTTTCTATCTATGTGATCCTGGGCAAGTCACTTGACCCTCAAGTTTTCTCATCTATAAAATGAGCTGAAGAAGAAAAAGGCAGACTACTCCAATATCTTTGCCAAGAAAAAGACCCAAGGGTTTTTTTTTCCCCTTTTTGATCTGATTTTTTTTTTTGTGTGTGTGTAGTATAATAAATGTGAAAATATGTATAGAAGAATTGCACATGTTTAACATATACTGGATTGCTTGCTATCTAGGGGAGAGAGTAGGGTGGGAGAGAAATTTGGTACACAAGGTTTCCTAAGGATAAATATTGAAAACTAGCACTGTATATATTTTTTTAATTATTATTAAAACTATTATTTAAAAAAAGACTACATAAAATCATGAATGGATATGACTTAAAATAACCAGACAACAAAATAAGTAGTCACTGAAAGAATGGGAGTTAGTGAAAAATACAGTCCCTGCCCTCAAGCAGTTTATACTGGCAACATTTATATATTAATTAGTATTTATATAAGTATATACATAACATACATAAAGCAAGGTAACAAAAGAGAGAAAGATATGCAGTTATGAGGAGAAAGGCACTTGAGCTGGGTCTTGAAGTAAATTGGGAATTCCAAGAAACTTCAAGGAGATCACAATATTTAGAGCTAGAAGGAACGATGGAAGTTATTTGGTCTAATCCCAAGAGAAGGGAAAAGCACTCTAAGAATAAGAGAAAAACAGCACAAAGATAGTAACATAAGGCAGGCCAGTACAATGAGCCTAAAAGTGTGTGGTGGGAAATGATGTATATGATGGATAAAAAAGGAGGACAGGGAAGGCTGTTAAGAACTTTAAATGCTAAAAATCAAAAGTTTTTATTTGATTCTAAGTGCAATAGGGAGCCACTGGAATTCACCGAGTGAAAAAAGGGAAAAGGGACATGGTCAAACCTACACTTTAGGGAAATTACTTTGGCAGCCATATAAATGGAATGGAGAATGACTTGAAATAAGTAGATCAATTAGGAGGCTCTTACAACATAAGAACAACAGATATCTGAGTGGAGAGAAGAGGGTATATACATAAGATATAAAAGAGGCTTTTGGGGCCATTGTGTATGTAGATAAAGGGAATGATCTGGAGTAGGAATAAAGGATGCCACCAAGGTTATGAACCTGCATAGCTGAAAGGAAGATAGTGTCTTGAATAGGAATAGAAAATTCAGAAGAGGTGTGAATTTTGAAAGAAAGATAATGAATTCTGCTTTGCATACTGAGTTTGAAATGTGTATAGGATTTCAAACTTAAACTGTCCAAAGGATAGTTGGTGATGCAAAATTGAAGTTCAGGAAAGAGAATAGTTTTTGGATACTAGGGAATTTTGGACTGATTCTTTCAAGACTATTTCTGCATATGTCTTAATGAAAAATACCTCTCAGCAGAAAAAAATTTCTGGTGACCAGTTCACCTGTGTAGAAGGGAGAAAGGTATTATTTGAAGTGAGGAACCTCAGCAAAAAAAAGAAAAGGAGAGGCAGGATGGACTAAACCAAAGTTCTTCCATTTCCATCACAGTGGTGGAAACATATACTCACCAATCCTCAGATTAACCTTTTTATTTTAGTTATCTGTCTGTGTACATTAGCTCTTCTATTAGCCTACAAACTCCATGAAGGCAGAGATAACTTTATCTATACCTTCTACTCAGCGCCTAACACAGGGCAGACACTTATCAAGTATTTGTTTATTTGAATTGATACAATTTCCTAATGCTGCAATTTTAATAGAGTCAATGTTAGGAAAAGGATCACAATGATTTAGATAAACTACAGAAGGAGAAAATACTTTGGGGTCATTCCCAAAGACCATTTGCAAGTTCGATAAAAGTCTGGATACCACCTCACTCCCATGAAATTTATCATAATAGAATTTTGCTTACTTCCTCTTATTATTCAAATTTCTTCCTCTTCAGAAATTCCACTCCTCATAGGCATTATATATTCATGTTACTAGGCATAACAAAAAATCAACAGTATAAAACAATATATCAAATGTTGGCCCCCAACTTCTAAAATTATTAAATATAGCATTGTATGCAATTCTGAGCTGAATCTTTATAAATTAACCCCATTAACTTCATCCTAATCTTAATGCTAAACATGAAAGAAAGATAATGAATTCTGCTTTGCATACTGAGTTTGAAATGTGTATAGGATTTCAAACTTAAACTGTCCAAAGGACAGTTGGTGATGCAAAATTGAAGTTCAGGAAAGAGAATAGTTTTTGGATACTAGGGAATTTTGGACTGGTTCTCTCAAGACTATTTCTGCATATATCTTAATGAAAAAAGGAGAGGGAAGATGGACTCTAAGAAGATTATAAAGAAGGGTAACAAGTGTGAATTGACAGAAAGGGAGGGAGAGGACCAATTGATGACTGAGAAGCAGTCAATGCTGCAAAGTAATTAGATAGCCAGTCTCAGAATAAGGAAAATCAGGATTCAAGTCCTGCCTCAGATATATTAAAAGTATGAATCTGACCAAGTCAATTAGTCCTTCAAGCAGCTATAGGACAAAAAGGTATCAATCTGTATTGGTAGAAGTTTTCTATACTGATGAAATCTTAAGTCAAGTAGATCACTTTATTGATATGGGATAGCAATTATAAATATACTAACAAAATAAATCCAGGGATTAAATGCTAGTCAGAGCCAAAATCTTCAAACACCACCCTAAAAAACAAAACACCATTTAGAAAGAATCTTAATGTACAAGGCAGACTAGAGGGTCCAAACTAAAAGATGGCTGATGTCTTTGGGCAAGAGTCTGGATCAGTTAAAACAAGTAGACACACATTTTTAATTGTAAGATTTCTACAACTGTTACTCTTCCATTATAAGAAAATCTTCCTATGGTCATTTTCTCTTCATGATAAATAAGCAAAAGTAAGGGGAAGATTCAGGAAAACATGCAGATGCAAAAGAATGCAAATAGACCTAAAACTCTAAAGGACACTAGTCCTTTAGACTGGTCAGTATTCTAGATCTATAAAGCAGAAAAATGATGAACCAAGTGTCAGGGCAAAATTGGTCAAGAACCAAATTTGGTGTCAGTAATCTAGTAGACCCCAGGCTTGTAGTTGATGGCAAAAATGGTCTCACTTGGAAACTATGTTCTTAGAAAAATTTAGAAAATCAATAATGAGATTATAAGCAAATTAGGAGAACAAGGGATAATCTGCCTCTCAGATCTTTGAAAAAGGAAGGAATTTATGACCGAGGAACTAAAGAACATTATAAAATGCAAAATGGACAACTTTGATTACATTAAATTAAAAAGATTTTGCACAAACAAAACTCATACAGACAAGATTAAAAGAGAAGCACAAAACTGGGGGGGAAATTTACAGCCAATGTTTCTGATAAAGGTCTCATTTCTAAAATATATAAAGAACTGATTCAAATATATAATAATACAACTCATCCTCTATTAGATAAATGGTCAAATGATATGAACAATTTTCAGATGAAGAAATTAAATCCATCTATAATCATATGAAAAAATGTTCTAAATCACTATTAGAGAAATGCAAATTAAGACAACTCTTGTGAGAGAACCAGTCCAAAATTCCCTAGTATCCAACAACTAGACACCTCTCAGATAGATAGGAAAAGATAACAATAAATGTTGGAAGGGATATGGGAAAACTGGGATACAAATACATTGTTGATGGAGTTGAGAACTGATCCAACCATTCTGGAGAGCAATTTGGAAATGTGCCCAAAGGGCTACCAAATTGTGATTCCTTTTGATCCAGCAGTGTTAATACTGAGTCTGTATCCCAAAGAGATCATTTAAAAAAAGGGAAAAGGATCCACATGTGCAAAAATGTTTGTAGCAACCCTTTTCATAGTAGCAAAGAACTGGAAACTGAGGAGATGTTCATCAGTTGGGGAATGGCTGAATAAGATATGGTATAAGAATGTAATGGAATATTATTGTTCTATATGAAATGATCAGCAGAATGATTTTAGAAACATTTGCATGAACTGATACTAAGTGAAATGAGTAGAACCAAGAAAACATTGTATACAGCAACAAGATTATATGATGATCAACTGTGATGGACTTGGCTCTTTTCAACAATGAGGTAATTAAGGTCAATTCCTATGGATTTGTAATGAAGAGCCATTTGCAACCTGAAAGAAGACTATGGGGACTAAATGTGGAAAACAACATAGTACTTTCACCTTTTTTATTATTGCTTGCTTATTTTTTTTTTCCCTTTTTGATTTGATTTTTCTTGTGCAACTCAATAAATGTGGAAATATGTTTAGAAAAATTGCACATATTTAACTTATATTGGATTACTTGCTGTCTAGGGAAGGAAGGAAGAAAAAATTTGGAACACAAGGTTTTGAATGTTGGAAACTATTTTGCATGCAATTTTAAAATAAAAGCTATAATTAAACTTTTAAAAAATTAACTGCAAACCTTTAAATACAGCATGATAAAGAAGAAAAAGGACTCACATGTACAAAAATGTTTGTAGCAGCCTTTTTTGTGATGGCAAAGAATTGGAAAATGAATAAATGCTCATCAATTAGAGAATGACTGAGTAAGTTTGGATTATTAATATTCTATAAAAAATTATGAAGGGCCTCTAGAAAGGCCAGGAAAGATTTACATGAACTGATGTCAAGTGAAACAAACAGAATCAAGAATACAGTGCACAATAATAGCAAGATTATTCAATGATCAACTATGATAGATATAGTTCTTCTCAGCAGTTCAGTGATCCAAGGCAATTTTAATAAACTCTGGTTGGAAAACTCCATTCCCAACAAGACAGAGAACTATGGAGATTGAATGTAAATCAACACATGTTACACACTGTTATTTTCCTGCTGCTTTTGTTTTTCTCTTGTAGTTTTTCCCTTTTGTTCTGATTTTTTTCTTCCAAAATGATTCATAAGGAAATGTGGTAAAAAAAAAAAAAAAAAAGAATGTACATTTATAACCAAAAAGAATGTTGTTCTTTATGTGTCACTGGGGGAAATAAAATTTTTAAAAAAAGACAATCAGTGGCAATAGGGAACAATGGTTTAAAAAAAGGCAGACACATAAGTAGGATGGAGGACACTGGGAAGAGTTAAATAAAAAAAAGAAGGCAAAAACAAAGGCTTAGGTGTTAGGGGGAGAATAATAGGAAGTATACAAGAAAAAAGAAAGGGATACAAGTTTAAGAAAAAAAGAAAGAGAGAGAAAGAGAGAGAGAGAGAAAGAGAGAGAGAGAGAGAGAGAGAGAGAGAGAGAGAGAGAGAGAGAGAGAGAGAGAGAGAGAGAGAGAGAGAGAGAGAAACAAAAGCCAGAAAGAGGAAATAGCAGATAAGGAAGGGGATCCAAAGACTTGAGTATAATGCAAATCTAGTAAATCTAGCAGAGGAAAAGTAAGGGCCAAAGAACAAGCTAAATGGGCTTGAGAAGGTTCAAGAAAGTAGAAATTCCCAGATCAAGCAATATAGCTGAAAACTGAACCTGGGGTTTTCACTTTCCATCATCTCTTTCTGTTCTACTCTTACCTTCCTACAAAAAGATGTCTTAATACTACTACAAAAATATTGCTCCTGAAAATCAAGTTTAGCCCTTCCAACTGCACTAGCAGGTATTTTCCAAAAGACAAGGTGGTAGGGATAAGGCAGGGTAGGAATGAGTGACATGAGAAGACTATGCCAATAGGCTGGGTTGAGTCTAAGCTATTTATCCTTGGCTGCATACTGAGTGGCAAAGGAGCTGACATGGGCCAAGGAGAATGGCAAAGGGGGGCAGTAATAGCAAAATCAAAGTTTTTACTCTCACTCTTCCTCCCACTTTCTTGGTAGAATTTCCAGTTCTACCTGCTTAGCCCCACCTCCCTGCGTCTCTGCCGTGGGGTTTGGGTCAGACCTGTCCAGGCATCATTACAAGAGAACCCGCCCAGCACGCAGTCCTGGAACCTGGCGCCATACTTCCTGTTAGTCCCTGCCCCTCCACAACCTACTGCATCATCACGCCTCCACTTCACAGAGCAGATTACCTAAATTGGACTTTAGACAGAAACTTCACTTATCAGGGAGTCCAGGCAGAATTCCCAAGGAAGGACTAGTTTTAGTTCATGACTGTTCCTGTGGCTGGCCATTCTGCTGTCATGTGGTTTGTGACCAAGATCAGAGTCAGATACTGAATTAGAGTTGGAAAAAAGCTTTATAAGTTATCCAGTTCAACTTGTTAGTAAATGAAAGAATCCCCCTACATCCTTCTGCATAAGAGGGAATCAATTTTCCTCTTTTAACTTATAACAAGTTGTCTATTTCCTAAATCCCCCACTGCAAAATTATATGGGAGAAGAGGTATCAGACTTATTGCCATGTCCACAAAAACAAGTGCAAACATAGGAAAGGATACACACTGACTGTTACTACTCCCCTTAGACTCAGCTGCCACACATTAAGGAAAGGGAAGCTATTATTTCCATCATCTGAGGTCTCAGCCCAAAACACAACCTTTAGCTACAAACCAAATGCTCACATCAGATTGTCAAAGCTGAAAACTTCTAACAGAACTGAATTTTTTAAAACTATCTTCCACTTGGAACCAACTGGACTAGTCCCTGAGCATGAGAAATACTGAAAACAAACAAGAAAGCAGAATGCCAAGGAAAACGAAAATAAAAGCCAGGCTCATAAGAGAAGAAAGAAAAGATTGTATTCTGAGATATGTTTTCTAGTTCTCCTAGTTGAGGCAGCAAGGTGACACAGGAGAGAATGCTGGAACAAGAGTCAGGAAATTCAAATCCAGTCTTAGAAAGGTATATTAGCTCTGTGATCCTGGACAAGTCATTTAACCTGAGTTTCCTCAACTGAGGATAATAATAGCACCTACTTTTCAGGGTTGTCATGAGGAACAAACAAGATAATATTTGTAGAGTTCCTGGCATATAGTAGGTTCTTAATAAATGTTTTGCCTGCCACAGACTTTGAGCGAATTTTTGTCCAAGAATAGGCCAAAGGTGAATGGGAGAATGAAGAAGGGAGGAAGAGAAATGATTCACCTCTTCAACACTTCATTGCTAGTTTGTCTGTTGGCATCTGTACTGTCTGCTCCTACTCAAGGAAACAAGTTCAGAGCAGGATAGGCCCCCACATCTTCAGCTACAAGGAGGGCAATGAAGCTAATGAACCGTTAACCACAACTCTTATCTAACAGCTAGCCAGTAATAATCCCCAGAGGAACCTATCTGTAGGCTAAAAACAAGTATTTCCATAACAATTACATAGAATTCAGGAAACAAGGCCAAAAAAAACTGAATGCAGCACAGGAAACATAGGGACACAGCTAACAGAAACAGGACCTGAGCAGCAAGGCCTTTTTCTACCTGAAATGCTTGGAAACAGAAAACCAGGACCTGCACAAACTGAAAGAGATAAAACTTTTAATCCATCTCTTAAATGCCACAAAATATTCTTCCATGTAAATTTTACAACTTCAGATGTCATCCCATCTAGTTTCTAGGCAGAACAGCCCCCTAGACTAGCCCAGCCTGAAGATGGGATATCTCCTATGTTGAAAGAATTGAAAGGAGATTCTAGAAACCTCACTTAGTCATTAGTTCCGCTAGTTCACAGCACCCAATTCCCCAATATCTAGCCCCCAATTTTCCTGTTATTCCAGTCTTTCCTTTTAATTTGGTCCTGAGAGGAAATGAGAAAAACAGGTGCCCTTCCTCCATACAATAACCATGAAAACTTATGATTTCCAGACTGAGATTTAGCTTTTAATTCAACAAACATGTATTAAGAATTTGCTAAGCTAAGGAACTGTGATATGTGCTGGGCCACAAATATAAATTATAACACAATCCCTACACTTCAAAGAGCTCACACAGGCCTATTTATCTTCTCTCCTGAGGACTATTACATTTTGTTTTATTCCCAGTGCCTAGTACAGTATCTTATACCTAATAGGCAATTAAACACTGGTTGAATTCTTTTCAACTACCTTCCTTGCCCAGTGAGGTATCTTTCTAATAGAGCATTGCTCTTTTCAAAACATTAAGTCCAAAGAGTGTGCAAAGAGTGGCCTATTGTGGAAACCCCCAAGACCTCATCTTTGACCATTAAAATAGAGGCGATAGGTTAGAAAATGGGGAGACAGCTATATAGGCGATCAAAGGACAGAAGCAGTTGTATACTAGACTAAAAGCCCTACTTTCTGCATTTTACGAGTGGGGAGTTAGAAACATACTCCAACTTCATCTTTACCCATCAACTATCCCATGATGCTCTCCCCAAACTGATCTCAGTCATGGCATTTTCTCCCTATCTTCCCAAACCCTTTTCAGGAACCCAAATGCAAGGGCCTAATTCTGAGACAATGATCATTTGATAATACTAATTTACATTTATACCTAACTATTATCTTACTTCATCCCTGCCACAAACTTGTGAGGTAGGGCAGGATAGAAAATGAAAAACAAACAAACAAAAAAACAAAGGAAATCCGGAGAAGTTAAGTGATTTACTCAAGCACCCTGGTCTCCTGGCTCTTAGGCTTATACAATTTCACTATTCTCTGAACATGCTTCATCCTGTATTCAACCATACTCCTAATCCAATTCTACTCTGAAGATACCAGACTGCAGCAATTGTTTCTCTTTTCTTTTGTTTTCGATTCACTTTATATCAGCTAATATGACTTCCCAGGTTTCTCTGAATCTGTCCTTTTCACAATTTCTAACGGCACAATATCCATTATATTCACATATCTTAAGTTATGGGCATCCCTTTTACTTTCCAGAAGAGCAGCTATAAATACTTTTAACTATATGAGTCTTTTCCTTTGTCATTTCTCTATCCAGATTACAAGGAAATCTCCAGCTTGATACAGTACTACCCAGTTTGAGCCAAAATTTCTAGGAATTCCCATAAGATGTAAGAGGACAGAAGAGTCCATGATTCAGTAACTTTTGACCCTTAAAACTACTAACTGGAAAAAGAGAAAGGCTAGAGTATCATATTACTTCTGGTAATTCAGAGGACATTTTGTCTGAAAGAGCCCTTTAACTTTTTGAATCTTAGCTGTGGCACAAGGGATTTAGCAAAGCTAGCACATTTCTAAGGTATAATCAGAACACAAAGAACAAGGAAAAGGAGAAAGGAAGAAAAAGAAAGAAAAATGAAAAATCAAAAGGAAAAGGGAAAAAATAAACAAGAAAAAGATACACAAAACTCATATACTGTTTCCATCACAAGCACAGATACAAAGATGAGACAGATAAACATTCATATAATTCAAACACCAAAACATTTTTCACATATAGATAGTACAAATGGGTTGTGCAACAAACTAACCAATACACAAACCAGACAGCTAGCCTAAACGGACAAATCAAAAAAGCAAAGGCTCCACCAAAAGAGTTTTCCATTGTTTCAGAGGAAAGGGAGTTGATGAAAGAAACAAAAACTGAGACCCAAGAGTAGAGGAAGGGCAGTGTACTTCTGGGCTGGGAAAAAAAGTCCACCCAATCAACAAACACCTCCCCCTCCCCAAGGGGAATGGTCAGTTAGTCAACAACAAAGATAAAGTTCTCCAGAGGTGGAACAGTAGGAGAGGAGTCAAAGGAAGCTCCGCCTGTTTGCGTGGAATTCCAAATTTCAACTTTACTCCAACTTTGGGAATAACTGGCCCCCTGAACCAATAACCGTGACTTGCAAATAGTAAGGAACTAAGGGGAAGAGGGGGAGGGAAAGCCCATTCACATGAAAAAAAAGCAACTCGCAGAAGAAAAGATCTCCTCAGCAACAGGACAGAAATCTTCACCCCCTTCCCTGCCCCATTCACAGCCGACCGTAAACTGTGACCCCCGCCAGGTGGTGGGAAGACACAAAAGGCAATTTCACGAGCTATTTCTCATTAAGTGTGTGTGCCGTAGATCCCCCTCACTGGGCTGTGTAAGTATGCGTGGGGAGTGAACGGGTACGATTGTTTATGTGGGTTACGTACAAGGGAAGAGAATAAGAATTTATATGGTGCCTACTATGTGCCAGGCACCGTGCTAAGCGCTTTACAAATATTATCGCACATATGATGTATGTAAAAATGTAGATGAGGGAGAAAGATCGAGACCGTGGCCGTAACCACGAGTTGAGAGTGCGACCAAGAGACCTACAACACAAAGCCCTTAGCCCTTAGTAGGGCTAAAATGCGGATGGGGGTGAAACAGGATGTGTGGGGGAGGGGCCAAAACACTTTCCCAAACGAGGGACGAGCCTGGAAGAGGGGAGGAGCACCCGACCCCCACCCAGCTCCTGCGATCCTCTTCAAAGCCCAGAGCACTCACACAGGGTCGCCGCCGTGAAAAGAAGGAGAAGATGCCTCTGCCCGGGCCGCTTCATCATCCTGATCCCGATCCCGATCCCGATCCCAATTCCAATCCCTATCCGATCTCCCGATCGGCGCCGCTGCCCAAGCTGCCCGAAGCCTAAGAGTAGCCTCCTCCACGACCGCCGCACCCAGACTGAACCGCAGCCACCAGGTGGGATCCCGCCCCCCACTTCCCCCCCACTCCCGATTGGCTGGCGCTCCGCCCCGATATAGTTTGATTGGGAGAGAGAGCTGCCTCGGCTCCTGAGTGACTCACCGTAGCCAGGTGCAACCCCACCTCTCACCTAACTCCGGCTAGGATTGGCATAATTCCAAGACCGAAACTTTTCTGATTGGTTTAGGCAAACGTCAGTCCTCCGGATTAACTCGGAGTCTTCTCCAGGTGAGGGCCAATGTGATTGGATAGTATCCTTGTTGGGGGTGAACCGTTGAACGAATGGCTGGGGTATGGGGAGAGGCGGAGTGAGGTAACGTTTCAGGTAAGGAGGGTGAGGAGGAGCCCCAAGTCTGGGAACGCTGTATCTTAAGTTCCTTGAATACCAGGCACCTCCTAGGTACTGTGCGAGATACCTGGACCGTGAGAAGGCTGTTTCCATAACAGATAACTGGGGCATTCTACATTCAAAGCAGTTACTTTATTATTAGTGATACATTATATCGTTAAATCTTGCTACATTTAAGGTAGTTACTTTATTGTTAATGCTACATTATGTCGTTAAATCTTGCTACATTCAAAGCAGTTACTTTATTCATGGCTGGCTAATCCTATTATATTCCTCACCTGGGTTCTTCCAGACCTCTCTCTTCAAAATTCACCTTTGCCCTTTGCTCTCGGCAGTTTTCATCTACCTTGCTTCTCTAGTTCTGTTAACTCCCTTTCTCCCCTCCTCATCTCTCCCTGACTCATCCTACATCCCTGAAGTAGGATCTTACGCAATCACTTCTACTTTCTGAGCCTTCCTTTCCTCATCTATAAAAAAGGAAGTTCGGCTAGATGATCTCTTAAATCCACTTTCAACTCTGTGTTACTTAATGTTTCATCTTTCTCTCTCAAAGGAAAAGGGTGATTTTCCTTCTTGCTATTACCGACGCAAACCAAAACATTCTTCACATTCTCTCCTGTTTCCTGACCTTCCTTTAAAGTTATATTCATAGGATTTAAGTTTAGAGCTGAAAGGAACCTGGAAGTCATTTAGTCTCACCTCATTTTATAAATGAGAAATCTAAGTGACTTTCCCTTTAGAGAATTTGTTCAATTTTTTATTTCAGTGTTTAATAAAATGTTTGTTGATTCAGTAATTTCCCAGAGTCACAAAAGTAGTGACAGAAGTAGGATTTGAATCCAGGTTGTCTAAATACAACTACAACACTCTTTATAATACATTTGCTTTTGAAAAGGAAGACTATTAGGGACAGCTAGACTGAGCAGTGGAGAGAGCCCTGGAATAGGTTACTTCAAAGTTATTAGCTGGGCAAATTATTTAACCCCAATTGCCCCACCAAAAAAAAAAAAAAAAAATAGAAGACAGGTTGAAGAGAATACCCATTTCTTTCAAAGAGTCATGAAAATGGGGACATTTAACCTTCTACTATTTAAATATTGTGATACCTCTCACATATTATTAGGGAAGGGGAACTACTATATTCATTTTTTTTTTAAATGATCAGAGTACACAAACTATAGACTACTGACTTGATTTTGATTCCTTGGAAAAATCTAAATCATATGTAAAAAGAAATAATTAACAAACAAACAATTAGAAAGGGAAGTGGTGATGACAAAGAGTCTGGCTTCCAAAAGAATAGGTTATACCATACTAATTTCATTTCCTTTTTTTTTTTTTTTGTAGAATTGTTAAACTAGTAGATAATGGGAATGCTGTAGATATAATTTACCCAGATTTTAGTAAAGCTTTTGATAAAGTATCATATAGTAATCTTTTTTCTTTTTTGAAAAAAAAAATTTTAATTGATTTTTTTGATTGTTTTTTGCATTATAAGTTTGCTACAGCATCTCTTACACTCTTGCTCCACCTCCTACCTAGAGATCCTTCCCATTTAACAAATAGTATTTTTAAGACAAAAAAGAAAAGAAAAAAAGAGGGAGGAAAATCAGCACAATCAATCAATACATTGAAAAAGTTCAAAAATGTGCAAAGCGAAGCACTTATGGATTTCCCATATCCATCAAACCAAAGTAAACTGGGAGAGTCCTCTCATATCTCTTTTTTCAAGTCATGTTTGATCTTTATACTTTTGAAAATTTGTTTTTAATTATTTTGTGGGTGGTTGTTAGTTCTACTTACTTTGTTGTAGTCACCGAGTGTCTTATCTCTTGAATCTACTTACTTTTCAACATTTGTACATGTAGATCGGTCCATGCCTCTCTGTATTTGTGATATTTATCACTTATAACAGCATACACTCACATTCCACAATTTGTTTAGCCATTCCTCAAGTGATGGATACCTATTTTTCTATTACAAAAAGTGCTGCTATATAATATTTAGTACATATGAGGACATTTGTGATCTTTTTGTTATCAATAACTTCCTTGGGTTGAAAGAGAACTATATTTTGATCACTTTATTTACATAATTCCAAATTGCTTTCTAAAATGTTTGTACTGATTCATAGCTCCACCAACAATGCATCAGTGTGCTTATTATATTACAATCCCTCCAACATTAGTTATTGCCTTTTTTGGGTCATCTTTGCCAAATTGCAGGGTGCAGGCTAAAAATTTAAAGAATTCTTTTGATTGGATTTTCTTTTATTATGAGTGATTTAGAGACTTTTTTCATATGGTTTTTAATGCTTAGCAATTCTTTTGAGAACTTTTTGTTCATATCCTTTAACCATTTATCCATTGGGGAATATTTGTTAATTTCTTATATATCTTGAATATCAGATTCTTATCAGTGAAATTTGATACAAAAATATTTTCCCATTTGAAAGTTTCCCTGATTATTCTGGATTCATTAGTTTAGTGTGTGCAGAAAATTTTCAGTTTCATATAATAAAAATTATCTATTTCATCTGTTCTAATTGCCTTTGACCTTTGTTTAAGAATATATCTCCTACACATAGATGTGAGAGGTATACAATGTTCTAATTTTTTTTTTTTATTGCAGATCTTTAATATTAAAGGTGTGTGTTTGTTTAGAATGTATTGTGGAATGTGGTGTAAGGTGTTGATCTATGCCTGATTTCTGCCAGTCTTTCTTCTAGTTATATAATGTTACAATGGAAGATATAGAGAGAAATGGACTAGAAAATATTATAGAGACATTCAGAACTACTTTGAAGGCTAGACTCAGACATTAATTCTTTAATGTCAAAGTGGCAAGATAATTTCGCTGGAATACTCTAATGATCTGTCCTTGGCCATATGGAGTTTAATATTTTTTCATTAATGATTTGAACAAAAGCATAGATGATACATACTTATCAAATTTGCAGATGACCAGAAGCTTGGATAAAAAGAAAATACACTGGGTGATAGAGTCAAAATCTAAAAGGATCTTTACAGGAGGAGAAAAAAATAGAATTTCAGGCATGGGAGACAGTGAGTGAAAATGCAATGTATGTCAAGATAGCAAGAAGTAGAGTTGAATTTTACCCTACAGATACTCCAAACACATCTAGAAAATGAGCCAGAAACACAAAGTTTTGCAAGCGTCAATGTTGAAAAATTATCCATGCATATGTTTTGAAAATAAAAGCTTTAATTAAAAAAAAAAGAAAAAGAAAAAAAATTTCTATAATCAGATCAAGTGGTCAGTAGAAGACATGAGTACAATGCAAGTATGTAAGATCTTGCTGTTTTCAGTCTGGATTTGTCATCATTCCTTATCCCAAACATTATTATAACTTATTAAATAAATAAGTTAGGCTTGTCATCTGCCTATTAATATTTTTATTATAGCTTTTTATTGACAAAACATATGCATGGGTAATTTTTCAACACTGACCCTTGAAAAACTTCTGTTCCAACTTGTCCCTTCCTTTCCTCCAACCCCTCCCCAGATGGCAGATAGTCCCATATATGTTAAATATGTTAAAGTATTTGTTAAATACAATATTTGTATACATATTTATACAGTTGTCTTGCTACACAAGAAAAATTGAATTTAGAAATAAGGTAAAAATAACCTGGGAAGAAAAACAAAAATACAAGCAAACAACAGAAAGAGTGTAAATGCTATGCTGTGGTCCACACTCATTTCCCAATGTTCTTTCACTGGCTGTAGCTGGTTCTGTTCATTACTAATCACTTGGAACTGATTTGGATCTTCTCATTGTTGAAGAGAGTCACGTCCATTAGAATTGATCCTCATATAGTATTTTTGTTGAAGTGTATAATGATCTCCGGATTCTTCTCATTTCACCCAGCATCAGTTCATGTAAGTCTCTCCAGGCCTTTCTGAAATCATCCTGCTGGTCATTTCTTACAGAACAATAATATTCCATAACATTCATATGGCACAATTTAATCAACCATTCTCCAATTGCTGGGCATTCATTCAATTTCCATTTTCTAGCCACTACAAAAAGGGCCGCCACAAACATTTTTGCACATACAGGTCTCTTTCCCTTCTTTAAGATCTCTTGGAAATATAAGCCCATGCCTACTAATATTTACATAATCATGAACAAGATTAAACTCCTAATATAGCTCATCCTTTATGAGTGATATAGGAATAATTAGATAAAAGTAAAAGAAGTTTGTAGAACAAAGAGGCAAACACAATGTTATACCATTATCCCATGGATTAACACTAGGGTACATCTAAACTACTATAATAAAATGCATGGGTGTGAGATCTGAGCTATTTTGCTTAGAATTATAGTCCTTTCTCTATCCTAAATAACTTAGTAAATAAGGATTTGGCCTCATCTGCCTGTTCTGAAATATATGTTTCTGTATAAAATAAAATCCTTAATATTTCAAAATGATGTAGGAATCGTTGGACATCCATGTAACTGTTTATGGAAACAAGTTATTATTTGATGAACTATTAAACTATATCAGAAACATTTTCAGTTTGATTTGAAGAAAAAGATTTTAGTGCAATCACTTTTGTTAGAGGGAAGTTATTTATGAAATATTTTGAGTTATATCAATGGAAAATTCAACTTTATTCTAATTTATTACTAATGTAGAAATAACATTTGTAAAGCATGTCCTATGATACAAACATGTTTTGCAAGCATTGATATATACTGTTTTAAAATTTTAAAAAGTACCATATCAACATTTAGACATAAAAGGATGATAACTATAAGCAAATTATGAAGAACAAGGAATAGTTTACCTGTCAGATCCTTGAAGAAAAGAGAAGTTTATGACCAAACTAGAAATAGAGAACATTATGAAATGCAAAATGGATAATTTTGATTATATTAAATTTTTAAAAGTTTTGCATAAAGCAATACAGCCAAGATTAGAAAGGGAAGCAGAAAACTGTGAAACAATTTTTACAGCAAATGTTTATGCTAAAAGCTTCATTTCTAAAGTATGTAAAGAATTGAGTCAAATTTATAAGAATACATATCATTCCCCAATTGACAAATGGTTAAAAGATATGAACAGTTTTCAGATGAAGAACCATCTAAAGTCATATGAAAAAAATGCTCTAAATCACAATTGATTAAAAATGTATATTAAAACACCTCAGAAACATCACTTCATACCTCTCAAATTAGCTAAGGTAACAGGAAAAAGTAATGGTAAATATTGGAGGGGATATAGAAAATCTGGGACACTAACACATTGTTGGTGGAGTTGTAAACCTTTCCAACCATTCTGGACAGCCATATGGAACTATGCTCAAATGGCTACCAAACTGTGCACCCTTTAATCTATCAATGCCATGACTGAGTCTGTATCCCAAAGAGATCATAAAGGAGGGAAAAGGATGCATATGTGCAAAAAATTTTTGTAGTGGCAGAGAACTGGAAAATGAGTGGATGCCTATCAGTTGGGGGATGGCTGAATAAGTTATAGTTCTACTAAAATTACGAACAAGCTGATTTGGTTTTATTTTTTGTTTTTTTTTAATTAAAGCTGTTTATTTTCAAAACACATGCATAGATAAGTTTCAGCATTTACCTTTTTTTTATTATTTTTTTCAACATTCATCTTTGCAAAATCTCATGTTCCAAATTTTTTTTCCTTCCTCTTACCCCCTCCTTTAAATAGCAAATAATCCAATATGTGCAATGCTTCAGATCAAAAAGGGAAAAAAATGAGAAAGAACAAAATGTAAGCAAACAATAATAAAAAAGGTGAAAATACTATAATGACATCCACACTCAGTCCCCATAGTCCTCTCTACATGCAAATGTTTCTCTTCATCATAAAATCACTGGAACTGGCTTAAATCATCTGGCTGTTGAAAAGAACCATATCCATCTGAATTGATCATTATATAATTTTGCTGTTGCTGTATACAATGTTCTCCTGGTTCTACTCACTTCATTTAACATCAGTTCATATGTCTCTCCAGATCTCTCTGAAATCATTCTGCTGATCATTTCTTTTAAAACAATAATATTCCATTGCTCTGTAAGAAATGACCAGCAGTTGAAAAAATGAATAAAAAAAAAAAAAAAAAAGAAAAAAAGAAATGACCAGCAGGAGGAATACAGAGAGGCTTGGAGAGACTTACATCAACTGATGCTGAGTGAAATGAATAGAACCAGAAGATCGCTGTACACTTCAATGTTGTATGAAGATGTATTCTGATGGAAGTGGATATCTTCAACATAAAGAAGATCCAACTCACTTCCAGTTGATCAATGATGGACAGAAATAACTACACCCAGAGAAGGAACACTGGGAAGTGAATGTAAATTGTTAGCACTACTGTCTATCTACCCAGGTTACTTACAACAAGAAAATGGTATTTACACACATATATTGTATCGAGGTTATATTGTAACACATGTAAAATTTATGGGATTGCCTGTCATCGGGGGGAGGGAGTAGAGGGAAGGGGAGATAATTTGGAAAAAATGAATACAAGGGATAATGTTATTTAAAAAAAATTGCTCATGCATATATACTGTGGAAAAAAATTCTAAAAAAAAAAACAAAACAAAACAATAATATTCCATAACATTCATATACCATAATTTATTCAGCCTTTCTCCAACTGATGAGCATCTATTCACTTTCCAGTTTCTTGTCACTACAAAAGGGTTGCTGCAAACACTTTTGCACACATAGATCCTTTTCCCTTTCTTATGATCTCTTTCGGATATAGGCTTAGTAGAGATACTACTGGATGAACAGGTTGATTTTAGAAAAGTCTGGAAAGATATACATGAACTGATGCTGAGTGAAGCAAGTAGAATCAGGAAAATATTATACAAAGTAACAGCAATATTATGTGATGATCAACTATGATAGACTTAGCTCTTCTCAGCATTTGGGTGATATAAGAGAATTCCAATAGACTTGGAATGTAAAATGCCATCCACATTCAGAGACTGAATGTGGCTCAAGATATAATATTTTTATCTTTTTTTCTTCTGTTTTTTTCTTTCCCATAGTTTTTCTCTTTTGTTCTAATTTTTCTCTCCCAACATGACACATATGGAAATATATGTGTGTTTGTGTGTGTGTGTGTGTGTGTGTGTGTGTGTGTGTAAAAAGAATGTACATGTATAACCTAAAAGAAAAACTTAAAAGAAAAGAAAATGTATCAGACTAAGTCATGATTAGGAAATCCAAGGGAAAATCAAAGTAATTTTTTCAGCCCAGGTTAGCATAGCTTGAGGCAAAAGTGAAGTCTACTGATACTGGGGAGATGGTCTCTAAGAATGATGTTAAGTTGTGTACTGAGCAATTCTGTGACTCTGATTCCAGGAAGAAAGAGGGGTGTCAGTTTTAGGTCTCAACCCAATCCGAAATCTACAGAGAAATTATTAAAGCAGGAATCTAAGAACAAAGGGGAACCAATTGTGCTGTCACTCTGAATCAGCAGAGTTTTCCAGATGCCTCATGGTAACTGAGGCCCGTAGCAGTCTACTAGAACTTCAGTGAGGGCCAACTTCACAAGTATATTGATCTGACCCAACTTAAATCAGGAATTTGAAAAGCTAAGGTATGATGACTGTTCAGGATGAGTCCTTTTGGGGAGTACTCAAAGCTTACAGGTCCCCAGCATGAGATATCCCAGAGATCCCGGAATAACATAATACTCAATACCCCAAAAAGACAGCAGTAGAAATCCAGAAGACAAGAGGTCAGTGCAGACATTCCCTCTAGAATTTTTCTGAGCCTATCCCTAACATAAAACCCAAAGTCTGGAAATAGGCTACACAAATAAGCAAACCAAATTAAAATCCCAACATAAAAAACTATTGGGTTCTTAGGACACAAATTCAGGAAGAATATCTCCAAAAATTGTATGAGCAAAGCATTAAAGAAAAACATAGCTCAGGCACAAGTTCAACTAGAATTCATGGAAGAGATTTTAAGCAATTTTAAAGAGGTTTTTTTAAAAAGCTTTTTTTCAAAATATATGCATGGATAATTCTGCAACATTAGCCCTTGCCAAACCTTGTGTTCCAATTTTCCCTTACTTCCCTTACCCCCTTCCCTAGATGGCAAGTAGTCCAATATATGTTAAACATGGTAGAAATATATGTTAAATCCAATATATGCATACATATTTTTTAATTATAGCTTTTTATTTACAAGATATATGCATGGGTAATTTTTTAGCATTGACCCTTGCAAAACCTTCTGTTCCAACTTTTCCCCTCCTTCCCCTCCACCTCCTCCCCTAGATGGCAAGTAGACCCATACATGTTAAATATGTTAAAGTATATATTTATACAATTATTTTGCTGCACAAGGAAAATCAAATCAGACTGAGAATAAAATGAGAAAGAAAATAAAATAAGAGCAAACAACAAAAAAGAGTAAAAATATGCTATGTTGTGAACCATATCATTTCCTTCCCATAGTCCTTTCTCTGGGTGTAGATGGCTCTCTTCATCACAAAATCATTAGAACTGGTCTGAATCATCGCATTGTTGAAGAGAGCCCCATCTAGCAAAACTGATCTGCACATAATCATCTTGTTGCCATGTACAATGATCTCCTGGTTCTGCTCATTTCACTTACCATTAGTTCATATTAAGTCTCTCCAAGCCTCTCTGTATTCATCCTGTTGGTCATTTCTTGCAGAACAATAATCTTCCATAACATTCATATATTATAACTTATTCAGTCATTCTGCAACTTATGGGCATCCATTCAGTTTCCAGTTGCTTGCCACTACAAAAAGGACTGACGCACAAACATTTTTGCACATGTGGGTCCCTTTCCCTCCTTTAAGATCTCTCTGGGATATAATCCTAGTAGAAACACTGCTGTATCAAAGGGTATGTACAGTTTGATAACTTAGAGTTTTGTTTTTTTAAATTTGTATAAATGAAATGAGATTACTAATGGAGGAAAAACTGGAAAGAAAAAATAAGGACTATGCAAGAAAGAATTGAAAAAGAAATTTACTTGGAAAAAGAAGTATTTTAAAGCCTTACCCAAACATCAAATTCCCTAAAAATTAGAATAGATCTTATAGAAGTCAATGATTCCATAAAGCAACAATAAATTTTAAAACAAAGTCAAAAGACTGAAAAAAAAGAAGAAAATATAAGGTATCTTGTAGCAAAAGTAACCAACATGGAAAACAGATCATTGGATCATAAGAATCATTGGACTGAAGTCATGAACAAAAAAGACTAGATGTTATTTCTCAAGATATCATAGAAGAAAACTGCTCAGAATCCTTGGAATCAGAGAGTAAAGTAAGAAATGGAATCTATTGCTCACCTCTTGAATCCAAAATAACTCCCAAGAACATTATAGCCAAAATCCAGCCCAGGTCATAGAAAAAAATGCTTCAAACCCCAGAAAAAAAGAAATTTGGGTATCAAGGAACTTCAGTCAGAATAACATGTTTTAGCATCTATCAATAAAGGAAAAGGGAGCTGGAGAAAGTATAAATATAGGAGGCAAGAGAAATAAAGCATCAGAAAACAATGATAAGGAACTGACTGAAGACAATACATGTATCCTTTTAGAACTCTTATCATCTGGATCTTAGTGGAATATAAATAGAAAGAGGGCCTGGAAAGGAAATGTCTCTATTTTATTTTGATTATCTTAAAGGAAGAATGAAAAGAAGAAAGAAAAGAATTCACTTGGAAGAAAAAAAAGGGAGAGAAAGGAAAGAAGAGGTTATCTTATGTAAACAGGGTATACAAATAGAAGTTTATTAACAACAACAACAACAAAAAAAAAAAAATTGGGTTCCGCACCAGCTGATAATTCAACTTCATGAACTTGTCAAAGTAGGGAAAATGGGAATAAGCATTTATATAACTAAACACTTTCATAAATGTTATCTCTTTGATCCTTTCAACAACATTGTGAGTTAGTTGCTATTAACATCTTTTTTTTTTTTTTTTTTGCAATTTAGAAAACTGAGACAAAAAGCAGTGTGACTTGTCCAAGATCATATACCTAGTAAATGTCTATGGAGAGGATTTTAATTTGAATCTTTTGTATTGCAGACTGGCCCCCCATCTGCTGGGCCACTTAGCTGCCCTAAACAATACATACAATAACAATATTATACAGATGATTTTGAAAGACTTGGGAAGTCTGACAAATGCAATGACTAACCATGATTCCAGAGAACTCATGAAGAAACATGCTAACTACTTCATGGTAGAGAAGTGATATTCTCAGAGTACTGATTAAGACTTTTTTTTTGGATATGACCAATACAGGAATGGCACAATGGATAGCAAGGTGACTCTAGATTAAAAAAGATATAAATTTGTGGGGGGTTTTTTTAAATAAAGCTTTTTATTTTCAAAACATATGCATGGATAATTTTTCACCATTGACCCTTGCATAGCCTTGTGTTTCAGATTTTCTCCTCCATTCCCCCACCCCCTCTTCTAGAAGGCAAATAATCCAATATATGTTATACATGTTAAATCTAATATATTAAAACATATACAATTCTCTTGCTGCACAAGAAAAATCAGATCAAAAAGGAAAGTAAATGAATAAGAAAACAAAATACAAGTGAACAACAACAAAAAGAATGAGAATGTTATGTTGTGATTCACACTCAGTTTCCACAGTCCTTTCTCTAGGTATAGATGGCTCCCTTCATCACAAAATCATTACAACTGTATCAGTCATCTCATTGTTGGAAAGAATCACGTTCATCAGAATTAATTATCACATAATATTGTTGTCATGTATAATGATCTCCTGGTTCTGCTCATTTCACTCAGCATCAGTTCATGTAAGTCTTTCCAGGCCTTTCTGAAATCATCCTGCTGGTCATTTCTTATAGAACAATAATATTCCATAACAGTCATATACCATCACTTAATGGGCATCCGCTCACTTTCCAGTTTAGAAGATACAAATTTGAACACAATCTCAGATACAAACTAGATTTGTGACTGTTTGTTAGATACTTTCTGTCAGCTTCAATTTCTTCATTTGTAAAGTGGGGATGATAATAGTAGCATCTACACCCTAGGGTTATTATAAGAATCAAATGAGATAATATTTAAAAACCACTTTGCACACCTTAAAGAACTTTATATGCCAGTTTTTGTAACAGGTCTTTTTTTTTTCTTTCTTTCTATCTCAATAAGAGGGGAATGTGAAGTCAGGAAGCAAAAAAGGCTTTTTTTTTTTTTTTAATTAAAAAATATATCATTTAATTTTTTAAAAAGGATCTTGACAAACTAAAATGAATCTACTAAGATAAAATTCCATAGGGACGAATATAAACACTTGTACTTAGGCACAAAGAAATCAGCTTTGAAGTACAAGACAGGATGCATGAATACACAGCTCATCTGAAAAAGATTTGGGAAATTTCCGGGATTGCAAGATCAATGAGTCAGTAGTGTCATAAGGCAGCAAAAAAAGCTCAAGAAATCTTGTGCTGTATTAAATGGAGCTTAATTTTGCCCATCTTGGATGTCACCTGGAATACTAAACACAATTCTAGTTTTCATGGTTTAGGAAGAACATTTTAAAATAACAATCCCAAGTATTTATATAGTGTTTTAAAGTTTGCAAAGCACTTTATATAATGTCATTTCATCCTCTCACCCTGCAGGAATGGAGGGTGGCAAGGGAGGTAGCAAATGATTCTTGTATCTTAGTCTTTCTCTAATGGCTCTTTCTGGTTGTAAACACATTCAGGTCTCCCTGGAGTACATTAATTGTAGTGAAAAGAATGTTGGATCTTGAGTCAGATAACTTGGGTACAAATTCTAGTTCTGCTACATTTATTTGTATGACCTTGATCAAATCAAAATAAATTTCTTAATCTGTAAAATGAGTTAGATTAGATTATCTCCAAGGTCCTTTTCAGCTCTGTCATACTATGAGCTTTTCACTAAATTTTTACTATCTCAATCTCTATTTCTCTCTGTGTGACTTTCTGTCTCTTTGTCTCTGTTCCTGTGCCTCTGTGTGTGTCTCTCTCTCTCAAACCCCACCACCATCCTCCCTTCCCAGCCAAAATTCTTAAAATAATAGTTAAATCAGATTGCCTCCTCCTTCTCTTGTATCCCTCCACCCACTGGCTCTTTTAAATCTGGCTTCCATCCCACCACTCCTTTAAAATTGTTATCTCCAAGGTCACTGAGAACAACCTTATCAACAAATCCAAATGCCTTTTATGCCTTCTCAACTCCCTTGAGGGCTTTAAATAATTTTATCCTTAACTGCCCCCTCCTTGTAGATATTATCCTATATTTTTGGCTTCCATGATTTGTACTTCGTTCCCCTCATAGCTGTGATCTAAATCTCTGAACTTCACAGCAAGGATTTAGCTGCCTTCTTACCCTGGAACTTCTCTAGTACCTGGGGTCTTCTCATTCTGGACCATCTTCCTGCCATTCAGACCTCTTTCATTGGTAAGTTATTTACAACTACTTCCATTTTGGGAAGGGCTCAGGCTGGTCATTCTTTTTTTTTTTTTTTCCCTCTCTCTCTTTAATAGTAATTTATTTTCACAATATATGCAACAATAGTTTTCAATATTCATCTTTGCAAAATCTTTTGTGTTCCAAATTTTTCTCCCTCTCTTCTCTCCTTCCTCTTCTTTAAAACACCAAGCAATCTGATACTGGTTAAACACGTGCAATTCTTCTAAATATAGTTTCATATTCATCATGCTGCACAAGAAAAATCAGATCAAAAGAGAAAAAAAAAAAAAACAAGCAAACAAACATCAACAAAAAAGGTGAAAATACTATGCTTTGATCCACATTCAGACTCCATAGTTCTCTCTCTGGATGTGGATGGCATTTTCCATCTCAAGTCTATTAGAATTGGCTTGAGTCACCTCATTGTTGAAAAGAACCAAATCCATCACAATTGGCCATCACATAATCTTGTTACTGTATAATGTTCTCTTGGGTCTACTCACTTCACTCAGCATCAGTTCATAGGAGTCTCCAGATTTTTCTGAAATCAACCTGCTCATCATTTCTTATAGAATGTTAATATTCCATTATATTTCTATACCATAACTTATTCAGCCAATCTTCATCTGAGGGGCATCCACTCAGTTTCCAGTTCTTTGCCACTACAAAAAGAGCTGCCACAAATATTTTTGTACATGTGGGTCCTCTTCACTCTTTTGTGATCTCTTTATGATATAGACCCAATAGAGATACTGCTGGATTAAAGAGTATGCAGTTTTATAGCCGTTGGACATAGTTCCAAATTGTTCTCCACAATGGTTGAACCATTTTACAACTCTATCAACAATGCATTAGTGTCTCAGTTTTCCCACATCCCCTCCAACATTTACCATATCTCCTGTCATTTCAGCAAATGGGAGAGATGAGAAGTGATACCTGAGTTGTCTTAATTTGCATTTCTAAACCAATAATGATTTAAAACATTTTTTTTCATGTGACTAGAAATGGATTTAATTTCTTCATCTGAAAATTGTGCATATCCTTTGACCATTTATCAATTGGGGACTAGCCTGGATTCTTATAAATGTGAATCAATTCTCTATTTTAGAAATGAAGCTTTTATTAGAAACACTGGCTGTAAAAATTATTTCCTAGATTTCTGCTTCCCTTCTAATCTTGGCTTCATTGGTTTTATTTGTGCAAAAACTTTAAAAAAAATTTTTTTTTATTATAGATTTTTATTTACAAGATACACGCATGGATAATTTTTCAGCATTGACTATTGGAAAATCTTTTGTTCCAACTTTTCCCCTCCTTCCCCCCACCCCTTCCTGATGGCAGGTTGATCAATACATGTTAATTATGTTAAAAGTTAAATACAATATATATATATATGTGTGTGTGTGTGTGTGTCCATACAGTTATTTTGCTGCACAAGAAGAATTGGACTTTGAAATAGTGTACAATTAGCCTGTGAAGGAAATCAGAAATGTAGGCAGACAAAAATAGAGGGATTGGGAATTCTATGTAGTGGTTCATCGTCATCTCCCAGAGTTCTTTCGCTGGGTGTAGCTGGTTCAGTTCATTACTGCTCTATTGGAACTGATTTGGTTCATCTCATTGTTGAAGAGGGCCACGTCCATCAGAATTGATCATCATATAGTATTGTTGTTGAAGTATATAATGATCTCCTGGTCCTGCTCATTTCACTCAGCATCAGTTCATGTAAGTCTCTCCAGGCCTTTCTGAAATCATCCTGTTGGTCATTTCTTATAGAACAGTTATATTCCATAATATTCACATACCACAATTTATTCAGCCATTCTCCAGTTGTGTGCAAAAACTTTTAAATTTGATGTAACATTATCTATTTTGCATTTTATAATGTTTTCTAGTTCTTTGTAACCTAGTTATTCTTCAATCACTACTGGCAGTGCTTCTTAAGCTTTGAATTTCTCCAGTTTAGCATCTCAAAAAGTAAATTCTTCTCCTTCCTCTTCAGCTCTCTTAGGGGCAGGAACTGATTTTGTTTGTTTGTATTTGTATCCCCAGCACTTAGATTGATACTTAGTAAATGCTTATTATCTATAGGTACTTTCCTTCCTGAACTGTTTTTTTTTTTTTTTTTAATTGGAATCTGATTCTGCCATCCTTGTTTGGAGCAATTGGTGTGCTTTTGATGTGAACTACCTGAGCTCCTGTGTTGATCTCCACCTCTGGATTTCTAAAGAGTCAAAGCAGGGGGTCTTTTGGGGCCCTCTGTGATGTCTCAAAACAAGATGCTGGAGACCTTAAAGCCCAAAGTCCTGAGGTTTCCCAATCTGAATCTTGACATACATGCTCTAGTTGCTGCTCCTTTCCAGCAGTTTGTAAGGTTCCAGCTGTAAGTTTCTGACCACTCAGGATCTTTCTGAGGGAACCCCGTACTCTTATTATCTCCAGAAAAGTAGCTTATAAGCTACACATACATCTGCCCCATTTCTGGTTTTGCTAGTAGGTTCCTAGCTTACTTGGTAGTGGTCCTTTTACTGGCATAGTGCCCTTTCCTGTTCCTTATAGGCTTCTGGCTGATGTGTCAAAAATGTTATTTACCGTATTTTCTCACTGTATTTCTTGGTTATTACTTTTGAAGTAATTTTCACGTTTTTGTTGGAGTAGTTATGTAGAAGCCAAGCTATCTGCCTTGGTCTAGGCAACCATTTTGCCAGAATTACTTGTAAATTTATCTTAATGATCCTAAATAATATCAAATAGATAAAAATCTATCTAATACAATATTCTTTGTACAACAGCAACAAGAACAAGAGCTGTGAGCCATGCAATGTTCCAATCTCCAAGGTTTTGAAAATGAGAATTATCTAGAAGGCAATAGAGAGACACTTCCAGGTCAGGAAGGCCTATCAGCAGAGAGAAGCAAAGGGAAGGGAACAGACTGATGGGCAGACAAAACACTGACATGATTTTCATTGAAAAAATAGATGGGAACTCAGTCCAAATTCCTGTGCTCCTTTGAAACTGGAGCTCCCTATTCCTAGAATCCACCATATCTCACTAAAGATATCTCCCACAGATTGCCTGTTATCTAGGGGAGGGAGTAGAGGGAGGGAGGGGAGAATTTGGAAAAATGAATACAAGGGATAATGTTGTAAAAAAAAAAAATACTCATCCATATGTACTGTCAAAAAAATCATAATTATAAAATTAATAAAAAAAAAAAAGTTATCTCCCACATATACTAGAATGTCTCTAGGGGGAGGGACCAGCAATCAGGATTATATGACTTGCCTAGGGTCACTCAACTAGTGTTAAAATGGATTTGACTCCAAAGCTGGTGCTTTATTCATTGCATCATCTAGCTGCCCACACTAGGATGTCTTTTAAGAATTGTCTATCTTGTTTGTGGCAGCCCTTTTTGTAATGGCTAGAAACTAGAAACTGAGTGGATTCCTGTCTTTGGAGAATGGCTGAATAAATTATGATATATGGATGTTATGGAATATTATTGTTCTGTAAGAAATGACCAACAGGAGGATTTCAGAGAGGCTTGGAGAGACTTACATGAACTGATGCTGAGTGAAATAAGCAGGATCAGGAGATCATTGTACCTGGCAACAAGACTATACAACAATCAATTCTGATGGATGTGGCTCTCTTTAACAACGAGATGATTCAAACCAGTTCCAATTGTTCAGTGATGAAGAGAGCTATCTACACCCAGAGAGAGGACCATAGGAACTGAATGTGAACCACAATATAGCATTCTCACTCTCTCTGTTATTGTTTGCTTGCATTTTGTTTCCTTCTCAGTTTTTTTTTCCCTAGATCCGATTTTTCTTGTGCAGCAAGATAACTAGGAATATTATACATATATTGGATGTAACATATATTTTAACATATTTAACATGTATTGGACTAACTGCCATCTAGGGGAGGGAGTTGGAAGAAGGGAAAAATTTGGAACACAAGGTTTTGCAAGAGTTAATGTTGAAAAATGAAAAACATGTATATGTTTTATAAATAAAAAGCTTTAATTAAAAAAAAAAAAAAAGAGTTGCCTATCTAAGAGAGTCATCTACATCCAGAAAGAGGACTTTCAGAATTTAATGTGAATCACAACATAGTTTTTTCACCTTTTTTTTTTTTTTTCATTTTTTCCTTTTTGATCTGGTTTTTCTTGTGCAGCCTGACAAATATGGAAATGATATATGAAATATATAGAAGAATTGTACATGTTTAATATATATAGAATTACTTGCTGTCTAAGGGGGGTGGGGGGAAGGAAGGAGAAAAATTTGCAACACAAAAGCTTTACAGAAATAAATGTTGGAAAGTATCTTTACATGTATTTTGAAAATAAAAAGCTATTTTAAAAAAGAGTTGTCTATCTCCATCCTTAGTCTCTTGGGTATTATCAGAATATCTCTGAAATTTGAGACTTAATTGGGGAGGTAAATGTTCAAGAAACCCATTGAAGAATCTGGAGTTCCATAAAGGAATTATTGTTCCCTAACCCATCCCCATCCTTAACCTCTGGAAAGTTGGAGGAGTGATGGTAACCCCTCAGGTCTCCTGTCTCTGGAAAATCTTCCTCCCTTATAGCCCCATTTATGGGGAGGGAGGGGGAATGGAGTTATTTTGACCATAGGCCCCTTGTTTTCTATCATGAAGAAAAAGTCTCTCCAGTTTGGAGAGACTAAATCTGTGGTTATAGGGGGTGACTTGAAATTTTAAAAATGTATTTTTTCATATACTTGGATCTGGAATGATTCCTCTTTACTCAAACAGCTGAGGTAAGAGCTTTTTTGGCTAGCTAATGATTTTTGTATGCATATTCTCTTGGCTCAGCAAATAATTAAAAGGCAGTAATCAGACCACAAACAGTCATAGTTCCACCTCATCAGATACTTCCAGAAGCAAGCTTAATTAATATTTCCTTCAGTCTCCTGCACATGCTCCGAGGATTGGATCCTCAATGGCCAGTCTCCAAATACATAAGCATATAATTATTTACATATCTCCCTCATCAGAATGTGAGCAACAGGCAGGGGCCATTTTTAAATCTTCTTTGAATTACTGTTGGCAGGTAGTACAGTACCTGGCATGTAGTAAGTGCTTAATTGGAAAACAGAGCCAAGATGGAGTAAAGGCAGGGACTCGACTTAGCTCTTGCCCACACCCCTCCAAATAATGACTCAAAGCAAATTTTAGAACATTGGAACCCACAAAAAGAAAAATGAAACAAATTTTCTGTTATAGAACACTTAGAAGGTCAGCAGGAAAGTTCTGTTGCACTAGGGTGGGAGCACAGCACAGCCACGGCTCCAAGAGCAGGTATTGGGGCCTTTGAATTAGGAGCAGCATTGGTGATTTCCAGACCTCCAAGCCCACAGACACCAAAAGCAACTTGGAAGATTAATAGGAAAGATTTGTCTTACTAAAGTGAGAGGGTCTTGGGAAACTAGAAAACCAGGGATATACTTTGGGAGCCACTGAATTGGTATGGGCAGCTATAGTAGCTTTTGGAGGTCTGGGGCAGTTGGGGAGTTGGGGGAGAGGGTTGGTCAGAAGGAGATCTCTTTCCTGGCACTGAGGTGGAAGTCCATTGCTTTGCCCATACTCGGAGCCAGGTCATCATTCTGGCTCACAGTCAAAGGTTGAGGGAGAGCACTAACCCACTAGAATTTATAGCCAAAGTGGATCGTGGTTACTCCACAATTGTAGGAGTGTTTGAGGTCACTCATGGCCCAGAGCATAGGTCAAGAGAGAAGTAAACACACTTCTTAGATCATACCTCCTTGGAAGAACTGAAAACTTAAAGGTCTCTAGAAAGACCTCTGCTTGGGACATTAAGCCCTCCACCCTGGAAACAGAGCCCTTCTTTAATAAACAGCTAAAAGCCAAGTAGGCATGGAAAATAGAGCAAACAACAGAAAAAGATTCTGCCCATAGAAAGTTACTTCTTGTTTGTCCTTTATTCTCAAAAAGAACCATGGCATCAGAATACACAAATGAAATGGATTTAAGTGAGGGAGGCTGTGCAAGATCACCTGTCTCACTTTCCCCTCTAGAGCCATCAGGATCTAGTGGCCAAATATAGATCAGGACGACTGGAAGTGGCCTTCCATGCAGTGGGAGACTTGGGCTTTTTAAGCTAAGGTCTTCAACAGGTCTCAGCCCAAAACCATTCAGTGATTTCCATGAATAGGGAGCAACTGAGGCAAGGAATGGCCTCTTTCAACCTAATCAAGGCAGAACAAAACATATACTCAGAAGACAACAAAGACAAAGCTTCTACATTCAAAACTTCCAAGAAAAATAAGAATAGGTCTCAGGTCTTGGAAGAACTCAAAAAAGACTCTGAAAATCAAGAAAGGGAAAGAAAAATTTGGAAGAGACATGAGTGATGCAAAAGGAAATAGAAAAAAAACAATGAGAAGAATGCCTTAAGAAGCAAAGTTGAGGGGCAGCTAGTGGTGCAGTGGATAGAGCAACAGTCTTGAATTCAGGAGGACCCAAGTTCAAATCTGGTCTCAGACACTTAACATTTCCTAGCTGTGTGACCCTAGGCAAGTCACTTAACCCCAGCCTCAGGAGGGGGAAAAAAAGGGAGCAAAGTTGGACAAATTGAAAAAATACAAAAAGCTCAATGAGGAAAATAATTCCTTAAAAATTAGATTTGAGCAAATGGAAGCTAATTATTTTATGAGAAATCAAGAAACAAAATACTCAAAAGAATTAGAAATAGAAAACAATGTGAAATATAGGAGAGATAATTTTTAAATTGATCTACATGAAAGCCATGATCAAAAAAAAAAAAGTCTACACATCTTTTTTTAAAAGTTTTTTATTTTCAAAACATATAGTTTTCAGCATCTCCCCTTGCAAAATCTTGTGTTCCAAATTTTTTTCCCCTCAATTCTCTCCATTCCATTCCCTACATGGCAAATAATCCAATATATGTTAAAAATGTGTAATTCCATAATTATCTTGCTGCACAAGAAAAATCAGAGCAAAAAGGAAAAAAATGATAAAACAAAATGTAAGCAAACAACAAAAAGGTTCCATGAAAATGCTATGTTGTGATCCACACAGTTCCCATAGTCCTCTTTCTGAATACAGTTGGTTCTCTCATCATAAGACTATTGAAACTGGTCTGAATAATCTCATTTTTGAAGGAGCCACGTCCAGAGTTGATCATCATATAATCTTGCCGTTGCCATGCATAATGATTACCTCGTTCTGCTCATTTCACTTAGCATTAGTTCATGTAAGTCTCTCCAGGCTTCTTGGAAATCATCCTGCTGATCGTTTCTTATAGAACAATAATATTCTATAACATTCATATACCATAATTTATTCAGTCATTCTCCAAATGATGGGCTTCCACTCATTTTCCAGTTCTTGCTACTATAAAAAAGGTGGTTACAAACATTTTGCACATGTGGATCCTTTCCCCTTTTTTATGATTTCTCTGCAACACAGGCCCAGTAGAGATACTGCTGAAACAAAGGGCATGCATAGTTTGATAGCCTTTTGGGCATAATTCCAAATTGCTTTCCAGAATGGTTGGATCAGTTCACAGCTCCACCTACATCCCCTACTATCTTTTCCTGTCATCTTTGCCAATCTGAGAGTTATGTAGTGGTACCTCAGAGTTGTCTTAATTTGCATTTTTTTAAATTAGAGCATTTTTTTCATATTACTAGAAATAGTTTTAATTTCTTCATTTGAAAATTGTTCATGTCCTTTGACCATTTATCAGTTGTATAATGGCTTGAATTCTTATCAATTTGAGTCGGTTCTCTATATATTTTAGAAATGAGGTCTTTATCAGAATCCTTAGATGTAATTTCCCCCCTAGTTTACTGCTTCCCTTCTAATTTATCTGCATCGGTTGTGTTTGTACAGAAACTTTTTAACTTAATATATCCAAAATTATCCATTTTGCCTTTCATATTGTTTTCCACAAATTCCTTCTTTCTCCATAAATCTGAGAGGTAGGCTATTCTTTGTTCTTCTAATTTAGTTATAGACAGAACTCTTTATGTCTAAATCATGACCCATTTTTTTGGGTGTGGGTCCATAGCTAGTTTATTCCATATTAATTTCCAATTTTCCCAGCAATTTTTGTCAAATAGTGAGTTCTTCTCCCAGAAGCTGAGGTCTTTGGGTTTATAAAACCCTAGATTATTACTATAATCATTGGCTTATGTCTTTTGAACCTAACCTATTCCACTAATCAACTGCTGTTTCTTAGCCAGTATCAAATGGCTTTGATGACCACTATTTTATAATATAGTTTTATATATATATACAGCTAAGCCACCTTCACTTGCATTTTTTCATGAATTTCCTTGAAATTCCTGACCTTGAGATTCCTGGAATCAGGAAGATCCATGAATTCAAATCTTAGATCAGGTACTTATTAGCTATGTGACCCTAGGCAAATCACTTGATTCTACTTGCCTCAGTTTACTAAACTATAAAATAAACCAGGGAAAGAAATGGTAAATCATTCTAGTATCTTTGCCAAGAAAGCCTCAAATGGAGTCATTGGATACAACTGAACACTAATAAGTCATTTAGTAAATGCTGTTTTCATTCTTTCACTTATTCACACCTTATTATCAAATAGCATAATATTTGTTAGGTACTTAGCACAGTACCTGGTACATCTTAGATTCTTTTTCTTTCCCTTTCCTTCCCTTTAGTCAATTTACCTAAGTCAGATTTATCTCATTGCATTAAGATTTCTAGGACGCTACCATCTATACTTAATGCATTTGTATGTACACATCTGAAGCTAGAAGTTTGATTGCTACCATTTTTCTTAGCTGTATTAGCTGCTATAAATTATTTATCTTCATTGACAGTCTTCTTTCTTGGCTGTACAATCACAATTCTGAAATTTAGATTGGAGAAATTGTGTGAGTTTTATCCCAGCCCTTCATTTTGAATATCAAGTCTTGTTAAGAATCAAGATGCAATTCCATGATTATTTGCTGAGCTGCAAACACAACAGAGAATTGGGGTGGTGGAGGCTGGAAGTATTCCAAAGAAGGGAAACAGTATGTGTAAAGACAGAAAGATAAAATGAGTGCTGAATTGGGAAAGGAAATCTGCAGCAATGGCATAGAGGGTTGATATTGAAGAGTAGTGGGAGATGTTTGAATAAAGTTAGAGCCAAATCATCTATTTGGCTTTGAATAATAGGCTAAGGAATTTAGATGTTGAGAGGCAGTGGTATAATACAGTTTTAGACATGGAACCTGGGATCAAATCCCAGCATGGACATTTACTATTAAGGGTATGACCATGTCAAGTCACTTATTCCTAATCTACCTGTTTTCTCATCTGTTAAAAAAAAAAAAAAATAGGTTACCAATGCCCATAGCATCTACCTCATACCTTTATTATGAAATTCGAATAGTATGCTTGCAAACATAAAAATGATGTACAAAATCAGCTATTATTTGAAATAATAGGCAATATGGAGCTGTACTTTTTTTTCCTTGTCTGTATACTAGCTGCTACATCAAAGGCTTGTTGTGAGGAACAAATGAGGTATTTGTAAAAAGCATTTGGCACAGTTCCTGGTACATGGTGGGCATTATATACATGCTTATTTCCTTCCCTCACTGTAGTGACAGGAAAGGGATGTTGCAGGAAAATTAGTCTGGCAATGATATCAATGAGAAATGAGAATGGGAAGATCTTGGAGACAAAAAGAAAAGTTTGGAAGCTGGTACAAAAAACTCAGGAATAAGTTGATATGAGGCTAATTTGGAAAGTATGAAGGAGGGAAATCTCAAGAAACTTGGGACAGATATGGATAGATGGAGAAGTAGAAAGCTGGAGTACATTATATTATATATGGTGTTTTTCATTTTCCCATAAGGGAGGTAGAAAGGAGTGTAAGCACTAACAGAATAGGTTTCATGTTTTCAGCAGCCAAAGGGGCTTGTTTGGCAAGACAGGAAAGAATAGCATTATCCACAATGGCAAGGATATAAATTATAACTAGGGAATATGAACATTTTGGAGAAAGTCCAAGAACCAACCATGTTCAAAATGCACAATTAAAAAAGGGATTGCAAGTAATTGCAGGTCATAAATGAAGAAAGTGAAAAAATATACTAGGATTTAAACAAGAGATGGTATTAAGTATCCAAAAGAACATTACAAGAAGTGAAAGAAAACCATGTGGCATCTCTGGGATTTTCAAGAGTAAAATTAGGGCTGTATTTAGGGCAGGAGCTGTCTTTCTTAAGAGTAGGGAGTACAGAGCAAAGTGTGCTGGATGACGAGTTAAAAAATTTGGGCTCAAATTATCCCTTAAGGTTATAACTATATAAGTCACTTATCCTGAAACTCTTATCTTTAAAATGAGGGTGTAGGACACAGAGGCCTCTAAAGTCTCTTTCAGTTCTAAATTTGTAATCTTATAATGTGATTAGTCAGAGGCAAGAGTTATATGACAAGGAGAATGAGGTCTACAGAAGTAGAATTCCCTTCTTCCTTAGAAAGCTTCTAAAAGTCAGTGCATTTTAAAATGAATCAAGGAAAAAGAAGATGACCCAGAATAAAGGAGTCTGGTGTGGTGGAAAAGGCATCAGATTATATTGTAATTTTGAGATCTACATTCAGGTCCCAGACTTGCACTTAATTACCTGTGTTATCTTGAGCAAAGCACTCAGACTCTCCGGAATCTGTTTTATCACTCATAAAATGGGGATCACGATACTTAAATCTTTCACAGGGTTTTTGTGAGAGCACTGTATAAAATCTTAAAAATTCCACATAAATGTGATTATTATGTAAGGGAGAAGAGATAAAAGGGGCACAAAACAAAGGAGGGTCTCGGGGAAATCAATGATTAGATCCCACCAGTCATCCAGACTTCACTTTTACAAGAAAAAGGAGGAAATTTTAGACAAAACAAAAACAAATCTCATGGGGATTGGGGATTGGGATATAAGAAATAACTGCTTAATTACTAGGGCCTGAGGCCGATTTTGGCACCATAGGAGTCGAGTTCTAAGAATAGAACCTGTTACCTGTGAGACATGTATATATACACATACACATGTATGAAATTTGTTGTTATTCAGTCACGTCCAACTCTGTGACCTCATTTGGGGTTATTTTGGCAAAGACATTCAAGTAGTTTGCCATTTCCTTCTCCGGCTCATTTTACAGACAAAGACTCTATTAAGTGACATGCTCAGGATTACACAGCTGATATGACTAAGGCTGGACTTGAACTCAGGAAGAGGAATTTTCCTGACATCTAATTACCTTACAGATACATACACGTATGTGTTTGTGGAGAGAAGGGGTGCAAAGGGAGGCAAGTTGGTCACACAGTGGCTAGAGCACTGGGCCCGAAATCAGGAAACATTCCAGTATTTTAACAAGAAAATCCTAAAATGGGACTACAAAGAGTTAAGACACAACTGAAAAACTCAGCAACTCCATCTCCATACATACACACACACACACACCCCTGCCATACATGAGCAGTAGGGATAGGGATCACTACATGCCCCAAGCACAGACACAGAGGGATACCTGTACACACGTGCATATACACTGGCACGTCCGCACTGCATTCACATGTGCACACATATGCGGTGTGTTCCAATTGCTATCTCTTGTGAATCTGCCAGGAGCCATTACTTTTTCAGCATCGGAGATGCATCTGAATCGGAGAGCCAGTGACTATGGAAGAATCATCCCACTTCTCAAAGAACTTTATTTGTACGCTTGGATTTAAGGGGAATGGAGGAAGGAGGAAGAGACAAACAGCCAAGAGCTGGACTGCGACAAAAGTGTGTTTTATCATTACTACTACTAGGGTTGGAACAAGGACCAAGGAACAGACTAAACATTTGCAGGTTTCTCCATTAAATATTCTTTATTAGATACCTTGTGGGCCCAGCATTGTACCCATATACAGCAAGGTTACCGAGGGTAGAAGGAAGGTATCGGTGTTCCCTCCTCCTAACTAACCCTCCTTTGCCTGCCATGCCCTGTAGTTATCTTCATAATTAGCCCTGTGGAAAGAAAAATGACACAAGCGTGAGGGATGGAAGGCAGTCCGGAAACACTGCGGGGCTTCTGGCTCCTCCCCGACCCTTGTCCCATACCCCAGATATTCAAGTTCCCTGGCAGTCTGCATGGCGTGGCACTCGTTGCTGCCAATCTGGCAGAAGAAGACCAGGTTCTCTTCTTCTGGCCTCAGCTTCTCCGCAAAGTAGGTAGCCTGGAAATCAGCAGGTTCCATGCGGAGGGCGTTCTCCAGTTCTGACACTAGGAGGGAAGGAGACGTGGGGGGGGGGGGAACCGAGGAGTTAAGGAGGGACCAGATCGGTCTGCCTTGATGAAAGTCCATGGCCTCAAAAAAGCAAATAATAAATGATGCAGCTCCCATTCTCTCTCTACACAAATACATATACAAATACAAATACATACACATTCATACATAATGAAAAAACAGCTCCACCATCCACAGATTCTAAGCTCCCCACGGAGAAGCAAACAGACAGGCGGGCATCGAGCTCTGTAGCCCCTTCCCTTTTAAAAGTTATCTTGTAAACAAGATTCCCCCACCCCTAAGTCGATGGGTGGAATCCCTCTTCTCTCCCCTCCCCCCAAGCTATCTTCCTTCAGTTTCACGGCCGAAGGCTGCGGCTGGCACAACACTTCCCACTTCCCCCTCCCCCCTCCCGCCCCCGCATTGCACCGCTATTGCGTGTACCATCCCCCGGACCCAGGCCCTGCTAGGCTAGTCGATGCAGTTGCCGTTTTTTTTTTTTTTTTCTCTCCTCCCCCTCCCCCCTGCCTTGCATAGCTATTTGTGGGTCTCATCTCCCATACCCCGGCCCTGCAAAGCTGGTCCCTAGAGGTGCCATACCCTTACCCCCACACTCCCCCACCCCCGCATTGCACGGCTGTTGGGGGCCCTGTCCCCAGCCCCGCAAAGCACGGCTGCTACGGGCACCATTTTCGGCCCCGCCCCGCATCCCCTGGATGCCGCAGGAGCTTTTCCTGGCCTGCACTGCGGAGCCGCTGCGGACACTGGCACCCTCGTACCCGGGATGTTGAGCGCCCCGGGGATGGTCCCCGCCGCGGACTCCTCCCGAGAGCGCACATCGATGAGCCGGACCCGGTCTCGGTCGGTGGCCAGGATGGAACGGAGCTCCGGGAGCGACATGGCCGGCGCTGAAGCGAGGAGAGAAGGAAGGGGCTGAGCATCTTCCTCACCCCTGCTCCCTCATCTGCCTCTCCCCAAAAATTCCAGGCTTTGACCCCTCATCCCCACATTACCTCGGCTCATGTTGCGGACCTCCATGGCGTAGTGGCCCCCTTCGGGGAGGGCGAAGGGCCCGGCCTCGATACCCACACCATTACCGTTCGGCAGCATCTTTGCTCCGGACTGCTCCGATGGAACCGGAAGAGCCCCCAAGATTCACACTGCCCGGCTAAGCTCCGCCCCCATTCCCATGGTAACAGGAGCCAAGGCACTGCAGCCTCCTCACTGGGCAAACTCCATGCCCAGGGCGGGGGTCATTGCCGCAGAAGACTTAGTTTAGCAAAAAGCCTTAAGAGCTATCCACTCCCCCTCCCATTCTGCAGATGAGAATACTGAGCCCCAGGATTAAGTGAACAGTCCAAGGTTCCCCAGAGCTGCAGCCTCCCTAGAACAAGCCCAGTTCTTCGGTCTCAGAGTCCGGACGTCTCCATCACAGCAGACCTCTGGCCCCACAAGCCAGGTTCTTCCTATTCCCGAGGGCTGCACGGCTCCACGCCTCTAGGAGTTTGCACTTACTTCTCAACACCGGAAGAATCAATCGGCTCCCCAACCCCATCAATTTTCTCTCCCACTCCTAGCCCTTCCCCTCCCACCCTGTCACCCCACAGAACACGAGACAACTGTGGTTCTGAACAATTTTATCTTTCTCTAAGAAAAAAAAAAAAAAAAAAAAAAAAAAAAAAAAACAAGGAAAAAAAAAAGGGGGGGGGGATGTGAAAGCCCAAGAGGGAGAGCAAAGAACAGCACCTCTGCCTGTTCTTGCTCCCATCCCAGAGATTTCTGGGCCCTAATTCCTTTTCCAGCTCTAACATTCAGTACCTCAGCTCCCCACCCTTGCTAAAGTCTATCCCCTTAGGGGATTTAATCTCAGGAACCTTAGAGCTTCCAATTGTGCCTCCCCTATTGGTTAGAGAAAGGAGGCTCCAGTTCTCAAATGCAAACAGAGAGTTTCCACCTGTCCGTCTCTCTAGCTACATGCTCAGAGTAGTCACATAATAGGCCATGAGTGTGTGATATCCAGAGTAGAAATAGCACATGCATGTGCAAGACAAGCACAAGGGCCCAGGGAGAAGGGAGAAAAGGAAGGCTGTTTTCAGGTATGTGCCTGTCCTTTTGTGCCACACTCAAAGCTGAAGGCCAAGGGCCTCACGGGGCCACAGTTCCTTCAGGTGCTTCAGCAACTCTCACAGCCCCACTCCTCACGAGGGCAGTGGGAGGAGAAGGTACAGGTCAAGTCCGGTGCTCCCGGCTGCCTGCAGTCCTAGGGAAGGGGCTCTGGTGCCCAAGCCTGATGTAAAATTCCTCAGGGTTTAATTGGCATCGTTCTTGATGACAACTTCCACTCCATGGTGTCGCAACTGAGCTCGTAGCAAGAGATTTTTATTCTTCAGATCCTCCACCTGGTCAGAAGAGAGGAAGGTTAAAGGGGATCTCCAAGTAGAATTAGGAAGTGCTTATTCAAGGAAAGAAGGCCTAGGCAGACAAAACAAAGGTGAGAACAACAAAGTCCCTGCAGGCCCAACACCAGATTGTCCAGAACACTTTAGTATATCTACCTCTGGGAATCTGGGCCAGATGGGGGTAAAGGAGAGGGAGAGGATATTGTTCAAAGAGGACTCAGGGATGTCTTGACCTGTTGTCGAAGGACTTTGTTGTCCAGCTGCAGTTGATCCAGCCCCTGCAATTCCTCTGACAAACGATGGTTGCTCTGTCGAAGTTCCTGGATATAATCACAGGCTTTGGACAGGATGCCGCCTTTACTCTGCAGAAAACAAAGGATGAAGTCTAGGATGCCAGGTTTCAAGGTGACTTAGTGAAGTCCTGTCTTCCGAGAGCCACTCCTTACTTTGGAACTCTGGATGGAGTACAAAGGGGAGCACTACCCTAGGTGAAGGAATACCAATCTCCCTTCTTAACCCTATGCTTTAGAAAGAAATGAGGGACATCTCTCAAAGTGGCCCTGGACCCCTACCACCTCCATTACCTCCACCAAGAGAAAGGCCCAGAACATTCAGCAGGGTCTTCCCCTAACCTGGCCAGACTTGGTGTTCTCCATGGAACAGTCTGGGATGATCTTTGACAGCTGCACAATCCAGTTATTGATTTTGTCTCTGCGGCGACGCTCCACTGAAATTTGGAGAAGGCAGGATAATTTAGGGAGCAGCTGAAAGGTAAAACTATCTAGCCCCACCCCTCCTCCCCAGAGAACTCTAACAGCCAAGTCCTAGCCTCATCCACCCAAATCACCCACTCCAAGCACCTTCATTGTGCTGAGCTCTTCGCTTCTCATCTCGAGTTGTCCGAGGAGCTTCTGATTTCCTGAAAAGAAAACATGGGGTGACCACCATATGAGGAGAATAATAACACGTGGGATGGGAAAGACATTTTGGGGCAAGGGTTTTACACATGGAAATTGGGAGGGGGGATGGGGATTAGGGTAACTCACGAGAAATGAAGAGAAGCAAGGGTCACTCACGGGGAGTAAGGGTGTGTCCTAGGAGCAATGGATCGCTGGGTTCCCCCCTGAAGCACTTCTTGGGGTGACATCATCACAAAGAACTGACCTGGAAAAGAAACATAGAAAAAGGTTACATTAGGTCAAGGGACATGAAACCCTATCAAGTTCTCTATCAAAAAGATAAACCTCCTTTCCTCACATGGCTATATCAATATGCTCTAATATCTTAGCATATTCCCCAAACCTACATTTGTCTCATCAATATTAGGAAAAGGGAACATTCAACTCTCCAGGTCTCCGATATCCCAATCCTTAATAGCTTATGCTTGCCCTCTTTTACTCACCCACCATTAAGATATATCTCACCAGTTCCAGGAGGAGTAGCTTGTCCCAGTAGTGCCTCAGAGCCTTGTGTGGTAACAACAGTAGCTGTGCTCCCAGCACCAGCCCCACCAGCCCCTTCCCCAACTGCTGTACTGGGAAAGTAGGTGTAGTGTGTTTCTGTGGCCGCCCCTTCTGTCTCCACTGCATCTTCACTGGTGAATGCCCCCTGGATGACTGCCTAGGAAAAGGTTAAAAGGGTGAGTTTCAATCACATCTCTTTTTCTGCCACTAAAGTCTTATGATTCTAACACCTCAGAGCTGTACCTCTAAGGAGGGGGTACCCTTTTTACTTAAGGACTACAGCAACCCTAGCCCCTCCCTCACTTCTCCTCTGTGAATCCAAGGACCCTCCCCTGGACTCCTATTCCATTTTACTGGTCAATCCCCATCTCACCTTTCTCAGAGTCAAGCCTGCTCCCCAAGCTCATATTCCTTCATACCTGGGTCATAGACTGGGCGGCAGGATAGCCGCTGATGGCACCAGTGCCTTCAGTCTGGCCATCCAGCTGCCCCTCAGCAACCTGGATCACTCTGTACATCACCTGAGAAAAGGAGAAAGGTAGAAGAAAAAAAAAGTAACTACTGGGAACCTTAGGGAACTCTTGAAAGAGGAGCAGGGGATCCTCAGAGAAACAAATGAAGAAGCTCCATCTCCTTTACTATTTCTACACAAAGTAGTCACAGAGAATTCAAGAAGTTAAGTTTTCTCCAAATCAGAATTTCCTTCATTTCAATAGTCACATTCCCCCCTCAGATAAGGTCTCCCCAATCCATATTAACTGCCTCCCTCAACCCAGACCCCATAGCATTTCTGTGGCTCCCTGGGGGCCCCCCCTTACCTGGCCCCCATTCTCAGTTCGGAAGACGTACTTGACGTTGGGGTCAGGGAAGGTGGCAGCTGACTGAATGCTGGCGATGGCCACACTGGTTGGATCTTCACCAGTTGCCACTGCACCTATGATATTGGATTAGCAGAGAAAGGCTTCATAAATTCTGAGTCTCTCCTACCACTCATGTCACACAGAAAAATGGGCTTGATGGAAATGTCGATCCCATTTCTGATCCTGATTCCCAACTTACCTTCCTGGATCTGCACAGTGCCCTCCTCTGTTTCAGCTGCTTTTTGCTGCCTATTGTGGGGGGAACAAGATGGAAAAACAAGGGGGAGAAGCAGTGAGCAGCAAGTTCAGGCCCTGGCACCTCCTGGCACCCACATTCAATGGAACTTTCGATATAGCACAGCTGAAATTAAGATTCAGGAGGCTACGATTCAGGAGGCTACAATTCAGGTTATGCTTTACAGGGACCTTACTTCCTGTCCCACCCTTAACTCACCCCTTCATCTCTCTGCCAGGGGGCACATCCGAAGGGTCGTTCTTTTTCTTAAAGTCTTTGTACCTTCTGCCTCACAATGTCTTGTTGTAAATCCTGGGGGAGATGGGAGGAGGGAAAGAAGAGAATAAGATAACTTATTATGAGGTTATAACCCTAAGTAGGCCCTCTTTTGCTGAGACCCAAACAAACTACTCATATGGCAGACCATTTTCAATAAATCTCTTTCCTAATCCCAAGAGCTGAGTAGCAGGTGAGAAGAACATTTTGTGCACAAAGTTGCATCCTCCTCCTGCTTCTAACCCAAGTAACAGAAGTTATCTGGAGTGCCGGGCACAAGGGTTTGTAAGCAGTGGTTTTCCTGGATGTTATTAATACTATTTTGCTTAGCTAAGCCAGCAGTTTCATGGAGCTCGATTATATTCAAGCATAGTCATGCTGGCAAAACATCACCACCAATGTAAAGAAGTAGTGGTTTACTCTGTTCAGTAACGTGTCTTCAGGCTGCTTAAGAGATCCACACCGATTTGGGCACACTTGGAGAAATCTTTTTCTCTAGACAGGGAAATTGGGTTGCAGCAGCAGAAACAAGACCAAGCTAGGTTTTCTTTCAGTTTTACCCCCAAAGACTTTAAGTTAAGAGTTTCTAAGATCAAAACCTTTGAGAAACAATCTTGTGCCTGGGAATCGGCCTCTGAAATTTCCTTCTCCCTTAATTCACCAGCCTTCCTTGCCTGGTAGGTTTGGCAATTATGATGTCTTTACCGTAATAAATGCCTTATTTCTCAGAAAACACATTTAAGTGCATCACTGGGCTCAACATTCTACAGCTCTAAAACACAAGGGGAGTAAAGCAAAAATATGCCCACAAGCCATCCTGGTGCTCCCAAGACCTTCTATTTCTTAGTTTGGGAAATAAACAAAGTGCCAGAGACAGATGGCACCACCAGCCCTGGCATCTAACAGCTCCGACAGGAAGATCATGATTTACAAATTCAACCCCCTTTACAAAGCAAGGCACCTGACCCAAAGAAGGAACACAGAAGCACCCCGTCCTCCCTTCTTTGCACCCGAGGGGCTGGTGGGTGAGGGGTATGACGGGCAGGCAACATCACACTTTTTTCCCATGTGCTGTTTAGTTTTGATGAACTTTTTCCTTCCTCCCTTTTACACTCTGCTTACAAGGAAAGGCTTTTTGAGAAGGACAGAAGATAGGAATACAATAGGAAATAAGAGGCCCGGAGGACAAGCTCCAGAGCCAAAAGAAAGTGGTTTAAAAGGGGAAGCCAAAAGTAAAAGTGAAACTTTAAAAGGAAGTAAAGGGGGAAGGAGGGAAAAGGAAGGGATGAGATGCAGAGAGCCCTCCTAACCCAGGAAAGTTCCCCCAAAGCTTTCCAGTTCTCTCTCCCAAGTCTTCCCGGGAAGACCAGAAGAGTACCGGAGGCAGCCACATCTCACCCAGGCTCTGCCCCCACACCCACCAACAGCAACTGAGGGCGCCAGAGGGGACAGAAGGCAGAGACATCAGTTAATGAGAGAGACAGCAATGGCTGGACCCCCAGGGGGTGCTCCCCATCAGGGCTGCATGGGGCACAGACAGAAGGGAATGGCTGGACCCCGGGGGAGTGCTCCCCATCAGGGCTGCATGGGGCACAGACAGAAGGGAATGGCTGGACCCCGGGAGTGCTCCCCATCAGGGCTGCATGGGGCACAGACAGAAGGGAATGGCTGGACCCCGGAAGTGCTCCCCATCAGGGCTGCATGGGGCACAGACAGAAGGGAATGGCTGGACCCCGGGGGAGTGCTCCCCATCAGGGCTGCATGGGGCACAGACAGAAGGGAATGGCTGGACCCCGGGAGTGCTCCCCATCAGGGCTGCATGGGGCACAGACAGAAGGGAATGGCTGGACCCCGGGGGAGTGCTCCCCATCAGGGCTGCATGGGGCACAGACAGAAGGGAATGGCTGGACCCCGGGAATGCTCCCCATCAGGGCTGCATGGGGCACAGACAGAAGGGAATGGCTGGACCCCGGGAGTGCTCCCCATCAGGGCTGCATGGGGCACAGACAGAAGGGAATGGCTGGACCCCGGGAGTGCTCCCCATCAGGGCTGCATGGGGCACAGACAGAAGGGAATGGCTGGACCCCAGGGGTGCTCCCCATCAGGACTGCATGAGGCACAGACAGAAGGGAATGGCTGGACCCCGGGAGTGCTCCCCATCAGGGCTGCATGGGGCACAGACAGAAGGGAATGGCTGGACCCCGGAAGTGCTCCCCATCAGGGCTGCATGGGGCACAGACAGAAGGGAATGGCTGGACCCCGGGAGTGCTCCCCATCAGGGCTGCATGGGGCACAGACAGAAGGGAATGGCTGGACCCCAGGGGTGCTCCCCATCAGGACTGCATGAGGCACAGACAGAAGGGAATGGCTGGACCCCAGAAGTGCTCCTCATCAGGGCTGCATGGGGCACAGACAGAAGGGAATGGCTGGACCCCGGGAGTGCTCCCCATCAGGGCTGCATGGGACACAGACAGAAGGGAATGGCTGGACCCCGGGAGTGCTCCCCATCAGGGCTGCATGGGGCACAGACAGAAGGAAGCTGGACTTGTCAACGCATCCGGGTTTAATAAGAAAACTTAGGAGTCTAGGAAAGTCTAAGAGACTCATAGACACCAGAAGAGAACTCAAGACTTCCAGCCTGAAAATCTGCCCCCTCTTCCCCCCCCTTTCTGTTATCTCCTCGCTTTTCTCGGCGTCCCCCCCCCCTTTTTCTTTCTTCCCTCTCTTTTCTCCCTGTGCCTCCCCTCCCCCACCACCCGGACCACTAGAGTGAATGGCGTCTCATAGCACGTCCTCACTCCACTGTGACTCTTCTTGACCAATCCCCTATTCACTCCTGTTCCCTCAACAATTTCAAAGCGCTGAGAGGCAGGAGAGGCGGGCGAGAGCCGGAGCAGCAAGGAGCTGGAGCGGGCAGGCGGAGGGGGCCAAGTGGGGCGAGGGCAGAAAAATGAAGGGGACGAGGCAGAGGGTGCAGGAGAATGGGAGGCTGGGGGAGAGGGCTGGGGAGGAGGGCTCCGCCGCCGGCCCACCCCCCACAACGAGGACGCTGCCCACCCTCACCCGGGGCTCTGGGCGGCCCTGCAGCCCCCTGGCAGGCGTCTGAGGGAGAGTGGGGGTCCCGGGTCCTCGGGCTTTGCAGGGGTTGGGAGGGAACGGAGAGGTCGGAGAAGGAGCAGCCCCAAACAGATGCTGCCCCCGGGGAGCCTGGGAAGGGTATGGGGGCGGGGAGGAGGGGTGGGGGTGGGGGAAGGAATCTAGAAGCGGGGGGGGGGGGAAGGTGGGGGGAGAAGGAGGAAGTGCCGGGAGAAAGGATCCTGGAGAGGGGGCCGGGGGCGAAGGGAGGAGGGGTAGGGTAGGACCAGGCGAAGCTGGGGAGTGGGCGAGGACAGGGAAGGGGCAGGCTAAGACCAGGACGCGGCCCCTCCCCCACTTCCCAAAAAAACAAAGGCTCGCTCGCACCCTCTCCCTTCCGCAAACCTCCCCCGTCCGAAAGGAAACGAACTACCCCAGCAGCTCCCCTACCTCTCCTTCACCACCTAGCCCCTTAGTCCGTCTCCTCGCCCCGCACTCACCAGCCCAGAGCGCCCCGGTAGCCGCCGACTTCCCTCGACCGCGTTCTCCCCCTTCGGCCCCAGGTCTCTCCATGGGCAGCCGCTCATGCGCACTGACCAGCTGTCGCCATGTCGGTGCGGGGCGGAAGTGTTTTCCCCAGATCCGCCTACTTCACCGGGACCGGCGGAGGGCACCGCCTACTTCCGGTTACCGCCATCTTGGCGAGGAGTGCCGCGCAGAGGCGCCCTTCTTCCTAGCTGAGGGGCAGAAGCGACGTTGACCCGTCAAGACGCCTCCCATTGGGAACGAGCTCGGCGCCATCCGGCATCAAGGGAAAGCGACTGGTTCTTGATTCCGGACAGACGGCCATCCTGGCGGTCCACAGCGGGTCGAAGGCTCGATGGAGACCATCTTAAGTCTGGGAGAGATGTTCGACGTGGCCGCCATTTTTGACGAGGGCTGCTCTGGACGCCATGTTGGGTCTGGGCGCCCTCGAGAGAAGAATTTGCAGGCACCTGGCGGAGCGCTCGCGCATCTATCTGGCGCTGGGATTTTAGGCGCGGCCGAGGCGCGAGCACTGCAGCTCCTGCGGGGATTGGTTCTCCGGGCGCTTGATCTCCTGAAAACCCTTCTCCCTTGTCCTCCATGGCCGCGCCCCTCCTTGTCAGTGGTCTCCCAGCATTACTATAGGGCGGGGCCCTCGGTGAAGAAACTCTTTCCCAGGCCAGCCAAACCCAGCCCTCGATTTAGGCCGAGAGGGTTATTCGGGGCGCTGAAGGGCCGAGGGACGAGATCGCGGCCTGTCCCAGCCTTCCGGCTCCCAGGCGGGGTTTCTATTCCCTGCCATGTGACATCTCCTGGGGGCCCTTCCTCCCAGCCCTTAAACACGTCCTAATACTGGCCCGGAAGCCTCAGACTCAACGCTGTGTGACCAGGCTGAGCCCCGGCACCTCATTGGCCACACAAAGGCAGACGCCGTAGAGCACATTCGGGAAGAGGCTTATCCCGCTTCGAAGGAATATGAGAATTTGGATTGAGTTCCCATCCTTTAAAAAAAAAATTAAGACTATCAGTCAACCAACATCTGGTAACTCTTTATGCCCCATCATTAGGAGCTTATGGTGCGTGATAACAAAATATTAAAATATTACTGCACTGAAGAAATGATAAATGTATACAAAAAAATAGAAGACTGAGGACTGGTTGGAGGATGCTAAATTTTCCTTATTGGTAAAACGAAATTAGTCAATACCATATCAGTATCCTTTCACCTCTAAATTCATGAACCTAACCGGTACTCGGTGAAAAAAAGAACAAAATGAATACACAACTGTAAATAATAGCAACAAAATGGAGATATTCAGAAAATACTGTGGATAGAGGAACTACTTGTTACTGTTTTGTTAAAGTTACACATTCTTTTTCTACCCCTAACTCTAAATGGGAAGTTTACTGTCTTTGGTACAGTCATTTGCTTTTTTTTTTTTTTTTTTAATTGTGTATTTGCACATAAATGTTACCTCTCAACGTCCTTAAAACAGGAATCATTCCAGTAAGTACATTAAAAAATACATCTTTTATTTCAAACCACCTACAACTTAGTCTCTCCAAACTGGATCATATGACCTTTTTCTGCTGTAGGAAACAATAGCACTGTGATTAGGATAACCTTTCCCCACCCCATTACCGGGCTATAAGGAAGGGAGTCTTCCCGGGACTCGGAGACCTGAAAGGCCATCAGAGGACACTTCCGTTCCCCCAGCTCCCTGGAGGTTGAGCGGAGATGGGTTAAAGAACTCTGACACTCCTATACGGAAGGGGCACAGGACCACCTGATGCTAATTCTTCAATGGGTTTCTTGGACATTTATAAAGGACTGGTTTGGAGACAGGACATTAAAGTTTCCTTATTTGTAAAATGAAATTAGTCAGTACCATATATGAGTGTCCTTGTGCCTCTAAATCCATGAACCAATTTTCATGCAATACCCAAAAGAACAAGAATAAAGATGGGTAGTTCTTTAAGATATCCTAGTGTAAGGATATATGGGCTTTAGGAAGAGGGAGCTCCAACTTCAAAGGAGCACAGGAATTTGGACTGAGTTCCCATCTGTTTTTTCAATGAAAACTTCTCAGTGTTTTGTCTGCCCACCAGTCTGTTTCTTTCCTTTGCTTCCTCTGCTGATAGGCCTGTCCCCTGGGGCAGGACCTTGATGCTAGCAGTATCCCAAGGGCTAGTTGTGTCTGAACAAGCGTCAGATGATCCACGGTCCTGGCTTTGTACAGACTGAAAACAGAAGCTAGGATTCAGAGCCCAAGAAATAGGAATCACTCCACTGATGAAGGAACTGCTAGGGAGGTAGCTGGACAAAAGATGGAGCCATTGACTCCAAATACTCCAGTTCTACTCAGAGTCCTTCCCCCTCCCCAAGGCCAGCATGTGCCTCAAATGCATAGGTTCTGCGTTGGGGGGAAATGACAGTGCTGAGAGGCTGGGATTCTCCAGGTGGCAGGCTGTGTCGGCTCCGGGGTCCAGACCCTTCGGGACCTGGGAGTGAGGGCTCCAAGCAACTGAGAGGCCGAGCAGAGGCTGGGGACAGGATGGAAGGAGAGGTGCTGGGAAGGAGGTTTCCATCCCCACCCCCAATACAGGTCTGGGTCCTCCTGATAACTTGAGCCTCTGTCCTCTGCCTTTCTCGAGCTAATGCAACAGCAGCATCAAAGGAAAGGCTCCCTCCATTCCTCCAGGAGGACCGGGAGGCACGGGTCCTTTGGACTCCCTCTCCAGGTGTTCCATCAAGCCTGCCAGGCCGTGGGCACGGGTTTGCTGGGGCTACATGGATCTTGCCACCTAGTGTGCTAGGCATCTTGGCAAACTGCGGTTTTGGGGGTACTACAGGTACAGATCTGACCTGTTGAACTTGGACCAAGGTGGAGGCCAGGCGCATGCTCACACTCCCTGCTGAGTCAGGGAGCAACACAAAGGAAGATGGGGCATAAGGGTAGAGGACACAGTTCTCAAGGGTAGTCTGCCCTTCAGGTTCCTTGTCTTCTGGCCTAGAAGATTGTGATTCTATTCCTTCTATTCCAGAAGGGTTGGCGACATGACCTTTAACGTTACTAGACCTCCAAGGCCCTTCTGGGTCCAGATCCCCTGACAGACTGTCCCCTTCAGCCTCCTGATCTTCTGCCTCTCCATCACCACATTCCCTGTCGCCACTGATCTCAGCATCCCACTCAATGCTTTCTCTATCTTCCCTCTCCTGTCTTCCTCCAGATTCTATGTTCCTGCACTCACTTTCCTCTCCAGACTCACTCTCTCTGTTTTCATCAACTTTGTGGCTGTCTAGAGTCTCCCAGTTCCCCTCGATGCCCTGGTGGGTCTGGCTGTTAGCTTCCCCACCCCTTACATAGTTTCCAACCTCTACCTGGTGCTCTTCTCCCCCAGTCTGCTCTTTCCTGCTTGCTTGCTCTTGTCCCTCAGGATTCTCTCCATCAGCCTTCTGCTCTTCCCCTGACTTCTCATCTTCAACTTGTGTCTCTACTCCACTCTTGTCTCGGTCCTTTGTCTGCAATTCTTTCCCTGTATTTCCCTCGTGTTCAACTTCTACCACTCCCCCAGGTCTCTCTTCACTCTCAGTCTTCTCTCCCCTAACTGCCACCCCATGATCTACTTCCTCCCTGCTCTCAACTTCCTTTAGCCCTTTGGTCTTCATTTCTTCAACCTCCTCTTTTTCATTTCTCTTTCCTCCATCAACTTTAACCTCAGGTTCCAGACTACCCTTAACCTCCACATTACTTTTGAAAACTCTTTGAGATTCCTCCCCCTTGTTTTCTCCAGCTTCTTTGTAAGTTTTTTCCCTTCCTTCCTCTGAAAAGATTTGACTTCTATCAACTTCATCTTCTCTTCTCCCTAAATCCTCCCCTCCTTGGGGTGTAGGAACTAAGAGGGGGCTCAAGTCATCATAAGCACTGAGGAAAACATCCTCTCCAAAGTCGTCTTCAGGGGTCCCAGGATCTGGGGAGCAACAACTAGGAGCCAGGACAAACAGTGCCTCATCCAAAGACAAGTCATCCAGGGGGGGTTCCACAGAGAATTCTTCCACCTGTAAGCAAGAGCAACCACTGCTCAGGGATGCATATGCAATCAGATCTCTCCCTGAATGATATCAGCTTGTATTCTTTGCCACCTCCCAGTTGTAGCCCTCTTCCTCCTTACCTGAGGTCCAGCACCCAGGAGCTCCTCAAGATAACCAATGTTAGGGTCATCTTCCCCAAGAGAGCAGGTTCCTTCTGCCACAACTGCCTCCCTGGTTTCCCCACCAGCCCACTCTGGTTCTGAGCCACTTCCAGAATCTTCCAGAAAGGAGAAGGAGTCCTGCACCTCCTGGGACAGAGAATCCTCCTGGACAGGAGGCAAAGAGGGCCCTGGCTTAGGGGATTCAGGGCTGGTGACCGGAAGAGCTGGAGCTGGGCTTGTCTCCATCTTCTCATCTGTAGGGAAAGAAGTATTCATTTGTCACCAAAGGTACTAATTACCCTTGATCCTTGTACTCTCTGTGCTAGTATTCCCAATGCCAAGTCTTAGCATCAATAATAATAGCTTACATTTATGTAATAGTTTATGATTTGCAAAGCATTTTACAAATGTTATCTAATTTTTTCCTCACTACAACCCTTGAAAGTAGATATTATTTTCATTTTATAGTTGAGGAAACTGAGTCAGACAGGTTAAGTGATTTGCCCAGGATCACATGGCCAGTAAATGTCTGAGGCAGAATTTGAACTCAGGTCTTCCTGACTCTAGATCTAGCTCTCTATTGACTGTGCCACCTAACTAGCTTACTCCTGTGGCTGATACTCCTCATCAAAGATAACTCATCAGTGATACTTCCCATCACCAATACTCCATCACAAATAATTCTGATCCAAATATGCCCCATCAGAGATACACCTGATACTCTGGTCATCAACCCTCATGTCACTGATATACCCTACTCTACTTAATCACTAATTCTGCCATTGTGACACTGATCCTTCTGTCAACAACACTTCCTATATCTTCCTATCACAAACCCTCTTTCTTACTCCTTTGGAATTCCCCAGCACTCTCTGCCCATTCTCAATTCTTATTCACAGTTCCAGGATTGTGGCTAAGGGGAATGGGGAAAAGAGGGAAAGGGAGAAAGAAGGGCAATGGTTAACAAAGAAGAAAAAAACAAGGTAGAAATGTATAGAAGAGAATATTGAGAGGGTCTTTCCTCCATAGATGTCAAAGGCGAATCCTTGGCTTACACTATTTCCACTTCTTTCTCATCCCTAAACTTGGAGAAATGACCTCTAAACTTTCTCAGCTTCATCCTAATATCTGGTCTCTCAATCCTTCCAACTCTAGTCCCTTTGATCTTTCCTTCTCCCAATGCTAGAGTTGCTCACCTCGGGCTCCAGAGCCAAAGCTTGGGCCAGAACTAGGTCGGGCTTGCAAGGCGGGACACTCAAGTCCTCGAGTGAGCCGAGCTACTGCTGTATTAGAGATGATGTTGGGGGGAACGTTGAGGATGGAGGTGATGTGCAGTGGCAGATTGACATTATAAGGGTCAGAGATATGCACTCCAGCACAGCGCTCTGCCCGATTGCAAGCTGCTGCCCGAGCTCCTGCTCGACCTGTTCTCGGGGTGCCTGGCTCGGAGCTTGTCCCACTCTTTGGTTCCACCTCTGCCTCCCTCTCTCCATCTGCTGCTATAGAGATGTCTTCGAGACTATCCAACTGAAGGGTGTTTGGATGAGAACTGCTGGGCTTCCCCAGTCCCTCTGGCTCTATGAAAAGACATGTCCTTGAACTTTCCAACACTGCCCTATCCAGGAGTACTCTCCTCCTTCCCTGCCCCAAGCACACAAGAGAATTAATGCCATGAAGATGTGGCTCACCTGTCACTGAAGGGCAATTCCCACTTCCTGGGAGATTGGGGTCCAAGATGCCACTAAAGCTACCAAGCAGCAGCATTGATCTTCTCATTTTAACATGAGGAGCGCCCCCATACCCAGAGAGCACCCTCACACCCAGGGAGCACACACACACACACACACACACACACACACACACACTGTTCCCACAGACATATACCTCTGTAGGTACCCTCCCACTGCACTTACCCCAGTCCCTGATTTCTCATCCTCATCCTCCCCCATACCCACCATCACTAGCTCCTGCTGCAGCACTCAATGAATCCATGCTCTTGGCTGGCCGCAGGGATACTTTGTCAGCTTTTTCCTCTGTAAAACAGAGCTGTGAGAAAGGGCGAGGGCTCAGGAGGTGCCCAGAGAGTGCCGCTCCATCATACACATACTTACCCCTGTCCTCACCCACTCTGGGGGGCTTGCGCTTGGTATCATGGCCAGAACGACCCAGATTGAAGATGGATTTCCACTTCCTGACCTTAAGAGATCCCTTCCTCCTTTGTGGGGAGAAGAGAAAAAGGCAAAAGTCAAAAGCTGGAACTGAGGGAAAAAAGAAGAGGGATCTGGGATAAAGAGTTAAAATCATGAAATCTTAGGAAGTGAGGTCAAAACTAATTTTAAAAAAGAAAATGGGATGGCAGAGGTGGAAGAGAAAGGATTACTTGTGATCCCCAATCTCAATGATGGTATGATAGGGCCGGATCTGTGGGGGGCCATCACCAGCTTGTAACACACTGGGAAGGTGGTAGGACAAATGTCTGGATAAAGGCTCCTCAGGGCTGACCATGCCCCGTGATGTTGGCAGCATGTGCCAGTTATTCTCTGCCTCTCCACCTAAGAAAGGACAGAAATCAGCTTGAACAATAATAGGAATCTATTTTTTATTAAAGCTTTTTATTTTCAAAACATATGCATGGATAATTTTTAGCATTCACCCTTGCAAAACCTTGTGTTCCAATTTTTTCCTCCCCTTCCCCCTACCCCTTCCCTTAGAGCAAGTAATCCAATATATGTTAAACATGTGCAAT